>NC_069503.1:315655087-315982587 GCF_027579735.1 Bombina bombina | reverse complement strand
TACATGCTTGAGACTGAGATATTTTGTCTGGTAATTTTTCTACAAAGACAAATAGACTGTTTTTATATCATGTAGATATTCCTCTACCCATTTTAAAGCCTTCGTTTTCACATGGGTGTCTAAAATAAGACATATGAGGAAGGTTGAATGTCTTTAAGCCAATCAGATTTTGGAGAAAATGATGCAATGCCATTTTACTTATAAATGGGCATCATATCAGGCTAGTTTTTCTATACCCATATTGGTAAAGAAACAGAACAAACATCAGACTATCTGCTGCATTTCCATTATTTAAGAATCGCACAGCTACTTTGGACATATGTAATATTAGACCCACTATTTAAACAACCATTCTTAAGATAAACTACCTTCCAATCTCGTAGCTAGCACATTTAAGTGATTAAGCTGCTACTTTCAGCCTGAATATTTTGAGCCCTCAAATTTGTTTTTAGCCTTGCAATTGGAGTCTGCAAGACATTTATAACATCAAAGTGGTTAGGTAAAAAGAAGACAAATTGGAAGCGTTATCCATTTCTCTTAAATGGACAAGCGAGCCATCAAAATAAGATATTTGGTATCTATTTAAAAAATCTGATAAACTATTTCTATACTGAACACACACCTACACATATTTAAGTAAATCACAATGATATTGGCACATTTTTGTGGCATTTAATTTCTTGCCATAAATTTTCATTTTCACAGGAGCAAAATTATATGCAGAAATACATTGCAAATAATCAGAGAACTACACAAATGAAAAACAAAATATCAGACAAAAACAGGAGCTACAATGACAAAGCCATATCGACTTAGGTTTCATCCATATTTTAGGTAGCCTGACTACAATCATAAATGAAAAATAGCTGAAACACAATAAAGCCGTCTGTTGCAGCTTTCTTCCATATTGTTTCTCATACACTTCTATCCAAGCCCTCTTCCCACATACACATACTGCTTATTGTTTTGAAAGCCAGCTTAATAATTGCTTAATGCACTTTGATACAATTCGCTTATAAAATTCCACCTATTCAAATACAGATGCTCAAAGAAGTTTACATTAACCAACCCTTATTTATTCCCTTGTGGCGTGCCATTATGTTTGTAGCAAATTCTTTATTTGCAAATAACTCAAAAGTTCCCATGCATTGTATTGAAGAAAAAAAAACATCCATTAGCTGTGTAAAGAGTTTACTATTCACATCTACATATGCAAAAATACATTTTGCCCTTGCAATGACTTTTCAATTAAGAAAAAATATTTTGTCTACTTTCTTATTGCACTAAGAATCAGAGACAGTAGCGCTAATTTCTATACTTAGGGGTCAATTTATCAAGCTCCATAACCTGTCCGCCTGCTCTGAGGCGGCGGACAGAAATCAACCTGATCGGATACGATCGGGTTGATTGACACCCCCTGCTAGCGGCCAATTAGCCGCAAATCTGCAGGGGGCAGCATTGCACAGGCAGTTCACAAGAACTGCTGGTGCAATGATAAATGCAGACAGCATATGCTGTCGGCATTTATCGATGTGCAGCGGACATGATGCGCTACATCGTATCATGTCCACTCGCACATTAGTAAATTGACTCCCATATCTCTTTAAATTAGTCTTTACCTTAAAGGGACATCAGAATAAAAATTTCAGTCAACATAAAAAGATGAATTATGCATAAATAAAAAAAACTTTGTGGTGCATTTTAATTATTTATTTAGTCTGCTTTCAAAATAATTTAACTTGCAAGATAAACACCATTCAAGAGGTGTTGCAAAACAACACATTTTTCTAATATATAAAAACAAAAATGAATTTAAATGTCCCTTTAATTTTAGATTTTAACATTTTGGAAAAATAAAAAATAAAATAAAAAAACAATATCCTTTTACTTGTTATAAGGGCTTGTGTATAGCATTTTATGTAAAGTTTTTGGATATGTAAAACAAAATAGGCTCCTCTACTGATTTACGTAAACAATTTAAAGCTCAACTATATTGTTTGGAATGTAGAATTATTATTTTTTTAAATATCCTAATAAAGTGTATCTATTACTCCTTTATCTAAAAAGCTAAATGTCAGAATCCCTGTACCAAACAAATCTGCCTGAAATAGCAGCAAAAATATGAATTAAGCATCAGAAAAATATTTTCATTGCAAGGTGTAAGTGAAATTACCAACATTCGCAAACACCATATTAATGAATAAAATGTGATTAGCATATCAAAATATATTTACATGATGAGCTTAAAGGGACGGTATACACCAATTTTCATATAACTGCATGTAATAGACACTACTGTAAAGAATAATATGCACAGATACTGATATAAAAATCCAGTATAAAAATGTTTAAAAACTTACTTAGAAGCTCCCAGTTTAGCTCTGTTAAAAAAGGTAGCTGGAACAGCCACTGAAAGTGGGAAATAGTAGACACTTCCCCCCTCCGCCTTCCTCTGCATATGAAAATAATCTTTACACAAACAGGAGCAAGCTGGAGTAGGTATACATCAGTATTCTCCTAAAACTTTGGGGCTTGGTTAGGAGTCTGAAAATCAGCGCAATGTTATTTAAAAATAAGCAAAACTATACGTTTTTTTTAAAAACCCCTGTATGGGCTATATTAATGGGTCATCTATAAAACATTTATGCAAAGAAAAAACAGAAATTATGCTTACCTGATAAATTACTTTCTCTTGTGGTGTATCCAGTCCACGGATTCATCCTTTACTTGTGGGATATTCTCCTTCCTAACAGGAAGTGGCAAAGAGAGCACACAGCAGAGCTGTCCATATAGCTCCCCCTGTAGCTCCACCCCCCATTCATTCGACCGGAGGTTAGGAAGAAAAAGGAGAAACCATAGGGTGCAGTGGTGACTGTAGTTTAAACAAAAAAATCGACCTGACTTAATAGCCAGGGCGGGCCGTGGACTGGATACATCACAAGAGAAAGTAATTTATCAGGTAAGCATAAATTCTGTTTTCTCTTGTAAGGTGTATCCAGTCCACGGATTCATCCTTACTTGTGGGATACCAATACCAAAGCTTTAGGACACGGATGAAGGGAGGGAACATGACAGGTACCTTAAACGGAAGGCACCACTGCTTGTAAAACCTTTCTCCCAAAAATAGCCTCCGAAGAAGCAAAAGTATCGAATTTCTAAAATTTGGAAAAAGTATGCAGCGAAGACCAAGTCGCTGCCTTACAAATCTGTTCAACAGAAGCCTCATTTTTAAAAGCCCATGTGGAAGCCACTGCTCTGGTAGAATGAGCAGTAATTGTTTCAGGAGGCTGCTGGCCAGCAGTCTCATAGGCCAGACGGATGATGCTTTTCAGCCAAAAGGAAAGAGAGGTAGCAGTCGCCTTCTGACCTCTCCTCTTACCAGAATAGATGACAAACAATGCAGTTGTTTGTCTGAAATCCTTAGTTTCTTGTAAATAGAACTTTAAAGCACTAACCGCATCAAGATTGTGTAACAGACGTTCCTTCTTCGAAGAAGGATTAGGGCACAGAGAAGGAACAACAATTTCCCGATTAATATTCTTATTAGACACAACCTTAGGAAGAAAACCGGGTTTGGTACGCAAAACTACCTTATCTGTGTGGAACACCAAATAAAGTGAGTCCCACTGCAAAGCAGATAACTCTGAAACTCTTCGAGCAGAAGAGATAGCTACCAAAAGAAAACTTTCCAAGATAAAAGTTTAATATCTATGGAATGTAAAGGTTCAAACGGAACCCCTTGCAGAACTGAAAGAACTAAATTCAGACTCCATGGCGGAGCCACAGGTCTATAAACAGGCTTGATTCTGACTAAAGCCTGACTAAACGCTTGAACGTCTGGTACCTCTGCCAGACGTCTGTGTAAAAGAATAGACAAAGCAGATATCTGTCCTTTTAAGGAACTAGCTGATAATTCTTTCTCCAATCCTTCTTGGAGAAAAGACAATATCCTGGGAATCCTAATCTTACTCCATGAGTAACCCTTGGATTCGCACCAACAAAGATATTTTCGCCAAATCTTATGGTAGATTTTCCTGGTGACAGGCTTTCTAGCCTGAATCAGGGTATCGATAACCGACTCAGAGAAACCACGCTTAGATAGTATTAGGCGTTCAATCTCCAAGCAGTCAGACGCAGAGAAACTAGATTTGGATGTTTGAAAGGACCTTGAAGTAGAAGGTCCTGCCTCATTGGCAGAGTCCATGGTGGAACGGATGACATGTCCACTAGGTCTGCATACCAAGTCCTGCGTGGCCACGCAGGCGCTATTAGAAGCACCGACGCCCTCTCCTGCTTGATTCTGGCAACCAGACGAGGAAGGAGAGGAAACAGTGGAAACACATAGGCCAGATTGAAGGACCAAGGCGCTGCTAGAGCATCTATCAACACCGCCTGGGGATCCCGGGACCTGGACCCGTAAAGAGGAAGTTTGGCATTCTGACGGGACGCCATCAGATCCAATTCTGGAGTGCCCCATAACTGAGTCAGCTGGGCAAATACCTCCGGGTGGAGTTCCCACTCCCCCGGATGAAAAGTCTGACAACTTAGAAAATCTGCTTCCCAGTTGTCTACTCCTGGGATGTGAATTGCTGAGAGGTGGCAAGAGTGATCCTCCACCCACCTGATTATTTTGGTTACTTCCATCATTGCTAGGGGACTCCTTGTTCCCCCCTGATGGTTTATGTAAGCTACAGTCGTGATGTTGTCCGACTGAAATCTGATGAATTTGGCCGCAGCTAGCTGAGGCCATGCCTGAAGAGCGTTGAATATCGCCCTCAATTCCAAAATGTTTATCGGGAGAAGAGCTTCTTCCCGAGACCATAAGCCCTGAGCTTTCAGGGAGTCCCAGACAGCACCCCAGCCCAACAGACTGGTGTCTACTCTGGTCTGCGGAAACACATTCCCTGAGACAGGTGATCCTGAGACAACCACCAGAGAAGAGAATCTCTGGTCCCCTGGTCCAACTGTATTTGAGGAGACAAATCTGCATAATCCCCATTCCACTGTTTGAGCATGCATAGTTGCAGTGGTCTGAGGTGTATCCGTGCAAAAGGGACTATGTCCATTGCCGCTACCATTAGTCCGATTGTCTCCATGCACTGAGCTATAGACGGCCGAGGAATGGAATGAAGAACTCGGCAAGTAGTTAAGAGTTTTAACTTTCTGACCTCCGTCAGAAATATTTTCATTTCTACCGAGTCTATTAGTGTTCCTAGGAAGGAAACTCTTGTGAGGGGGGAGAGAGAACTCTTTTTGATGTTCACTTTCCACCCGTGAGACCTCAGAAAGGCCACTACGATTTCCGTGTGAGACTTGGCTCTTTGGAAAGTTGACGCCTGATTTAAGATGTCGTCTGGATAAGGCGCCACTGCTATGCCCCGCGGTCTTAGCACCGCCAGGAAGGACCCTAGCACCTTTGTGAAAATTCGGGGAGCAGTGGCCAACCCGAAAGGGAGAGCCACAAACTGAAAATGCTTGTCCAGAAAGGCAAACCTGAGAAACTGGTGATGATCTTTGTGGATAGGAATGTGTAAATATGTATCCTTTAGATCCACGGTAGTCATATATTGACCCTCCTGGATCATTGGTAAGATTGTCCGAATGGTCTCCATCTTGAATGATGGGACTCTGAGGAATTTGTTTAGAATTTTGAGATCCAGGAATGGTCTGAAATATCCTTCTTTTTTGGGAACCACAAACAGGTTTGAGTAAAACCCCAGCCCTTGTTCCGCAATTGGAACTGGGTGGATCACTCCCATTGTATGTAGGTCTTCTACACAGCGTAAGAACGCCTCTTTCTTTTTTAGTCGTGTCTGTAGACAGACGAGAAATATGGAACCTACCCCTGGGAGGGGAGTCCTTGAATTCTAGAAGATATCCCTGGGATACAATCTCTAAGGCCCAGGGATCGTGTACGTCTCTTGCCCAGGCCTGAGCAAAGAGAGAGAGTCTGCCCCCTACTACTGGTGTCAGATATGGGGAACATTTTCTTAAAAACAGGAGGGGGAACAAACGGAATACCTGGTCTATCCCACTCCCTAGTTACTATATCCGCAATCCTCTTAGGGACCGGGAACACATCAGTGTAAACAGGAACTTCTAGGTACTTGTCCATTTTACACAATTTCTCTGGAACCACCAAAGGGTCACAGTCATCCAGAGTAACTAATACCTCCCTGAGTAATAAACGGAGGTGTTCTAGTTTAAATTTAAAAGCCAACGTATCTGAGTCTGTCTGAGGAGCAACCTTTCCCAAATCGGAAATTTCTCCCTCAGACAGTACCTCCCTCACCCCCATTTCAGAGCGTTGTGAGTGTATATCGGATCTGGCTACTAAAGCGTCAGAATGCTCATAATCTGTTCTTAAAACAGAGCTATCACGCTTTGCAGGTAAGAGAGGGTATTATCCATAACTGCCGCCAAATCTTGTAAGGTAAAAGAGTTAGACGCGCTAGAGGTGCTAGGCGTCGCTTGAGTGGGCGTAACTGGTTGTGACACTTGGGGAGAGGTCAACGGGCTAACCTCATTACCTTCTGTCTGAGAATCATCTTGGGCCACATTTTTAAGTGCAACAATATGGTCTTTAAAATGTATAGACATATCAGTACACGTGGGACACATTTTGAGAGGGGGTTCCACCATGGCTTCTAAACACATTGAACAAGGATTTTCCTTGGTGACAGACATGTTTAACAGACTAGTAGTAAGACAAACAGGCTTAGAAATCACATTAATCAAGCAAAAACACACTTTGCAAAAAAAACGTTACTGTGCCTTTAAGAAATAAAAAAGGCACACAATTTTCCAAAACAGTGAAAAATGCACCAAACTTTCTGAAATTTTCACAGTATGTTCCTAAAGCATTGGTAAGATTGCACAACTAGCAAAAAAGTCGATTAACCCCTTAATACCCAAACCGGATCAATAGTAAGCTAACAGACCGGTTAAAACAAATTTAGCACCTTGCCACAGCTCTGCTGTGGCCCTACCTTCCCTTAGGAGTCGGATTTATGGGGAAAAAGCTTCTTATGGGTCCTCAAACTGTAGCAGGAGCCACCATGTGAACACAGCCTGAAGATCTAGTCAATCTAACTGCGCATCTGAGGCGCGAAATTAGGCCCCTCCCACCTTACTCTGGTGCTGTGAGGCCTAAATAAACACTCCTAGGAGTTATAATATTAGCCATGTGGGTAACAACCCCTGAAGAAAACCAAAGGGACCTTCTAAGTGTCTTAAAAACGATATTTATAAGTAAAAACCGTTTGCCATAAAAAAGTGTCAACCCATAAAATAGTGTCAACCAGCATAAATTAGCCCTGTCATGTAAGCTTGTAATTCCATACTTAGTCTCTGAATAAAGCTTACCCTTCCCTCATGGGGGTCTTATCAGTCCTTTTCTAGCATTATCACAGTCTTGTCTAGAAATAAATGACTGAACATACCTTGTTGCAGCCTAACCTGCAAACCGTTCCCCCCAACTGAAGTTTTCTTGTACTCCTCAGTCCTGTGTCGGAACAGCAGTGTATTTTAGTTACAACATGCTAAAATCATCTTCCTCTCTGCAGAAATCTTCATCCCTTTTCTGCTGGAGAATAAATAGTACAAACCGGTACCATTTAAAAATAACAAACTTTTGCTTGTAGAACAAAAACTACAAATCTAACACCACATTCACTTTACCCTTCCGAGAGAGACCCTATTGCTTAGAGCCAGCAAAGAGAATGACTGGGGGGTGGAGCTAGAGGGGGAGCTATATGGACAGCTCTGCTGTGTGCTCTCTTTGCCACTTCCTGTTAGGAAGGAGAATATCCCACAAGTAAAGGATGAATCCGTGGACTGGATACACCTTACAAGAGAAATCTAGTGTATAATGTCCCTTAAGGAGTATGAAGCAAAGCAAGTATTGTGGTTAAAAGTTATTGCCCAAATAAACAGGTGCACGTGAAGAAGATTAATCTTTTTAAAAACTACTGAAGTAGAATGTTTTCTAATATTATAGCATTAACATTTATTACAAAAAAACAAACTTTGTTAATGTCAGTGGTCAACTCACTCAGTGTTACAGACTTTAATATCAGTCTGACATATCAATAAATCACTTTGCATACAAGGATGCACTTGTGACACTTCCCATTTTACTTGCTAGTAATTTAAGAATGATTTATAGGAGCACTTTATGGACAATTAGAAGAACATCATTAATGAATGCAGGCTCCTGTAAATTCTATTTTAGGGATTAAATCATTTGTACATGTAAAATCTATATCTATATGTTTTCTTTAAATAATATATACAGAAATCCTATATAATAAATGTTGCAGTTGATCTCTAAAGTAATTAGATGGTATGGTAATTTTTTTATTTGCTTCCATTTTAAAACATTGCTAAAGTAGACCTGAAAAGTGCAAAAAGAAATGAATCGGTGTCACAGCTTCTATTCCGTTCTATCGTATACAGCACCACCAGATATCAGCAATCGTCATGATCTTATACAGTACTGTGAAAAGTTTATTTGAAAAACAAGGCCTAATAACTATGTATGTCTTGTAATTTACAATGACTACTGATTTAATGTGAAGCTTAAAGGGACAGTCAACACCAGAATTTTTGTTGGTTAAAAAGATAGATAATCCCTTTATTACCCATTCCCCAGTTTTGCAAAACCAACACAGTTATATTAATACACTTTTTACTTCTGTGACTAACTTGTATCTAAGCATCTTCTGACCGCCCCTAATCACATGACTTTTAGTTATTATCTATTGACTTGCATTTTAGCCAATTAGTGCAGTGTCTGCCACTAGCCACGAGCGTGATCACAATGCTATCTATATGGCCTACATGAGCTTGCTCTCCCCTGCTGTGAAAAGTAAATAAAATAGAGGCGGCCTTCAAGGGCTTAGAAATTATCATATGTGCCTTCCTAGGTTTGCTTTCAACTAGAATACCAAGAGAACAAAGCAACATTGTTGATAACAGTAAATTGGAAAGTTGTTTAAAATTACATGCCCTATTTGAAAAATGAAAGTTTTTTTGGACTTGACTGTCCCTTTAAAGGGACCGTCTACTTACATTTTTTTATGGTTTAAAAAGATAGATAATCCCTTTATTACCAATTCTCCAGTTTGGCATAATGAAGACTGTTATATTAATACACTTTTTAACTCTATGATTACCTTGTATCTAAGCCTCTGTAGACTTCCCCCTTATCTCAGTTCTTTTGACAGACATGCATTTTAGCCAATCATTGCTATCTAGTAAATAACTCAATGGGAGTGAGCACAATGTTATCTATATGACACATGTTAACTAGCAGTGCCTTACTGTGAAAAAATGTCAAAATGCTCTTAAATAAGAGGCGGCATTCAAGGGCTTAGAAATTAGCATATGGACCTACCTAGGTTTAGCTTTCAACAAAGAATACCAAGAGAACAAAGCAAATTTGATGATAAAAGTAAATTGGAAAGTTGTTTAAAATTGCATGCCCTATCTGCATCATAAAAGTTTAATTTTGGCTTGACTGCCCCTTTAAGTGCAAGGAAATAGTAAAGAACATACAGGCATACCTCATTTTATTGCGCTTCACAGATATTGCTCTTTTTACAAACTGAAGGTTTGTGCAACCCTGTGTTGAGCAAGTCTATCGGCGCCATTTTTCAAATAATATATATATATAAAAATAACACCAACACACATGCATACACATATATGCACACCTATATATACACACCTATATATACACACCTATATATACACACCTAAATATACACACATATATTTACACACCTAAATATACACACCTATATATACACACTTATATATACACACTTATATATACACACCTAAATATACACACACCTAAATATACACATCTAAATATACACATCTAAATATACACACACCTATATATACACACCTATATATACACAGCTATATATACACACTTATATATACACACCTAAATATACACACCTATATATATATATATATATATATACACCTATATATACACACCTGTATATATATATATATATATATATATATATATACACCTATATATATATACCTATATACACACACCTATATATATACACACCTATATATATATATATATATATATATATACACCTATATATACACACACACACACACATATATATATATATATATATATATATATATACACACCTATATATATATATATATATATACACACACCTATATATACACACTTATATATAAACACCTATATATACACATTTATATATATACACACCTATATATATACACCTATATATACACACACACACATATATATACACCTATATATACACATATATATATACAAACTTATATATATATACACACCTATATATACACACCTATATACACACACTTATATATACACACCTATATATATATATATATATATATATATATATATATATATATATATATATATATATCTATATCTATATATATACACCTATATATACACACCTATATATACATACACACTTATATATACACACCTATATATACACACTTATATATACACACCTATATATACACACACCTATATATACACACCTATATATACACACTTATATATACACACCTACCATATACACACTTATATATACACACCTATATATATATATATATATATATATATATATATATATATATATATATATATATATATATACATACACCTATATATACACACCACCAAAAAAATGCTATGACTCACTGAAGGCTCAGATGACGGTTAGCATTTTTTTGTAGCAATAAAGTTTTTTTTTATTTAAGGTATGTACATTGCTTTTGGTCACAATGCTATTACGCACTTAATAGACAAACAGTATAGTGTAAATATAACTTTTAAATGCACTGGGAAACAAAAACAATAGTGTGACTCACGTCATTGCTATATCTGTTTATTGCGGCGGTCTGGAACCAAACCTGCAATATCTCTGAGGTATTACTGTATTTAGAATATATTATTTGTGGAATAGCTAGTGTCTGAACAATTAAAGCGACATGAAAACCAATTTTTTTTTTTCATGATTCAGATAGATCATACAATTTTAAACAAATTTCCAATGTACTTCTATTATCTAAATTGCTTTATTCTCTTGGTATCCTCTGTTGAAGAAGCAATAAAGCAATACTGGGAGCTAACGGAAAGCCAACGACTAGAGGCATATATATATATGTGCAGCTACCAATCAGCAGCTTCTGAATAATAAAATAAAAAATCTCACGTCCTTTTAAGTTCCCTATAATGTTGCAACAGGCTCACATTAATGCACTGAACATCAGAAATCAAAATGATTGACAGGAAAGAACCAACAGAGATTTGTTTCTAAACACATATTTGTTCAAAACTTATTCACAGGAAAATAGCAGAAAACCTATGTGGTAACTAGAACTTTTTATAAGCAGTCATAAGTTCCTAATGATAAATGGCATCTTTCTGTCACTGCACTGGCATGGTGATAAGAAAGCTGTTTGCGTCCCCAGGAAAATAAGCTTTGCTACATGGATCATTTTCATAGTGACAGTCACAACTATTAAAAAGGATTCTAAGGCAGCTATTAGCACCCACTGAGGCTACAGAATACTCAGTTTTTAGCCTATGTGCGTCATCAACATCAATTCTATTTGCAAAAACTGGCTGTAATGTTTTCAGTTAGAACTGTGACAAAAACTATTTATGACAAATGCGGTACAGACAAATAGTACAATGTTCACTGCAATATAATTGTCTCATTTTGTAATGGCAGTAAAAAGAAATACAGCAATACACATGTATTTCACTAGGTGGCAATGAAAGACCAACACAAAGCACTTGCTATTTTTATTATGTTACAAACATTTAATGAGAAGAAGTCAGTAACTTATTAAAAGCAGTACTGTGTGACACTTCCAATTTCTATTAAGTGGGATTTTTTGTTATCAGTAATCCATTTTTTTTAATACCAGTGGAGCTGGCACAGAACAGGAAGAGTCAAGAACTTTCACACCAGAAAATCATAACCCACTGCACTGATAACACCAAAAGCTTCATGCGTTCTTCACCAGTGGTGTACAAAATATGTCTTGAGAAGTAGAATATGTAACCAAAGCATTCCTCGTTATTCAACCTGGCATTATAAAATGTATGTAACGTGATATTATAAAATGCATTATGCATGTAACGTGACATTATAAAATGCATGTAACGTGACATTATAAAATGCATGTAACGTGACATTATAAAATGTATGTAACGTGATATTATAAAATGCATTATGCATGTAACGTGACATTATAAAATGCATGTAACGTGACATTATAAAATGCATGTAACGTGATATTATAAAATGCATTATGCATGTAACGTGACATTATAAAATGCATGTAACGTGATATTATAAAATGCATTATGCATGTAACGTGACATTATAAAATGCATGTAACGTGATATTATAAAATGCATGTAACTTGACATTATAAAATGCATGTAACTTGACATTATAAAATGCATGTAACGTGATATTAAAAAATGCATGTAACTTGACATTATAAAATGCATGTAACGTGACATTATAAAATGCATGTAACGTGACATTATAAAATGCATGTAACTTGACATTATAAAATGCATGTAACGTGACATTATAAAATGCATGTAACTTGACATTATAAAATGCATGTAACGTGACATTATAAAATGCATGTAACGTGATATTATAAAATGCATGTAACTTGACATTATAAAATGCATGTAACGTGACATTATAAAATGCATGTAACTTGACATTATAAAATGCATGTAACGTGACATTATAAAATGCATGTAACGTGATATTAAAAAATGCATGTAACGTGACATTATAAAATGCATGTAACTTGACATTATAAAATGCATGTAACGTGATATTATAAAATGCATGTAACGTGATATTAAAAAATGCATGTAACTTGACGTTATAAAATGCATGTAACGTGATATTAAAAAATGCATGTAACTTGACATTATAAAATGCATGTAACGTGACATTATAAAATTCATGTAACGTGATATTAAAAAATGCATGTAACTTGACATTATAAAATGCATGTAACGTGATATTAAAAAATGCATGTAACGTGGCATTATAAAATGAATGTAACGTGACATTATAAAATGCATGTAACGTGACATTATAAAATGCATGTAACGTGACATTATAAAATGCATGTAACGTGACATTATAAAATGCATTATGCATGTAACGTGACATTATAAAATGCATGTAACGTGATATTAAAAAATTAATGTAACGTGACATTATAAAATGTATGTAACGTGACATTATAAAATGCATGTAACGTGACATTATAAAATGCATGTAACGTGACATTATAAAATGCATGTAACGTGACATTATAAAATGTATGTAACGTGACATTATAAAATGCATTATGCATGTAACGTGACATTATAAAATGCATGTAACGTGACATTATAAAATGCATTATGCATGTAAAGTGACATTATAAAATGCATGTAACGTGACATTATAAAATGCATTATGCATGTAACGTGACATTATAAAATGCATGTAACGTGATATTAAAAAATGAATGTAACGTGACATTATAAAATGTATGTAACGTGACATTATAAAATGCATGTAACGTGACATTATAAAATGCATGTAACCTGGCATTATAAAATGCATGTAACGTGACATTATAAAATGCATGTAACGTGACATTATAAAATGCAGGTAACGTGACATTATAAAATGCAGGTAACGTGACATTATAAAATGCAGGTAACGTGACATTATAAAATGCATGTAACTTGACATTATAAAATGCAGGTAACGTGACCTTATAAAATGCATTTAACTTGACCTTATAAAATGCATGTAAACGTGACATTATAAAATGCATGTAACGTGACATTCTAAAATGCATGTAACGTGACATTCTAAAATGCATGTAACGTGACATTCTAAAATGCATGTAACGTGACATTATAAAATGCAGGTAACGTGACATTATAAAATGCAGGTAACGTGACATTATAAAATGCATGTAACTTGACATTATAAAATGCATGTAACTTGACATTATAAAATGCAGGTAACGTGACATTATAAAATGCATGTAACTTGACATTATAAAATGCAGGTAACGTGACATTATAAAATGCAGGTAACGTGACATTATAAAATGCATGTAACTTGACATTATAAAATGCATGTAACGTGACATTATAAAATGCAGGTAACGTGACATTATAAAATGCAGGTAACGTGACATTATAAAATGCATGTAACTTGACATTATAAAATGCATGCAACGTGACATTATAAAATGTATGTAACTTGACATTATAAAATGCAGGTAACGTGACATTATAAAATGCATGTAACGTGACATTAAAAAAAGGCATGTAACGTGACATTATAAAATGTATGTAACTTGACATTATAAAATGCAGGTAATGTGACATTCTAAAATGTATGTAACTTGACATTATAAAATGCATGTAACGTGACATTATAAAATGTATGTAACTTGACATTATAAAATGCAGGTAACGTGGCATTATAAAATGTATGTAACTTGACATTATAAAATGTATGTAACTTGACATTGTTTACACAGTTAAATTAAAAAACAATGAACAATTCAAGTTCAGGTTTAAAAATTAAAAAAATATCTAGAAAATATGAATAAATTGCTATTATTTAAACAAATGTCAGTTAAAGGGATACTAAACCCAAATTTTTCTTGATTCAGATGCATGCAATTTTAAGCAACTTTCTAATTTATTCCTATTATCAAATTTTCTTCGTTCTCTTGCTATCGTTATTTAAAAAGCAGGAATGTGATGCATAGGAGCAGGCCCATTTTTGGTTGAGAACCTTGGTTATGCTTGCTTATTGGTGAGTAAATGTCAGCCACTAATTAGCAAGCGCTATCCATGGTGCTGAACCTAAAATGGGCTGGCTCCTATGCTTTACATTCCTGCTTTTAAAATAAAGATAGCAAGAGAACAAAGAAAAATTAATAATAGGACTAAATTAGAAAGTTGCTTCACCCTTTGAGTGCTAAGCACTTTCCCACCTGGGTGCTAAGATTTTTTAAGTTTTTTTTATTTTTGAACATTTTTTTAAAACTTTTTTTTCTGTAGCTGCTTAGATGCCTGAGATACAGACTTCTAAGCAGCATGCCCCCTGCTTCTATACTTAACATTATTAAGTATAAATAAAATTGCGCGGTGACGTCATCCCGTTATTGCGTGTGACGTCACCACGCAAAATGGGATGCCCCGGCGATGCCTGTCACTCTACAGGCATGATCGCCGGGGTAGGAGCGGGTGGGAGTCCACAGATCTCACTCAAGGTGGGAGAGTGCTAGTGATTAGCATTTAAATGGTTAAAATGTCATGGTCTATCTGAATCATCAGTGTCCCTTTATCCCCTTAATGACCGGACCATTTTTCAATTTTCTTACCCTTAATGACAATGGCTATTTTTACATTTCTGCAGTGTTTGTGTTTAGCTGTAATTTCCTCTTACTCATTTACTGTACCAACACATTATATACCGTTTTTCTCGCCATTAAATGGACTTTCTAAAGTTACCATTATTTTCATCATATCTTATAATTTACTAAAAAAAAAATATAAAATATGAGGAAAAAATTGAAAAAAACATAATTTATGCTTACCTGATAAATTTATTTCTCTTGTAGTGTATCCAGTCCACGGATCATCCATTACTTATGGGATATTCTCCTTCCCAACAGGAAGTTGCAAGAGGATCACCCAAGCAAAGCTGCTATATAGCTCCTCCCCTCACATGTCATATCCAGTCATTCGACCGAAACAAGACAAGAAAGGAGAAACCATAGGGTGCAGTGGTGACTGTAGTTTAATTAAAATTTAGACCTGCCTTAAAAGGACAGGGCGGGCCGTGGACTGGATACACTACAAGAGAAATAAATTTATCAGGTAAGCATAAATTATGTTTTCTCTTGTTAAGTGTATCCAGTCCACGGATCATCCATTACTTATGGGATACCAATACCAAAGCTAAAGTACACGGATGATGGGAGGGACAAGGCAGGTACTTAAACGGAAGTGACCACTGCCTGTAAAAAAAACCTTTCTCCCAAAAATAGCCTCCGAAGAAGCAAGTATCAAATTTGTTAAATTTGAAAAAGTATGAGGCGCAGACCAAGACTCCGTCTCGTAAATCTGTTCAACAGAAGCCTCCTTCTAAAAAGGCCCAAGTGAAAACCACAGCTCTAGTAGAATGAGCTGTAATCCCTTCAGAAGGCTGCTGTCCAGCAGTCTCATAAGCTAAATGAATTATGCTTTTTAACCAAAAAGACAGAGAGGTTGCTGAAGTCTTTTGACCTCTCCTCTGTCCAGAATAGACAACAAACAAGGTGAATGTTTGATGAAAATCTGTAGTAGCTTGTAAGTAAAACTTTAAAGCACGAGTCACGTCCAAATTGTGTAATAGACGTTTCTTCTTTGAAGAAGGATTAGGATACAGGAACGTAACAACAATCTCTTGAGTGATATTCTTGTTAGATACCACCTTAGGTAAAAACCCAGGTTGGTACGCAGGACTACCTTATCCGTACGGAGGACCAGATAAGGAGAATCACATTGTAACGCAGATAACTCGGAGACTCTACGAGCCAAGGAAATAGCTACCAAGAAGGAACTTTCCAAGATAAAAGTTTGATATCTATGGAATGAAAAAGTTCAAACGGAACTCCTTGAAGAACCTTAAGAACCAGGTTTAAGCTCCATGGCGGAGCAACAGTTTTAAACACAGGCTTGGTTCTAACCAAAGCCTGACCAAAAGCCTGAACGTCTAGAATACCTGCCAGACGCTTGAGCAAAAGAATAGATAGTAAAAATCTGTCCTTGTAAGGAACTAGCTGACAACCCTTTCTCAAAATCATCTTGGAGAAAAGATAATATCCTGGGAATCCAGACTTTACTCCATGAGTAACCCTTGGATTCATAACAATAAGATATTTACACCATATCTATGTTAAATTTTCCTAGAGACAGGTTTTCATGCCTGTATTAAGGTATCAATGACTGACTCGGAGAAGCCATGCTTTGATAACATCAAACGTTCAGTCTCCAGGCAGTCCAACTCAGATTAATTATATTTAGATGGTTGAAAGGACCCTGAGGTAGAGGGTCCTGTCTCAGAAGCAGAGACCGTGGTGGAAAGGATGACATGTCCACCAGATCTGCATATCAAGTCCTGCGTGGCCACGCAGGCGCTGTCAAAAAACGCCAAGCACTCTCCTGCTTGATCTTGTGCAAACACCTCCGGAGGGAATTCCCACTCCCCCGGATGAAAAATCTGACGACTTAGAAAATCCGTCTCCCAGTTCTCAACACCTGGGATATGTATAGCTGATAGACAAGAGTGAGTCTCTGTCCAGTGAATTATTTTAAGACTTCTAACATCGCTAGGGAACTTTTTTCCCCCTTGATGGTTGATGTAAGCCACAGTCGTGATATTGTCCGACTGAAATATGATGTACCTCAGAGTTGCTAACTGAGGCCAAGTCTGAAGAGCATGGAATATCGCTCCCAGTTCCAGAATATTCATTAGAAGGAGGGTCTCCTCCTGAGTCCACTATCCCTGAGCCTTCAGGGAGTTCCAGACTGTATCCCAACCTAAAAGGCTGGCATCTGATGTAACAATTGTCCCATCTGACCTGCGGAAGGTCATACCCTTGGACAGATAGACCCGAGATAGTCACCAGAGAAGAGAATCTCTGATCTCTTGGTCCAGATTTAACGATGGTGATCTTTATGCATCGTAATATGGGGATAAGCATCCTTCAAATCCATTGTAGTCCTCTAATGACTCTCCTGGATCATAGTTAAGATGGTACGAATAGTTTCCAACTTAAATGATGGAATTCTAAGGAATTTGTCTAAGATCCTTAGATCCAAAATAGATCTGAAGGTTCCCTCTCCTTGGGAACCACAAACAGATTTGAGTAAAAATTCTATCCCTGTTCCTCCCCTGGAACTGGATGGGTCTCGTACACAGTGTAAGAATGCCTCTTTCTTTATTCGGTTTGCAGATAATTGTGAAAGGTGAAATCTCCCCTTTTTTGGGGGGAAAAGCTTTGAAAACCAGAAGATATCTCTGGGATTAATTTCCAATGCCCAGGGATCCTGGGCCTCTCTCTCTCTCTCCCACGCCTGGGCGAAAAATGAAAGTCTGCCCCCTACAGGATCCGTTACCGGATAGGGAGCCGTTCTACATGCTGTCTTAGAGACAGCAGCAGGCTCCTTGGCCTGCTTATCTTTGTTCCAGGTCCGGTTGTCACCAGACCGTCTTGGACTGAACAAAAGTTCTCTCTTGATTTGCCTTAGAGGAAATTGATGTCACGCCTGCCTTGAAGTTTCGAAAGGCACGAAAATTAGACTTTCTGGCCCTTGTCCTGAGGAAGGGCATTACCTCTTCCTCCAGTGATATTAGCAATAATCTCCTTCAAACCAAGGCCGAATAGGGTCTGCCCCTTGAAGGGAAGTAAGTAGTTTATTTAGTAAAGTCACGACAGCTGACCATAATATAAGCCATAGCGCTGTGCGCGCCAGCATAGTAAAAACAGAATTCTTAGCCGTTAGTTTAGTCAAAAAAAACAAGGCATCAGAAACAAAGGAATTGGCTAGCTTAAGTGCTCTAAGCTTATCAAGTATTCATCCAATGGAGTCGCTACCTGTAAAGCCTCATCCAGAGACTCAAACCAGAACGCCGCAGCAGCAGTGACAAAAGCAATGCATGCAAGGGGCTGCAGGATAAAACCTTGTTGAATAAACATTTTCCTAAGGTAACCCTCTAATGTTTTATCCATTGGATCTAAAAAGGCACAACTGTCCTCGACAGGATAAGTGGTACGTTAGCTTGAGTAGAAAATCTTCTCTCCACCTTAGGAACTGTCTGCCATAAGTCCCGTGTGGTGGCAACTATTAGAAACATTTTTCTAAAAATAGGAGGGGAAGAGAACGGCACACCTGGTCTATCCCATTCCCAATTAATAATTTTAGTAAATCTCTTTAGGTATTGGAAAAACATCAGTACACACCGGCACTGCATAGTATTTATCCAGTCTACACAATTTCTCTGGCACTGCGATTGTACACAGTCAATCAGAGCAGCTAAAACCTCCCTGAGCAACAAGTGGAGGTTCTCAAGCATAAATTTTAAATGTAGAAATATCAGAATCAGGTTAAATCATCTTCCCTGAGTCAAAAATATCACCCACAGACCGAAGCTCCCGAGCTTCTGCATATTATGAGGCAGTATCAGACATGGTTCTTAAAGCGTCTGTATGCTCTGTAACTACCCCGAGAGCTATCTTGCTTTCCTTTAATTTCAGGTAGTCTGACTAATACCGCTGCCAGTGTATTATTCACAACCTTTGCCATGTCTTGTAAAATAAACGCTATGGGCGCCCTTTATGTACTTGGCGCCATTTGAGCGCGAGTCCCTGAAGCGGGAGTCGAAGGATCTGACACGTGGGGAGAGTTAGTCGGCATAACTTCCCCCTCGACAGAATCCTCTGGTAAAATAAACGCTATGGGCGCCCTTGATGTACTTGGCGCCATTTGAGCGTGAGTCCCTAAAGCGGGAGTCAAAGGGTCTGACACGTGGGGAGAGTTAGTCGGCATAACTTCCCCCTCGACAGAATCCTCTGGTGATAATGTTTTTAAAGACAAAAAATTATCTTTATTGTTTAACATGAAATCAGTACATCTGGTACACATTCTAATATGGGGTTCCACCATGGCTTTTAAACATAATGAACACAGAGCTTCCTCTATGTCAGACATGTTAGAACAGACTAATAATGAGACTAGTAAGCTTGGAAAACACTTTAAATCAGGTTAACAAGCAATATAAAAAACGTTACTGTGCCTTTAAGAGAAACAAATTTAGTCAAAATTTGAAAAACAGTGAAAAAAGACAGTAAATCAAACAAAATTTTTACAGTATATGTAATAAGGTAACAGAGCATTGCACCCACTTGCAAATGGATGATTAACCCCTTAATGCAAAAAAACAGACATAGACGTTTTTAAATAGACACAACAAAACTGCCACAGCTGAGCTGTGGATTACCTTCCCTATAAACGATTTTGGAAGTCTTTTTAGCCCTTTAGAGATGTCCTGTAGTAATCATGGGACTGCTGAGGGAATCTGGATGATTCATTTCTTTCATGTAATTAGCAAGAGTCCATGAGCTAGTGACGTATGGGATATACATTCCTACCAGGAGGGGCAAAGTTTCCCAAACCTCAAAATGCCTACAAATACACCCCTCACCACACCCACAAATCAGTTTTACAAACTTTGCCTCCTATGGAGGTGGTGAAGTAAGTTTGTGCTAGATTCTACGTTGATATGCGCTCCGCAGCAGGTTGGAGCCCGGTTTTCCTCTCAGCGTGCAGTGAATGTCAGAGGGATGTGAAGAGAGTATTGCCTGTTTGAATTCAATGATCTCCTTCTACGGGGTCTATTTCATAGGTTCTCTGTTATCGGTCGTAGAGATTCATCTCTTACCTCCCTTTTCAGATCGACGATATACTCTTATATATATATACCATTACCTCTGCTGATTTTCGTTTCAGTACTGGTTTGGCTTTCTACAAACATGTAGATGAGTGTCCTGGGGTAAGTAAGTCTTATTTTCTGTGACACTCTAAAGCTATGGTTGGGCACTTTTTTAAAGTTCTAAATATATGTATTCAAACATTTATTTGCCTTGACTCAGAATGTTCAACATTCCTTTTTTTCAGAAAGTCAGTTTCATATTTGGGATAATGCATTTGAATCAATCATTTTTCTTACCTTAAAAATTTGACTTTTTCCCTGTGGGCTGTTAGGCTCGCGGGTGCTGAAAATGCTTCATTTTATTGCGTCATTCTTGGCGCAGACTTTTTTGGCGCAAAAAATCTTTTCTGTTTCCGGCGTCATACGTGTCGCCGGAAGTTGCGTCATTTTTTGACGTTCTTTTGCGCCAAAAATGTCGGCGTTCCGGATGTGGCGTCATTTTTGGCGCCAAATAATGTGGGCGTCTTTTTTGGCGCTAAAAAAATATGGGCGTCGCTTTTGTCTCCACATTATTTAAGTCTCATTTTTCATTGCTTCTGGTTGCTAGAAGCTTGTTCTTTGGCATTTTTTCCCATTCCTGAAACTGTCATTTAAGGAATTTGATCAATTTTGCTTTATATGTTGTTTTTTCTCTTACATATTGCAAGATGTCTCACGTTGCATCTGAGTCAGAAGATACTTCAGGAAAATCGCTGTCTGGTGCTGGAACTACCAAAGCTAAGTGTATCTTCTAGGTCTTATGACTGCTGCATCGGACGCGATCCCCTTTGCTCGTTTTCACATGCGACCTCTTCAGCTCTGTATGCTGAACCAATGGTGCAGGGATGACACAAAGATATCTCAATTAATATCTTTAAAACCGATTGTACGACATTCTCTGACGTGGTGGACAGATCACCATCGTTTAATTCAGGGGGCTTCTTTTGTTCTTCCGACCTGGACTATAATCTCAACAGATGCATGTCTTACAGGTTGGGGAGCTGTGTGGGGGTCTCTGACGGCACAAGGGGTTTGGGAATCTCAGGAGGTGAGATTACCGATCAATATTTTGGAACTCTGTGCAATTTTCAGAGCTCTTCAGTCTTGGCCTCTTCTGAAGAGAGAGTCGTTCATTTGTTTTCAGACAGACAATGTCACAACTGTGGCATACATCAATCATCAAGGAGGGACTCACAGTCCTCTGGCTATGAAAGAAGTATCTCGAATTCTGGTTTGGGCGGAATCCAGCTCCTGTCTAATCTCTGCGGTTCATATCCCAGGTATAGACAATTGGGAAGCGGATTATCTCAGTCGCCAAACTTTGCATCCGGGCGAATGGTCTCTTCACCCAGAGGTATTTCTTCAGATTGTTCAAATGTGGGAACTCCCAGAAATAGATCTGATGGCTTCTCATAACTTCCCAGGTATCTGTCCAGATCCCGGGATCCTCAGGCGGAGGCAGTGGATGCATTATCACTTCCTTGGAAGTATCATCCTGCCTATATCTTTCCGCCTCTAGTTCTTCTTCCAAGAGTAATCTCCAAGATTCTGAAGGAATGCTCGTTTGTTCTGCTGGTAGCTCCAGCATGGCCTCACAGGTTTTGGTATGCGGATCTTGTCCGGATGGCCTCTTGCCAGCCATGGACTCTTCCGTTAAGACCAGACCTTATGTCGCAAGGTCCTTTCTTCCATCAGGATCTCAAATCCTTAAATTTAAAGTTATGGAGATTGAACGCTTGATTCTTGGTCAAAGAGGTTTCTCTGACTCTGTGATTAATACTATGTTACAGGCTCGTAAATCTGTATCTAGAGAGATATATTATAGAGTCTGGAAGACTTATATTTCTTGGTGTCTTTCTCATCATTTTTCCTGGCATTCTTTTAGAATTCCGAGAATTTTACAGTTTCTTCAGGATGGTTTAGATAAAGGTTTGTCCGCAAGTTCATTGAAAGGACAAATCTCTGCTCTTTCTGTTCTTTTTCACAGAAAGATTGCTAATCTTCCTGATATTCATTGTTTTGTACAAGCTTTGGTTCGTATAAAACCTGTCATTAAGTCTATTTCTCCTCCTTGGAGTTTGAATTTGGTTCTGGGGGCTCTTCAAGCTCCTCCTTTTGAACCCATGCATTCATTGGACATTAAATTACTTTCTTGGAAAGTTTTGTTCCTTTTGGCCATCTCTTCTGCCAGAAGAGTCTCTGAATTGTCTGCTCTTTCTTGTGAGTCTCCTTTTCTGATTTTTCATCAGGATAAGGCGGTGTTGCGAACTTCTTTTGAATTTTTACCTAAGGTTGTGAATTCCAACAACATTAGTAGAGAAATTGTGGTTCCTTCATTATGTCCTAATCCTAAGAATTCTAAGGAGAAATCGTTGCATTCTTTGGATGTTGTTAGAGCTTTGAAATATTATGTTGAAGCTACTAAGTCTTTCCGAAAGACTTCTAGTCTATTTGTCATCTTTTCCGGTTCTAGAAAAGGTCAGAAAGCTTCTGCCATTTCTTTGGCATCTTGGTTGAAATCCTTAATTCACCATGCTTATGTCGAGTCGGGTAAAACTCCGCCTCAAAGGATTACAGCTCATTCTACTAGGTCAGTTTCTACTACCTGGGCGTTTAGGAATGAGGCTTCGGTTGATCAGATTTGCAAAGCAGCAACTTGGTCCTCTTTGCATACTTTTACTAAATTCTACCATTTTGATGTGTTTTCTTCTTCTGAAGCAGTTTTTGGTAGAAAAGTACTTCAGGCAGCGGTTTCAGTTTGAATCTTCTGCTTATGTTTTCATTAAACTTTATTTTGGGTGTGGATTATTTTCAGCAGGAATTGGCTGTCTTTATTTTATCCCTCCCTCTCTAGTGACTCTTGCGTGGAAAGATCCACATCTTGGGTAGTCATTATCCCATACGTCACTAGCTCATGGACTCTTGCTAATTACATGAAAGAAAACATAATTTATGTAAGAACTTACCTGATAAATTCATTTCTTTCATATTAGCAAGAGTCCATGAGGCCCACCCTTTTTGTGGTGGTTATGATTTTTTTGTATAAAGCACAACTATTCCAATTCCTTATTTTATATGCTTTCGCACTTTTTTTTTATCACCCCACTTCTTGGCTATTCGTTAAACTGATTTGTGGGTGTGGTGAGGGGTCTATTTGTAGGCATTTTGAGGTTTGGGAAACTTTGCCCCTCCTGGTAGGAATGTATATCCCATACGTCACTAGCTCATGGACTCTTGCTAATATGAAAGAAATGAATTTATCAGGTAAGTTCTTACATAAATTATGTTTTTGTAATTTTAACTGCGCAAAAAAGCGCTAAATTAGGCCCCTCCCACTCATATTACAACAGTGGGAAGCCTCAGTTAACTGTTTCTATGCAGAATTTAAGCCAGCCATGTGGAAAAATTAGGCCCCAATAAGTTTTATCACCAAACATATGTCAAAAAAACGATTAAACATGCCAGCAAACGTTTTAAAACACATTTTTATAAGAGTATGTATCTCTATTAATAAGCCTTATACCAGTCGCTATCACTGCATTGAAGGCTTTACTTACATTACTTCGGTATCAGCAGTATTTTCTTAGTCAATTCCATTCCTTAGAAAAATATTTTACTGCACATACCTTATTTGCAGGAAAAACTGCACGCCATTCCCCCTCTGAAGTACCTCACTCCTCAGAATGTGTGAGAACAGCAAATGGATCTTAGTTACTTCTGCTAAGATCATAGAAAAACGCAGGCAGATTCTTCTTCCAAATACTGCCTGAGATAAACAGCACACTCCGGTGCCATTTAAAAATAACAAACTTTTGATTGAAGAAATAAACTAAGTATAAAACACCACAGTCCTCTCCCGACCTCCATCTATGTTGAGAGTTGCAAGAGAATGACTGGATATGACATGTGAGGGGAGGAGCTATATAGCAGCTCTGCTTGGGTGATCCTCTTGCAACTTCCTGTTGGGAAGGAGAATATCCCATAAGTAATGGATGATCCGTGGACTGGATACACTTAACAAGAGAAAACACACTTTTCCTAACTTTGAACCCCAAAATCTGTTTCACATCTACAACCACCAAATAACACCCATGCTAAATAGTTTCTAAATTTTGTCCCGAGTTTAGAAATACCCAATGTTTACATGTTATTTGCTTTTTTTGCAAGTTATAGTGCAATAAATACAAGTAGCACTTTGCTATTTCCAAACCACTTTTTTTTTCAAAATTAGACCTAGTTACAATGGAAAACTGATATCTTTCAGGAATTCCTGAATATCCCTTGACATGTATATGTTTTTATTTAGAAGACATCCCAAAGTATTGATCTATGCCCATTTTGGTATATTTCATGCCACCATTTCACCGCCAAATGCGATCAAATAAAAAAAATTGTTGACTTTTTCACAAACTTTAGGTTTCTCGCTGAATTTATTTACAAACAACTCGTGCAATTATGGCATAAATGGTTGTAAATACTTCTCTGGGATCCCCTTTGTTCAGAAATAGCAGACATATATGGCTTTGGCGTTGCTTTTTGGTAATTAGAAGGCCGCTAAATGCCGCTGCACACCACACGTGTATTATGCCCAGCAGTGAAGGGGTTAATTAGGGAGCTTGTAGGGAGCTTTTAGGTTTAATTTTAGCTTTAGAGCTTTAGTGTAGTAGTGTAGTAGACAACCCAAATTATTGATCTAGGCCCGTTTTGGTATATTTCATGCCACCATTTCACCGCCAAATACGATCAAATAAAAAAAAAAACTGTTAAATTTTTCACGTTTCTCACTGAAATTATTTACAAACAGCTTGTGCAATTCTGGCACAAATGGTTGTAAATGCTTCTCTGGGATCCCCTTTGTTCAGAAATAGCAAATATATCTGACTTTGGCGTTGCTTTTTGGTAATAATAAGGCGGTTAAATGCTGCTGCGCACCACACTTGTAATATGCCCAGCAGTTAAGGGGTTAATTAGGTAGGTTAATTTTTAGCTTTAGTGTAGAGATCAGCCTCCCACCTGACACATCCCACCCCCTGATCCCCCCCTTACCCCCCTCAAACAGCTCTCTTCCCGCCCCACCTCACAATTGTCACGCCATCTTAAGTACTGGCAGAAAGTCTGCCAGTACTGAAATAAAAATAATTTTTATTTTTTTTTATACAGTCTGCAGTGATGGATCCCCCCCTTACCCCACAACCTCCCTGGTCCCCCCCATACATCTCTCTAACCCTCCCCCCCTCTACCTATTTGCGGACATCTTCGGTACTGGCAGCTGTCTGCCAGTACCCAATTTGCCCCCAAAAATAGTTTTTTTTAACTTTTTTATATAAAACATTTGTTTTCTGTAGTGTAGCTGGCCCCCCTAAATAATCTACATCCCTCCCCCGCTCCCAGATCCCTTACTAAACAACAGAGATCCCACTGCATCTGCCTCTGTCTTTTTCTTTTTTTTTACTTGCGTGCATATTTTGCGTGAGCGCGCACCCGGTCAACCACCGACAAAGCCATAAGAGATCGGGATTCAACGCATAAGGACCGTATAACGTACCCTCCTCCTAGAAGCTGCTCCCACCCACCAACGAATGTGTGACCATCAATCTGAGGCTGAGGCTGCCACTATTCATTACCCTGGTGTTGCACTGCTCATCGTATACAACTGAAGGCATGCTAGTATTATCACCAGGGGTTAGACGTCATCTCTACCAGGGGTTAGAGGTCACCATTACCTGAGGTCAGAGGGTATACAGCCTTCTTACTCCTACTTAACCCACACACCATTCATTTTCCACAAGGAAACTAACAGGTATATAACCCTGGGAGAGAAAAGCCAGCTGCTTCTGAGTATGGGCCCAATAGAACTTTTTTTTTTTTTTTTTTTAATGCATGGGGCAATTAGGGACAGATGGCTAGCAACCCAGGACAGAGGGACAAACCCCTAAAATCGGGACTGTCCCGCGAAAATCGGGACAGTTGGGAGGTATGCTTATATATGTCAACTCTTTAAAATTTAAATTAACACAGAAAAATATAATATGCTAGATACTTAAAGGGATACTAAACCCAAATGTTTTCTTTCATGATTCAGACAGAGCAGGCAATTTAAAGCAATTTTCTAATTTACTCCTATTATCAATGAATGTAAAGTTTAGGAGCCCGATCATTTTAGGTTCAGCACCCTGAATAGCGCTTTCTTATTGGTGACTACATTCAGCCAACCGATAAGCAAGCGTAACCCAGGTTCTGAACAAAAAATGGGCCAGCTCCTAATCTTTACATTCCTGCTTTTTAAATAAAGAAAGCAAGAGAATGAAGAAAAATTGATAACAGGAGTTAATTAGAAAGTTGCTTAAAATTGCCTGCTCTATCTGAATCATGAAAGAAAATTTATGAATTCAGTATCCCTTTAAAAAAAAATAATAATTGTAAAATTCTAATATTCATCTCTGTAGTTATTATTACTAAATAAGAGCTTAATTCTAATTGCATGATGCAAATGTATCAACAATTGACAAAACTTTCACAAAACTAATGCAATTGTTTTGAAAAATGTATAAATCACTCCAAGAGTGTGATACAAATGTGAGTGTGCATGTGTTACATGCTAAAGAGCCTGTTTTTTTCTGTCGTTCTTCTACTTCTTCATCATGTTTTTTTTTACACGTCTTTAGTACTCTAAAAACTTTATTTGTAGCTTTGTTACACAATGTTGCAAAAACACTGCTGCCATAGACTACTAAAGACACCTGCACACTCCTGATCTCTTAACAGCCTACCTAGTTTTACTCTTCAATGAAGGATACAAAGAGAACAAAGCAAATTTGATAACAGAAGTAAATGGGAAAGTTGTTTAAAAACATAATTTATGTAATAACTTTCCTGATAAATTCATTTCTTTCATATTGGCAAGAGTCCATGAGCTAGTGACGTATGGGATATACAATCCTACCAGGAGGGGCAAAGTTTCCCAAACCTCAAAATGCCTATAAATACACCCCTCACCAGACCCACAATTCAGTTTAACGAATAGCCAAGTAGTGGGGTGATAAAGAAAGGAGTAAAAAGCATCAACAAAAGAAATTTGGAAATAATTGTGCTTTATACAAAAAAATCATAACCACCATAAAAAGGGTGGGCCTCATGGACTCTTGCCAATATGAAAGAAATGAATTTATCAGGTAAGTTCTTACATAAATAAATGTTTTCTTTCATGTAATTAGCAAGAGTCCATGAGCTAGTGACGTATGGGATAGCAATACCCAAGATGTGGAACTCCACACAAGAGTCACTAGAGAGGGAGGGATAAAAATAAAAACAGCCATTTTCCGCTGAAAAAAATAACCCACAACCCCAAAAAAATAAAAAAAATAAAAAAATAAGTTTATTCTCATAAATGAAAGAAAAAAACTTAAATCAAAAGCAGAAGAATCAAACTGAAACAGCTGCCTGAAGAACTTTTCTACCAAAAACTGATTCTGAAGAAGCAAATACATAAAAACGGTAGAATTTAGTAAATGTATGCAAAAAGGACCAAGTTGCCGCTTTGCAAATTTGATCAACTGAAGCTTCATTCTTAAAAGCCCACGAAGTGGATACTGATCTAGTAGAATGAGCTGTAATTCTCTGAGGCGGGGCCTGACCCGACTCCAAATAAGCTTGATGAATCAAAGGTTTCAACCAAGAAGCCAAGGAAATAGCAGAAGCCTTCTGACCTTTCCTAGGACCAGAAAATAAAACAAACAGACTGGAAGTCTTCCTGAAATCTTTAGTAGATTCCACATAATATTTCAAAGCTCTTACCACATCCAAAGAATGTAAGGATCTTTCCAAAGAATTCTTAGGATTAGGACACAAGGAAGGGACAACAATTTCTCTACTAATGTTGTTAGAATTCACAACCTTAGGTAAAAATTGAAAAGAAGTCTGCAAAACTGCCTTATCCTGATGAAAGATCAGAAAAGGAGACTCACAAGAAAGAGCAGATAGTTCAGAAACTCTTCTAGCAGAAGAGATAGCCAAAAGGAACAACACTTTCCAAAAAAGTAGTTTAATGTCCAAAGAATGCATAAGCTCAAATGGAGGAGCCTGTAAAGCCTTTAAAACCAAATTAAGACTCCAAGGAGGAGAAATTGATTTAATGACAGGCTTAATACGAACTAAAGCCTGTACAAAACAGTGAATATCCAGAAGTATAGCAATCTTTCTGTGAAATAAAACAGAAAGAGCAGAGATTTGTCCCTTCAAGGAACTTGCAGACAAACCTTTATCCAAACCATCCTGAAGAAATTGTAAAATTCTAGGAATTCTAAAAGAATGCCAAGAGAATTTATAAGAAGAACACCATGAAATGTAAGTCTTCCAAACTCTATAATAAATCTTTCTAGAGACAGATTTACAAGCTTGTAACATATTATTAATCACTGAGTCAGAGAAACCTCTATGACTTAGTACTAAGCGTTCAATTTCCATACCTTCAAATTTAATAATTTGAGATCCTGATGGAAAAACGGACCTTGAGACAGTAGGTCCGGCCTTAACGGAAGTGGCCAAGGCTGGCAACAGGACATCCGAACCAGACCCGCATACCAAAACCTGTGTGGCCATGCTGAAGCCACCAGCAACACAAACGATTGTTCCATGATGATTTTGGAGATCACTCTTGGAAGAAGAACTAGAGGCGGGAAGATATAAGCAGGTTGATAACACCAAGGAAGTGTCAGCGCATCCACTGCTTCTGCCTGAACATCCCTGGACCTGGACAGGTATCTGGGAAGTTTCTTGTTTAGATGAGAGGCCATGAGATCTATCTCTGGAAGACCCCACATCTGAACAATCTGAGAAAACACATCTGGATGGAGAGACCACTCCCCTGGATGTAAAGTCTGACGGCTGAGATAATCCGCCTCCCAATTGTCTACACCTGGGATATGCACCGAAGAGATTAGACAGGAGCTGGATTCCGCCCAAGCAAGTATCCGAGATACTTCTTTCATAGCTTGGGGACTGTGAGTCCCACCCTGATGATTGACATATACCACTGTTTTGATATTGTCTGTCTGAAAACAAATGAACGGTTCTCTCTTTAACAGAGGCCAAAACTGAAGAGCTCTGAGAATTGCACAGTTCTAAAATATTTATTGGTAATCTCGCCTCTTGAGATTTCCAAACCCCTTGTGATGTCAGAGATCCCCAAACAGCTCCCCAACCTGAATGACTCGCATCTGTTGTGATCACAGTCCAAGTTCGGCAAACAAAAGAAGCCCCTTGAACTAAACAATGGTGATCTATCCACCACGTCAGAGAGTGTCGTACATTTGGATTTAAGGATATTAATTGTGATATCTTTGTATAATCCCTGCACCATTGGTTCAGCATACAAAGTTGTAGAGGTCTCATGTGAAAACGAGCAAAGGGGATTGCGGGCTATGCTGCAGTCATGAGACCTAAAACTTCCATGCACATAGCCACTGAAGGAAATGACTGAGACTGAAGGTGCCGGCAGGCTGCAACCAATTTTAAACGTCTCTTGTCTGTTAGAGACAGAGTCATGGACACTGAATCTATCTGGAAGCCTAAAAAGGTGACCCTTGTCTGAGGAATCAAGAAACTTTTTGGTAAATTGATCCTCCAACCATGTTTCCGAAGAAACAACACTAGTTGAATTGTGTGAGATTCTGCAGAACGTAAAGACTGAGCTAGTACCAAGATATCGTCCAAATAAGGAAACACCACAATACCCTGTTCTCTGATTACAGAGAGTAGGGCACCTAGAACCTTTGAAAAGATTCTTGGAGCTGTTGCTAGGCCAAATGGAAGAGCAACAAATTGGTAATGCTTGTCTAGAAAAGAGAATCTCAGGAACTGATAGTGTTCTGGATGAATCGGAATATAAAGGTATGCATCCTGCAAGCCTATTGTGGACATATAATGTCCTTGCTGAACAAAAGGCAGAATAGTCCTTACAGTCACCCTCTTGAAAGTTGGTACTCTTACATAACGATTCAAAATTTTCAGATCCAGAACTAGTCTGAATAAATTTTCCTTCTTTGGGACAATGAATAGATTTGAATAAAACCCCAAACCTTGTTCCTGAAAAGGAACTGGCATGATTACCCCTGAAGACTCCAGGTTTGAAACACACTTCAGGAAAGCCTGAGCTTTTACTGGATTTGCTGGGATACGTGAGAGAAAAAATCTTCTCACAGGAGGTCTTACTCTAAATCCTATTCGATACCCTTGAGAGACAATGCTCTGAATCCATTGATTTTGGACAGAATTTATCCAAATATCCTTGAAAAACCTTAATCTGCCCCCTACCAGCTGAGCTGGAATGAGGGCCGCACCTTCATGCGGACTTAGGGGCTGACTTTGGTTTCTTAAATGGCTTGGATTTATTCCAATTTGAGGAAGGCTTCCAATTGGAAACAGATTCCTTGGGGGAAGGATTGAGTTTTTGTTCCTTACTTTGACGAAAGGAATGAAAACGGTTAGAAGCCTTAGATTTACCCTTAGGTTTTTTATCCTGAGGCAGAAAAACTCCCTTTCCCCCAGTGACAGTTAAAATAATAGAATCCAACTGAGAAGCAAATAAATTATTACCTTGGAAAGAAAGAGATAGTAATCTAGATTTAGATGTCATATCAGCATTCCAAGATTTAAGCCACAAAGCTCTTCTAGCTAATATAGCTAAAGACATGGATCTAAAATCAATTTTAATAATATCAAAACTGGCATCACAAATAAAATGATTAGCATATTGCAGTAAGCCAATAATGCTAGATATGTCAGAATCCAATTCTTGTTGCGCTAAATTCTCCAACTAGAAAGTTGATGCAGCCGCAACATCAGCCAAAGAAATTGCAGGTCTGAGAAGATGACCTGAATATAAATAGGCCTTCCTTAGATAAGATTCAAGCTTCCTATCTAAAGGATCCTTAAAGGAAGTACTATCTTCCATAGGAATAGTGGTACGTTTAGCAAGAGTAGAAATAGCCCCATCAACTTTGGGGATTTTTCCCCAAAACTCTATAGAATTTGCTGGTAAAGGATACAATTTTTTAAACCTTGAAGAAGGAATAAAAGTACCTGGCTTATTCCATTCCTTAGAAATCATATCAGAAATAGCCTCAGGAATAGGAAAAACCCCTGGAGAAACCATAGGAGGTTTAAAAACAGCATTTAAACGTTTATTAGACTGAACATCAAGAGGACTGGTTACCTCAATATCCAAAGTAATTAACACTTCTTTTAATAAAGAACGCATATACTCTATTTTAAATAAATAAGTAGATTTGTCAGTGTCAATCTCTGAGGAAGGATCTTCTGAATCAGATAGATCCTCATCAGAGGAGGATAAATTATTATGTTGTTGGTCATTTGAAATTTCATCAACTGAATGAGAAGTTTTAAAAGACCTTTTACGTTTATTAGAAGGTGGAATGCAGACAAAGCCTTCTGGATAGAATCAGAAACAAATTCTTTAAAATTCATAGGTATATCATGTACATTAGAAGTTGAAGGAACTGCAACTGGCAATGTACTATTACTGATGGACACACTATCTGCATGTAAAAGTTTATCATGACAACTATTACAAATGACATTCGGCGAAATAATTTCCACAATCTTACAACAAAGCCAGGCAGCAATGTTCCAGCAGAAAGTTCTGAGGCAGGATCAGATTGAGACATCTTGCAAAATGTAAAAGAAAAAACAACATATAAAGCAAAATTATCAATTTCCTTATATGACAGTTTCATGAATGGAAAAAAATGAAAAAGCATAGCCCTCTGATAGAGAAAAAGGCAAGAGGCAAATATCAATGGGTTATTAAAATAATGAGAAAGTTTGGCGCCAAGTATGACGCACAACGTAACTGAAAACTTTTCTGGCGCCAATAATAACCAGAAATGACACACTCGCATCACTAATGACGCAACTGTGTGTAAGGCCCCGGCGTCAACTATGACGCCGGAAATGACGAAGTTGCGTCAAAGACGTATTTTTCGCGCCAAAAAAATTCTCGCGCCAAAAATGACGCAATAAAGTCTAGCATTTGACGCACCCGCGGGCCTAATACCGCCCGCAATTTGCAAGAAGTAGTCAATTGAAAAAAAGACTAAACCCCAAGTAAGAAAAAAAAAACATTTCTTAAAAATTTTTAATTTTCCCCAAATATGAAACTGACAGTCTTCAGAAGGAAATACATGAACCTGACTGATGGCAAATATAAGTACAATACATATATTTAGAACTGTATATAAATGCATAAAGTGCCAAACCATAGCTTAGGTGTCTTAAATAATAAAAAACATACTTACCAAAAGACACCCATCCACATATAGCAGATAGCCAAACCAGTACTTTAACAGTTATCAGTAGAGGTAATGGTAAATTGAGAGTATATCGTCGATCTGAAAAGGGAGGTAGGCGATGAATCTCTACGACCGATAACAGAGAACCTATGAAATAGACCCCCGTTAGGGAAATCATCATATTCATAAGTAATACTCCCTTCACTTCCCTCTGACATTCACTGTACTCTGAGAGGAATCGGGCTTCAACAATGCTAAGAAGTGCATGTCAATGTAGAAATCTTAGCACAAACTTACTTCACCACCTCCATAGGAGGCAAAGTTTGTAAAACTGAATTGTGGGTGTGGTGAGGGGTGTATTTATAGGCATTTTGAGGTTTGGGAAACTTTGCCCCTCCTGGTAGGATTGTATATCCCATACGTCACTAGCTCATGGACTCTTGCCAATTACATGAAAGAAACTGCAGGCTCTATCAGAATCATGAAAATTTAATTTTGACTTAACTGTCCCTTTAAGACCATCAAAATATGTTCCTAGAAGAAAAATTATTTTAAAAAAGCAATACATTAAAATAAACAGAATTTTAAAATCTATACTCACAGAACTACATCAGTTTGCTGCTTTTGCTGCTGCGACTCACTCATACATATGCTTCTATAACTAAAATCAAAGACAGCTCATTAATTCTTAGCTTTGATTTTCCATCCCTGTATACCATCTTAATCTTTACACTATTTACCTGCTCTATTTAACACAAATTAAACATGATTTTATTTCAAGGGCAAGAAAGGAAGTACTCAAAATTTCTATTTTCAATAAAGTAAGAATATTTAGAGTTTTCCTTTTATAAGAAGAAGTGCTCATGTTAATGTTAAAAAGAAGACCATAATGAAAATGTTTTAGGTAAAATGGGTGCATTGCATGCTTCTGATCAAATTTAATTAGACTTTTAATGCTGTGCAGTTCCACCATAATTCTTTAAATGGAGCATTTATTTTATAGTTTTAAACATTCGGTTCATTAAATAAAGTTCAAAATGCGTGTTATGCGCTACATTTAACAACCTTTGGTCCTTTACTTCTGTCTTCCTTGTTTCACTTTTCCAATGCAGTGAATAGGCAATTGAGAAAAGCAATTACATTTCTTGATGCTACATATTTGGGATTCTTATTTCATTTAATACAAAGGGCAATTAATCTACCATTCTGCAAAATCTTTCCAATTTTAGAGGTCTACGATAGATTTGAAGATGACCTTACAGGAGATGCTTAATTAACCTTACTTTACTGTAGGACGCAAAAGCAGTGACTGGCCCTGGAGAAGCCGCATATACAATTAGTGTTATTATCATTATTAAGAGAAAATTTGACTCCAAAACACTGGAAACAAAACAAAGAAATATTATCAAGTAAAGTAAATATTTATGAATAAATTGTTTAGGTATAATACAAAAATGAATATCAGCATTTCTACACTTCTGTACATAAGAAGAGTAATTCAATAAATAAATAAGTCCACTTGAGAATTAAATTGTTAGAATCCTGAAACATCCTACCAAATGGATTTCCCTATATGATTACAATGGACAAGGATTTTATATTTATCTACAAATAGAATACAAGGATTATATATGAGTAAGCATTAGAGATTTGTGTCTCATATTTTATGAAATCTGAACTTCCACTTTGGATTCTTTGTATGTATATCTTGACCGGTTTATTTTTTTATCTTCTGATGTGTTTTACTTATTTATGTGGCGTATCTCAGGATTAAGTAAAATAAATTCAAATCACATGGAAAAGATCTGAGGCAGAGTAATCACATCTCTAGGAAATGCAGTGCAAAAAAACCCCAAACAAATGTTTTAATACTGGCATGTTAGGGATTATAAAAGGAAGAGATAAGCATAGGATAAAGATAAAGCTTGTGACCAAGCAATGTTACATTTTCTAAAACAAATAGGTAAATGGGTACCCAGCATGGGCCGAGCAGTTTTGACAAAAAAATATATTAAACATCAGACAGGAAAATTATGATCAGTACTATTTTATATATTGCTAAAAGCACACTTAATTGACTGAATATATTCTACAGTAATTTGAATAAAATTATGTGGAAAGATGCAGAGCAGTGAACGGATATTTAGCTTAGTACACAACAAATAAAGATAGAAATATATTTTATTGATATTGTTTTAAGGCTCTTGAAAAAACATAATTTATGTAAGAACTTACCTGATAAATTCATTTCTTTCATATTAGCAAGAGTCCATGAGCTAGTGACGTATGGGATATACATTCCTACCAGGAGGGGCAAAGTTTCCCAAACCTTAAAATGCCTATAAATGCACCCATCACCACACCCACAATTCAGTTTAACGAATAGCCAAGAAGTGGGGTGATAAGAAAAAAGTGCGAAAGCATATAAAAACAGAATTTATGTTTACCTGATAAATTACTTTCTCCAACGGTGTGTCCGGTCCACGGCGTCATCCTTACTTGTGGGATATTCTCTTCCCCAACAGGAAATGGCAAAGAGCCCAGCAAAGCTGGTCACATGATCCCTCCTAGGCTCCGCCTACCCCAGTCATTCGACCGACGTTAAGGAGGAATATTTGCATAGGAGAAACCATATGGTACCGTGGTGACTGTAGTTAAAGAAAATAAATTATCAGACCTGATTAAAAAACCAGGGCGGGCCGTGGACCGGACACACCGTTGGAGAAAGTAATTTATCAGGTAAACATAAATTCTGTTTTCTCCAACATAGGTGTGTCCGGTCCACGGCGTCATCCTTACTTGTGGGAACCAATACCAAAGCTTTAGGACACGGATGAAGGGAGGGAGCAAATCAGGTCACCTAAATGGAAGGCACCACGGCTTGCAAAACCTTTCTCCCAAAAATAGCCTCAGAAGAAGCAAAAGTATCAAACTTGTAAAATTTGGTAAAAGTGTGCAGTGAAGACCAAGTCGCTGCCCTACATATCTGATCAACAGAAGCCTCGTTCTTGAAGGCCCATGTGGAAGCCACAGCCCTAGTGGAATGAGCTGTGATTCTTTCGGGAGGCTGCCGTCCGGCAGTCTCGTAAGCCAATCTGATGATGCTTTTAATCCAAAAAGAGAGAGAGGTAGAAGTTGCTTTTTGACCTCTCCTTTTACCGGAATAAACAACAAACAAGGAAGATGTTTGTCTAAAATCCTTTGTAGCATCTAAATAGAATTTTAGAGCGCGAACAACATCCAAATTGTGCAACAAACGTTCCTTCTTCGAAACTGGTTTCGGACACAGAGAAGGTACGATAATCTCCTGGTTAATGTTTTTGTTAGAAACAACTTTTGGAAGAAAACCAGGTTTAGTACGTAAAACCACCTTATCTGCATGGAACACCAGATAAGGAGGAGAACACTGCAGAGCAGATAATTCTGAAACTCTTCTAGCAGAAGAAATTGCAACTAAAAACAAAACTTTCCAAGATAATAACTTAATATCAACGGAATGCAAGGGTTCAAACGGAACCCCCGGAAGAACTGAAAGAACTAAATTGAGACTCCAAGGAGGAGTCAAAGGTTTGTAAACAGGCTTAATTCTAACCAGAGCCTGAACAAAAGCTTGAACATCTGGCACAGCGGCCAGCTTTTTGTGAAGTAACACAGACAAGGCAGAAATCTGTCCCTTCAGGGAACTTGCAGATAAACCTTTTTCCAATCCTTCTTGAAGGAAGGATAGAATCCTAGGAATCTTAACCTTGTCCCAAGGGAATCCTTTAGATTCACACCAACAGATATATTTTTTCCAAATTTTGTGGTAAATCTTTCTAGTTACAGGCTTTCTGGCCTGAACAAGAGTATCGATAACAGGATCTGAGAACCCTCGCTTCGATAAGATCAAGCGTTCAATCTCCAAGCAGTCAGCTGGAGTGAAACCAGATTCGGATGTTCGAACGGACCCTGAACAAGAAGGTCTCGTCTCAAAGGTAGCTTCCAAGGTGGAGCCGATGACATATTCACCAGATCTGCATACCAAGTCCTGCGTGGCCACGCAGGAGCTATCAAGATCACCGACGCCCTCTCCTGATTGATCCTGGCTACCAGCCTGGGGATGAGAGGAAACGGCGGGAACACATAAGCTAGTTTGAAGGTCCAAGGTGCTACTAGTGCATCCACTAGAGCCGCCTTGGGATCCCTGGATCTGGACCCGTAGCAAGGAACTTTGAAGTTCTGACGAGAGGCCATCAGATCCATGTCTGGAATGCCCCACAGCTGAGTGACTTGGGCAAAGATTTCCGGATGGAGTTCCCACTCCCCCGGATGCAATGTCTGACGACTCAGAAAATCCGCTTCCCAATTTTCCACTCCTGGGATGTGGATAGCAGACAGGTGGCAGGAGTGAAACTCCGCCCATAGAAAGATTTTGGTCACTTCTTCCATCGCCAGGGAACTCCTTGTTCCCCCCTGATGGTTGATGTACGCAACAGTTGTCATGTTGTCTGATTGAAACCGTATGAACTTGGCCCTCGCTAGCTGAGGCCAAGCCTTGAGAGCATTGAATATCGCTCTCAGTTCCAGAATATTTATCGGTAGAAGAGATTCTTCCCGAGACCAAAGACCCTGAGCTTTCAGGGATCCCCAGACCGCGCCCCAGCCCATCAGACTGGCGTCGGTCGTGACAATGACCCACTCTGGTCTGCGGAAAGTCATCCCTCGTGACAGGTTGTCCAGGGACAGCCACCAACGGAGTGAGTCTCTGGTCCTCTGATTTACTTGTATCTTCGGAGACAAGTCTGTATAGTCCCCATTCCACTGACTGAGCATGCACAGTTGTAATGGTCTTAGATGAATGCGTGCAAAAGGAACTATGTCCATTGCCGCTACCATCAACCCGATCACTTCCATGCACTGAGCTATGGAAGGAAGAGGAACGGAATGAAGTATCCGACAAGAGTCTAGAAGTTTTGTTTTTCTGGCCTCTGTCAGAAAAATCCTCATTTCTAAGGAGTCTATTATGGTTCCCAAGAAGGGAACCCTTGTTGACGGAGATAGAGAACTCTTTTCCACGTTCACTTTCCATCCGTGAGATCTGAGAAAGGCCAGGACAATGTCCGTGTGAGCCTTTGCTTGAGGAAGGGACGACGCTTGAATCAGAATGTCGTCCAAGTAAGGTACTACAGCAATGCCCCTTGGTCTTAGCACAGCTAGAAGGGACCCTAGTACCTTTGTGAAAATCCTTGGAGCAGTGGCAAATCCGAAAGGAAGCACCACGAACTGGTAATGTTTGTCCAGGAATGCGAACCTCAGGAACCGATGATGTTCCTTGTGGATAGGAATATGTAGATACGCATCCTTTAAATCCACCGTGGTCATGAATTGACCTTCCTGGATGGAAGGAAGAATTGTTCGAATGGTTTCCATCTTGAACGATGGAACCTTGAGAAACTTGTTTAAGATCTTGAGATCTAAGATTGGTCTGAACGTTCCCTCTTTCTTGGGAACTATAAACAGATTGGAGTAGAACCCCATCCCTTGTTCTCTTAATGGAACAGGATGAATCACTCCCATTTTTAACAGGTCTTCTACACAATGTAAGAATGCCTGTCTTTTTATGTGGTCTGAAGACAACTGAGACCTGTGGAACCTCCCCCTTGGGGGAAGTCCCTTGAATTCCAGAAGATAACCTTGGGAGACTATTTCTAGCGCCCAAGGATCCAGAACATCTCTTGCCCAAGCCTGAGCGAAGAGAGAGAGTCTGCCCCCCACCAGATCCGGTCCCGGATCGGGGGCCAACATTTCATGCTGTCTTGGTAGCAGTGGCAGGTTTCTTGGCCTGCTTTCCCTTGTTCCAGCCTTGCATTGGTCTCCAAGCTGGCTTGGCTTGAGAAGAATTACCCTCTTGCTTAGAGGACGTAGCACTTTGGGCTGGTCCGTTTCTACGAAAGGGACGAAAATTAGGTTTATTTTTTGCCTTGAAAGGCCGATCCTGAGGAAGGGCGTGGCCCTTACCCCCAGTGATATCAGAGATAATCTCTTTCAAGTCAGGGCCAAACAGCGTTTTCCCCTTGAAAGGAATGTTAAGTAGCTTGTTCTTGGAAGACGCATCAGCCGACCAAGATTTCAACCAAAGCGCCCTGCGCGCCACAATAGCAAACCCAGAATTCTTAGCCGCTAACCTAGCCAATTGCAAAGTGGCGTCTAGGGTGAAAGAATTAGCCAATTTGAGAGCATTGATTCTGTCCATAATCTCCTCAAAAGGAGGAGAATCACTATCGACCGCCTTTATCAGCTCATCGAACCAGAAACATGCGGCTGTAGCGACAGGGACAATGCATGAAATTGGTTGTAGAAGGTAACCCTGCTGAACAAACATCTTTTTAAGCAAACCTTCTAATTTTTTATCCATAGGATCTTTGAAAGCACAACTATCCTCTATGGGTATAGTGGTGCGTTTGTTTAAAGTGGAAACCGCTCCCTCGACCTTGGGGACTGTCTGCCATAAGTCCTTTCTGGGGTCGACCATAGGAAACAATTTTTTAAATATGGGGGGAGGGACGAAAGGAATACCGGGCCTTTCCCATTCTTTATTAACAATGTCCGCCACCCGCTTGGGTATAGGAAAAGCTTCTGGGAGCCCCGGCACCTCCAGGAACTTGTCCATTTTACATAGTTTCTCTGGGATGACCAACTTGTCACAATCATCCAGAGTGGATAATACCTCCTTAAGCAGAATGCGGAGATGTTCCAACTTAAATTTAAATGCAATCACATCAGGTTCAGCTTGTTGAGAAATGTTCCCTGAATCAGTAATTTCTCCCTCAGACAAAACCTCCCTGGCCCCATCAGACTGGGTTAGGGGCCCTTCAGAAATATTATTATCAGCGTCGTCATGCTCTTCAGTATCTAAAACAGAGCAGTCGCGCTTACGCTGATAAGTGTTCATTTTGGCTAAAATGTTTTTGACAGAATTATCCATTACAGCCGTTAATTGTTGCATAGTAAGGAGTATTGGCGCGCTAGATGTACTAGGGGCCTCCTGAGTGGGCAAGACTCGTGTAGACGAAGGAGGGAATGATGCAGTACCATGCTTACTCCCCTCACTTGAGGAATCATCTTGGGCATCATTGTCATTGTCACATAAATCACATTTATTTAAATGAATAGGAATTCTGGCTTCCCCACATTCAGAACACAGTCTATCTGGTAGTTCAGACATGTTAAACAGGCATAAACTTGATAACAAAGTACAAAAAACGTTTTAAAATAAAACCGTTACTGTCACTTTAAATTTTAAACTGAACACACTTTATTACTGCAATTGCGAAAAAACATGAAGGAATTGTTCAAAATTCAACAAATTTTCACCACAGTGTCTTAAAGCCTTAAAAGTATTGCACACCAAATTTGGAAGCTTTAACCCTTAAAATAACGGAACCGGAGCCGTTTAGAACTTTAACCCCTTTACAGTCCCTGGTATCTGCTTTGCTGAGACCCAACCAAGCCCAAAGGGGAATACGATACCAAATGACGCCTTCAGAAAGTCTTTTCTAAGTATCAGAGCTCCTCTCACATGCGACTGCATGCCATGCCTCTCAAAAACAAGTGCGCAACACCGGCGCGAAAATGAGGCTCTGCCTATGCTTTGGGAAAGCCCCTAAAGAATAAGGTGTCTAAAACAGTGCCTGCCGATATTATTATATCAAAATACCCAGATAAAATGATTCCTCAAGGCTAAATATGTGTTAATAATCAATCGATTTAGCCCAGAAAAAGTCTACAGTCTTAATAAGCCCTTTTTGAAGCCCTTATTTACGATCGTAATAAACATGGCTTACCGGATCCCATAGGGAAAATGACAGCTTCCAGCATTACATCGTCTTGTTAGAATGTGTCATACCTCAAGCAGCAAGAGACTGCTCACTGTTCCCCCAACTGAAGTTAATTGCTCTCAACAGTCCTGTGTGGAACAGCCATGGATTTTAGTGACGGTTGCTAAAATCATTTTCCTCATACAAACAGAAATCTTCATCTCTTTTCTGTTTCTGAGTAAATAGTACATACCAGCACTATTTCAAAATAACAAACTCTTGATTGAATAATAAAAACTACAGTTAAACACTAAAAAACTCTAAGCCATCTCCGTGGAGATGTTGCCTGTACAACGGCAAAGAGAATGACTGGGGTAGGCGGAGCCTAGGAGGGATCATGTGACCAGCTTTGCTGGGCTCTTTGCCATTTCCTGTTGGGGAAGAGAATATCCCACAAGTAAGGATGACGCCGTGGACCGGACACACCTATGTTGGAGAAATAAGGAATTGGAATAATTGTGCTTTATACAAAAAAATCAAAACCACCACAAAAAAGGGCGGGCCTCATGGACTCTTGCTAATATGAAAGAAATGAATTTATCAGGTAAGTTCTTACATAAATTATGTTTTCTTTCATGTAATTAGCAAGAGTCCATGAGCTAGTGACGTATGGGATAATGATTACCCAAGATGTGGATCTTTCCACACAAGAGTCACTAGAGAGGGAGGGATAAAATAAAGACAGCCAATTCCTGCTGAAAATAATCCACACCCAGAATAAAATTTTAATGAAAAAACATAAGCAGAAGATTCAAACTGAAACCACTGCCTGAAGTACGTTTCTACCAAAAACTGCTTCAGAAGAAGAAAACACATCAAAATGGTAGAATTTAGTAAAAGTATGCAAAGAGGACCAAGTTGCTGTTTTGCAAATCTGATCAACCGAAGCTTCATTCTTAAACGCCCAGGAAGTAGAAACTAACCTAGTAGAATGAGCTGTAATCCTTTGAGGCGGAGTGTTACCCGACTCAACATAGGCATGATGAAATAAAGATTTCAACCAAGATGCCAAAGAAATGGCAGAAGCTTTCTAGTCTTTTCTAGAACCGGAAAAGATGACAAATAGACTAGAAGTCTTTCGGAAAGACTTAATAGCTTCAACATAATATTACAAAGCTCTAACAGCATCCAAAGAATGCAATGATTTCTCCTTAGAATTCATAGGATTACGACATAATGAAGGAACCACAATTTCTCTACTAATGTTGTTAGAATTCACAACCTTAGGTAAAAAATTCAAAAGAAGTTCGCAGCACCGCCTTATCCTGATGCAAAAATCAGAAAAGGAGACTCACAAAAAAGAGTAGATAATTCAGAGACTCTTCTGGCAGAAGAGATGGCCAAAAGAAACAAAACTTTCCAAGAAAGTAATATAACGACCAAAGAATGCATGGGTTCAAAAGGAGGAGCTTGGAGAGCCCCCAGAACCAAATTCAAACTCCAAGGAGGAGAAATTGACTTAATGACAGGTTTTATACGAACCAAAGCTTGTACAAAACAATGAATATCAGGAAGATTAGCAATCCTTCTGTGAAAAAGAACAGAAAGAGCAGAGATTTGTCTTTCAAGAAACTTGCGGACAAACCTTTATCTAAACCATCCTGAAGAAATATAAGTCTTCCAGACTCTATAATATATCTCTCTAGATACAGATTTACGAGCCTGTCACATAGTATCAATCACAGAGTCAGAGAAACCTCTTTGACCAAGAATCAAGCGTTCAAACTCCACACCTTAAAATTAAGGTTTTGAGATCCTGATGGAAAAAAGAACCTTGAGACAGAAAGACTGGTCTTGACGGAAGAGTCCACAGCTGGCAAGAGGCCATCCGGACAAGATCCGCATACCAAAACCTGTGAGGCCATGCTGGAGCTACCAGCAGGACAAACGAGCATTCCTTTAGAATATTGGAGAATACCCTTGGAAGAAGAACTAGAGGCGGAAAGATATAGGCAGGATGACACTTGTAAGGAAGAGATAATGCATCCACTGCCTCCGCCCGAGGATCCCTGGATCCGGACAGATACCAGGGAAGTTTCTTGTTTAGATGAGAAGCCATCAGATCTATTTCTGGGAGTTCCCACATTTGAACAATCTGAGGAAATACCTCTGGGTGAAGACCATTCGCCCAGGTGCAACGTTTGGCGACTGAGATAATCCGCTTTCCAATTGTCCAAACCTGGGATATGAACCGCAGAGATTAGACAGGAGCTGGATTCCGCCCAAACCAAAATTCGAGATACTTCTTTCATAGCCAGAGGACTGTGAGTCCCTCCTTGATGATAGATGTATGCCACAGTTGTGACATTGTCTATCTGAAAACAAATGAACAACTCTCTCTTCAGAAGAGGCCAAGACTGAAGAGCTCTGAAATTGCACGGAGTTCCAAAATATTGATCGGAAATCTCACCTCCTGAGATTCCCAAACCCCTTGTGCCGTCAGATACCCCCACACAGCTCCCCAACCTGTAAGACTTGCATCTGTTGAGATTATAGTCCAGGTCGGAAGAACAAAGAAGCCCCCTGAACTAAACGATGGTGATCTGTCCACCATGTCAGAGAGTGTCGTATAATCGGTTTAAAGATATTAATTGAGATATCTTTGAGTAATCCCTGCACCATTGGTTCAGCATACAGAGCTGAAGAGGTCGCATGTGAAAACGAGCAAAGGAGATCGCATCTGATGCGGCAGTCCTAAGACCTAAAATTTCCATGCATAAGGCTACCAAAGGGAATGATTGTGACTGAAGGTTTTGACAAGCTGAAATCAACCACAGACAGCGTTCGCTCCGCAAATGGTGGACGGGCTGGGACCCGGCAAAGCGTACGTGTAAGACTCCCAGGCTGCCGGAGACAATTCTCTTTTCCGCGTTTAGTGGACAGGTTGGTTCCCGGTGCAAGACGGCAGCTGGTGAGTGAAAGTGGCTCTGAATATTCGGAGACTGTTCGTGTTCTTTATTTACCTGTCTTTGGAATACCATATATACTTTGCATCTGTTACCTAAAGTACCGGGTACTGGGGTTGTCAAGGAGCGATACTTGCTCAGGAATGCTATACCTACACTTACTGGTTAACTTTACTTAAATTGGTCTGCATATTATACTCCAGGATTGCGGGGTGCTGCTAAGGTATACAACTACATGATTGACTGTAACATCTTTATAATGGATACATGACCCTGCAAGTTATACTAAGCATCATCATTTGGCATCCATACTATATATATGTATATTAGTGACAATATAGATTAGGTTCCCATCTTTATTTTGTTTTCAAGCTGAAATCAATGTTAAACTTCTCTTGTCTGACAAGGACACAGTCATAGACACTGAATCTATTCTAGAAACCTAAAAAGGTTACCCTTGTCTGAGGAATCAATGAACTGATTGGTAAATTGATCCTCCAACCATGAACTTGAAGAAACAACACAAGTCGATTTGTATGAGATTCTTCGAAAATGAGAAGACTGAGCAAGTACCCAGATATCGTCCAATAAGGAAATACCAAAACCCTGTTCTCTGATTACAGAAAGAAGGGCACCGAGAACCTTTGAAAAAAATTCTTGGAACTGAGGCTAGGCCAAACGGTAGAGCCACAAAACTGGTAATGCTTGTCTAAAAAGAGAATCTCAGACACTAAAAGTGATCTGGATGAATCGGAATATGCAGATACACATCCTGTAAATCTATTGTAGACATATAATGCCCTTGCTGAACAAAAGGCAGGACAGTCCTACAGTAACCATATTGAATGTTGGTATCCTTACATAACGATTCAATATTGATAGATCCGGAACTGGTCTGAAGGAATTGACCTTCTTGGTACAATGAAGAGATAAAATAAAACCCCAGCCCCTGTTCCAGAACTGGAACTGGCATAATTACTCCAGCCAACTCTAGATCTGAAACACATTTCAGAAATGCTGAGCCTTTGCTGTGTTAACTGGGACACGGGAAAGAAAAAAATCTCTTAGCAGGAGGCCTTAACTGAAGCCAATTCTGTACCTTTCTCAAACAATGTTCTGAAACCAGAAATTGAGAACGGAATTGATCAAAATTTCTTTGAAGAAAACGTAATCTGCCCCATACCAGCTGAGCTGGAATAAGGTCCGCACCTTCATGGGTACTTAGGAGCTGGCTATAGGTTTTCTATAAGGCTTGGATATATTCCAAACTGGAAATAGTTTCCAAACTAATACCGCTCCTGAGGATGAAGGATCAGGCTTTTGTTCCTTATTGTGAGGAAAGGAACGAAAATGATTATTAGACCTAAATTTACCTTAGATTTTTTATCCTTTGGTAAAAAAGTTCCCTTCCTTCCAGAAACAGTTGAAATAATAATTTATTACCCTGGAAAGAAAAGGAAAGCAAAGTTGACTTAGAAGACATATCAGCATTCCAAGTTTAATCCATAAAGCTTTTCTAGCTAAAATAGCTAGAGACATATACCTGACATCAACTCTAATGATATCAAAAGATGGTATCACCAATAAAATTATTAGCATGTTATAGAATAATAATAATGCTATAAAATTATGATCTGTTACTTGTTGCGCTAAAGCTTCTAACCAAAAAGTTGAAGCTGCAGCAACATCCGCTAAAAATATAGCAGGTCTAAGAAGATTACCTGAACATAAGTAAGCTTTTCTTAGAAAGGATTCAATTTTCCTATCTAAAGGATCCTTAAATGAATTACTATCTGCCGTAGGAATAGTAGCACATTTAGCAGGAGTAGAGACAGCCCCATAACCTTAGGGATTTTGTCCCAAAAAAACTCTAATCTGTCAGATGGCACAGGATATAATTGCTTAAACGTTTAGAAGGAGTAAAAGAATTACCCAAATTATTCCATTCCCTGGAAATTACTTCAGAAATAGCATCAGGGAGATTAAACACTTCTGGAATAACTACAGGAGATTTAAAAACCTTATTTAAACGTTTAGATTTAGTATCAAGAGGACCAGAATCCTCTATTTCTAATGCAATTAATACTTCTTTAAATAAAGAACGAATAAATTCCATCTTGAACAAATACAAAGATTTATCAGCATCAACCTCTGAGACAGAAAAACCATTATTAGTATCAGAATGATGATGTTCATTTAAAAATTCATCTGAAAAAAGAGAAGTTTTAAAAGACTTTTATGTAAACTAGAAGGAGAAATAACAGACATAGCCTTCTTAATGGATTTAAAAAATAAAATCTCTTATGTTTATCAGGAACACTCTGAAAATTAGATGTTGACGGAACAGCAACAGGTAATGTAACAGTACTAAAGGAAATTTTATCTGCATTAATAAGTTTGTCATGACATGCAATACAAACAACAGGTGGAGAAACAGATACCAAAAATTATAGCAGATACACTTAGCTTGGTAGCTCCAGCACTAGACAGCGATTTTCCTGTAGTATCTTCTGACTCAGATGCAACGTGAGACATCTTGCAATATGTAAGAGAAAAAACAACATATAAAGCAAAATTGATCAAATTCCTTAAATGACAGTTTCAGGAATGGGAAAAAAATGCCAAAGAACAAGCTTCTAGCAACCAGAAGCAATGAAAAAATAAGACTTAAATAATGTGGAGACAAAAGCGACGCCCTTATTTTTTAGCGCCAAATAAGACGCCCACATTATTTGGCGCCTAAATGCTTTTGGCGCCAAAAATGACGCCACATCCGGAACGCCGACATTTTTGGCGCAAAATAACGTAAAAGAATTTTTGCGCCAAAAAAGTCAGCGCCAAGAATGACGCAATAAAATGAAGCATTTTCAGCCCCCGCGAGCCTAACAGCCCACAGGAAAAAAAGAGTCAAATTTTTGAAGGTAAGAAAAAATGATTAATTCAAATGCATTATCCCAAATATGAAACTGACTGTCTGAAAAATAAGGAAAGTTGAACATTCTGAGTCAAGGCAAATAAATGTTTGAATACATATATTTAGAACTTTATAAACAAAGTGCCCAACCATAGCTTAGAGTGTCACAGAAAATAAGATTTACTTACCCCAGGACACTCATCTACATGTTTGTAGAAAGCCAAACCAGTACTGAAACGAGAATCAGCAGAGGTAATGGTATATATAAGAGTATATCGTCGATCTGAAAAGGGAGGTAAGAGATGAATCTCTACGACCGATAACAGAGAACCTAGGAAATAGACCCCGTAGAAGGAGATCACTGCATTCAAATAGGCAATACTCTCCTCACATCCCTCTGACATTCACTGCACGCTGAGAGGAAAACCGGGCTCCAACTTGCTGCGGAGCGCATATCAACGTAGAATCTAGCACAAACTTACTTCACCACCTCCATCGGAGGCAAAGTTTGTAAAACTGAATTGTGGGTGTGGTGAGGGGTGTATTTATAGGCATTTTAAGGTTTGGGAAACTTTGCCCCTCCTGGTAGGAATGTATATCCCATACGTCACTAGCTCATGGACTCTTGCTAATTACATGAAAGAAAAGTGGTTGTTAAACACTCAGAGTTTTTTTAATCTGTAGTAAAGTTGGTTACTTTTTATCTTAAGTTGCACTGGAATTTTTACTGAGACGGACCCCGCTGATGTGAGTATGCAAACAATACAGCTGATTATTATACTACTTATGGGATTATATTCCATTTAGCGCTCTTCTTTGTCATTATAGTGTTGCATTCTTTGTGGATTCTTCTCTGGAGAAGATATTTCCCATCAGTAAGAAATGCATGTATTTAGACCTGGGGTTCGATAAGTGCTGCTATTACTGAGAAAACCACATTAGATAAATGCCCCATTTATGAAACAGAGAATAAGTAGAATTTCTCTACAGAAAATGTGACAGCCTGGTCTCACTATATCCAAAACATATACATACACATATATATTGAAGCTTGAAGACTATCACATTAATGATAGTACCGAATGGAGTGATCTGTGAAATGTATAATATTTACACTGAGAATGAGCGCAACACATGATAAAAATGATCAGATTCCTGAAAAGTCATTGTGAAGTATTAATAAGTCAGGGTGTGGACATCCTCAGTAACACTGACACCAGTATACTTGTTGCATGGGATTGTACTTTTCTATAATAATTATTTATCACTAAAATAACAGCCAAAATTGCGTTTTTTTGGCAAAAACAGCAAGAATGCTCCGTTACACACCAAAGGAATGTAACATAAATAAACAAAGCGCTCAGTGGTAAGGTCTGCTTAAGAAGAAGCTAGCCAAAGGGGAAGGTGGTGGCTCTGTATATGTCACATAACTCTCATTGAAGGCATCCAATTATTTCCTAAATAAAAATGGGCACACGTTGTGTGTTCTCTATATCTGTGGACCCTTTTTTGCAAATGTTTTTTTTTTTTTCAAAATGGCTGAGCACATAATAGTAAAAATGCTATGCTACATACATTGGGAATTCTCTGAATATCTCGAAAAGCTGGATTCAGATAGAGCAGGAAATTGTAAACAAATATCCATTTTACTTCTATTATCAAAGTTTCATTGTTCTCTTGTTATCCCTTGTTGAAAAGCTTGAAAATAAGCTCCAGAGCGTGCATGTATCTGCAGAAGCTTTGCAAGAATGGACGGCATTTGCAAGAGCACTAGATGGCTGCTCTTTATTCCATTATGTAGTGCTCCAGATGTACGTGCTACCTACCGAGTTATAAAAACCAAATTTGATATAAGAAGTAAATTGGAACCTTTTTGAAAATTGTATGGTCAGTCTGAATCACAAAAAGAAAAATATTTTTCATGTTGCTTTAAAGTATAAAGTTTGTGGATTTTTATTGGCCAGTATCCTTTGCCGCACTAATTCATACCATATAAGCAAGTGTGGGTTAAGCCATGAAAATGACGCTAAATATGATACTGTATGTAGAGTGCTTTCAATATACAGTATATAAATAGTATTTGTTTATCATTAATGTACACTACACTCCAAAGTAATGAGGGTCTGTTTTCAAATAATTGTAGTCTTTTTTTTTTCAAGATGCTTTAGAATGATCCTTTTATTTTTACAATAGAACAACCCTTTTAATCAATTTATTGGTAATGCAGTTTTGCGTTTAATGTCCCTTTGAAATACTGTGTTTATTGCTTACTAAACTGAATGATTCTAAGTACTTTCTAAGAGACAGTCTGTTTTGGAAATGTAACAGGTTAAAAATATCAGACATGTGCACAGACCAAAAAAAAATAATATATATATATTTTATGCAAACATTTTGTTTTTGTCTGATATTCGCTAAGGAAGTCATTCTGAATTTGTTAATAAAAAAACATTTGTATGCATTTTTCTATGGTAAACGTCTTCAGGGCAGTAAAGAAGAAAATGGGCAGCAGTTAATAAAATTAAGCAGTTAGTAGTACCGCTACAAGTCAGCAGCAGCACAAAAAAAGGTTCTTATTTTTCCTAATGGAGTCACGACTGGCTAAGAACAAAAGTGAAGCTTATCACTTGAAACTGGAATCAATCAATGACAAGGGCATTGCTAAATCCTTACTGAATAGTGTACATTTTATCATTTTTTAAAGAATGCATAAAATCAGGAAAAATATTAAATTTGTAAAATCTGTCTGAAAACAACATGTCTAGTAATAATGCTACACCTCTATAAATGTAATAATGAGCTAAATACATTGAAGTTACAAAAGCCTCAATCAACTTAAAAAATAACAATTATATTCAAAACAAAAACAAGTATTAGTATTTTCTTTTCTTTCTAGCTGCTTTCCATTAAATATTTTGCTGTCTGCATTTACACTGTTTTTCAAAGGCATTTGAATTAAACAATATGACACATCTCCTAACCTTGCTCATAGAAAATGTAGCTTATATAAAGACATGATAAAAAAATATAATTTACACTGCTATATAATTTAACATTAAATATAATAATAATTTGAATAAATCTTACTTTGAAATTACAGCGTTCAGAATTCATATACTGATCTTTGGGGAATGTCAATTACATGAAGTATCAAATAAAATATACAGGCATGACCTAATAAAAGTCGCTTTCCCCATAATTTATTGGGATGCTGACCTACACTATGAACATTACTCTCTGACTTGCTTTACACTTTCTCATTTTTAATTGTGCTTATTAAAGTTTAAGCAGTCATCAGATATTTGTTGCACAAAAAAAAGAAAAGAGGCAATCTTACTCAACTACTTTCCAGAAGATTTCACTTTTTTTGTTGTTGTAAATCTTACTTAAAGGGACACTGAACCCAATTTTTTTTCTTTTGTGATTCAGATACAGCATGCAATTTTAAGCAACTTTCTAATTTACTCCTATGATAAATTTTTCTTCGTTCTTGTGATATCATTATTTGAAAAAGAAGGAATCTAAGCTATTTTTTTGTTGTTCAGAAAGTGGACAGCACTTGTTTATTGGTGGGTGAATGTATCCACCAATCAGCAAGAACAACCCAGGTTGTTCACCAAAAATGGGCCGGCATCTAAACTTACATTCTTGCATTTCAAATAAAGATACTAAGAGAATGAAGAACATTTGATAATAGGAGTAAATTAGAAAGTTGCTTAAAACTGCATGCTCAATTTGAATCACGAAAGAAAAAATTTGGGTTCAGTGTCCCTTTAAAAGATTTTTTTTTTAAATCCTGATCAGATTAATTGCTCAGCAATCAATGTTTAAAGGGACATAATACTGATATGCTAAATCACTTGAAACTGATGCAGTTTAACTGTAAAAAGCTGACAGGAAAATATCACCTGAGCATCAATATGTAAAAAAGGAAGATATTTTACCTCACAATTTCCTCAGCTCAGCAGAGTAAGTTCTGTGTAAAAAGTTATACTCAGCTGCAGCCCAGCTGCAGGTAAAAAAAAAATTAAAAAAATGAAGAAATGAACAGCAGCCAATCAGCATCAACAGTGCTGAGGTCATGAACTCTTTTACTGTGATCTCATGAGATTTGACTTAACTCTCATGAGATTTCATTGTAAACTTCCTTACACTGAATAGGGAAATAACATGAGAGTGCACGAGGCTCATCCCTTCAGCTGTCCCGGGACAGACATACTGATATACTGCTTAGAAATCCTTTACAATGGGATGTGGCTACTGAGGAACTTTTGAGGTAAAACATCTTTCTTTTTTACAAAGAGATGTTCAGGTGATATTTTCTAGTCAGCTTTTTACAGCTATACTGCATCACTTTCAAGTGTTTAAACATTTGGGTATTATGGCCCTTTAACTATGGTTAACTCTCAAATGTAACGGTTCTTTGTACTAAAACTTTGTATGTCATGTATGTGAAAGAGAAGCAGTTAAACAGCACTGAAAAATATATTTTCAAATGAAAAAAAGAAAATAACAATGTACTCAGACAAATGGCTGATTAAAGGGTTACTGTATTCAAAGCAGCTGCATGAACACCCTTTTAAATATGTCGGACTCTTTCTCTTTGACCCCCTCCCCACCACCACTAGAGGATTAATTTCTGCTTTTGCCTCTTGTCTACAGTTTTTCTACAGAGAATACTACAGTACTCATATTTTCAGTAACAAGTGAAAGTTTTAAAAGGTGAAAGCAGCTACTTTAAATGATAAAATAAAGGTAAATGAGATGTTTGTAAACAATCTAATAAACCACCATGCAAAATAAATAATTAGAAACACATTAAAGGGGAGAACATTTTACACTGAAATATTAAAGCCCTCCCCCTTCCAGGGATAAAAATATTTTGCTTATAAATAATTGGATCAACAATACAATTATTTATTTGTAAAATATAACTAATATCCCATAATTAGCAAATATGATATATCATATAGGTATGAACATGATGGTGTATGCCCTTCAGAAGTATGAAGTCAGAAAAAAACAATAATAGTTGGATTAACAATCTAATATACTATCTTTACTTATTAACATGTTTAGGATAATGTTATAAAAGACTTGAGGTCTCATTATTCTGATGGAACTCTGAAAAACGAAAAAGTAGTATTTATGGTGTATTTGACAGAGATTGATTTTGAATTTTATGATACAAAAAGGCATATGACGCTAATCAGTACTAAAAAAAGAAGTAAAATACCATCTCATGTTCTGTAAGCCTCAGAAACAGTATTTAGCTAAAGTATCAATAATTAAAAAAAGCTCAATTAATAAGATAAAATCAGGTGGGAAAAAACATAATTTATGTAAGAACTTACCTGATAAATGAATTTCTTTCATATTGGCAAGAGTCCATGAGCTAGTGATGTATGGGATATACAATCCTACCAGGAGGGGCAAAGTTTCCCAAGGGAGGGATAAAATAACAACAGCTATTTCCACTGAGAAATTAAATCCATACAATAATTACGTTTTTCTCAAAAGCTGCCTAAAGAACTTGTTCTACCAAAGACTGCTTCAGAAGAAGCAAATACATCTAAATGGTAAAAACAATAAAAGTTTGCAAAGAAGACCAAACTACAAATTTGCAAATTTGATCAACCTAAGTTTCATTCTGAAAAACCCCAAGAAATGGCGACTGAAGTTAGTAGAATGAGCTGTAAATCTCTGAGGTGGAGCCTGCCCTGCCTCGAAATAAGACTTGAAAAACAAAAGCTTTAATCAGAATACCAAAGAAATGACAGAGGCTTCCTAACCTTTTCTGGAACCAGAAAAACAGCAAATAGACTAGAAGTCTTCTGAAATCCTAGTAAACTCGATATAGAATTATAAAGCTCTTACCACATCCAAAGGATGTAAAGAACTCTCAAAGAATTCTTTAGGATTAGGACACAAAGAAGGAACAACAATTTCTCCACTAATGTTGTTCAAATTCACAACCTGAGGAAAAAAAAGAAATCCACAAAACAACTTATCTAGATGAAAACATCAGATAAGGAGACACACAAGAGAGAGCTGATAAATCAGAAATTCTTGTAGCAGAAGAGAGTCAAAAGAAACAACACTTTCCAAGAAAGTGGATAATCTTCAAAGAAAATATAGGCTCAAAAGAAAAGAGCCTGCAAAATCTTTAAACCAAATAAGACTTCAAAAAGGAGAAATTAATAAATGAACAGGCTTGATACCAACCAAAGCCTGAACAAAACAGTGAATATTAGGAAGTTTAAACAAGCTTTCTAGAAAATAAAACAGAAAGAAAAGAGATTTGTCCCTTCAACAGATTTGCGGACAAACTTATCCAAACCATCCTGAAAAACTGTAAAATCCTAGGAATTCTAAAAGAATGCCAAGAGAATTTATGAGAAGAACACTATAAAATATAGGTTTTCCAAACCTGATAATACAAGTTCCTTGAAACAGACTTATAAGCCTGCAGTCAGAGAAACCTCTATGACTAAATACTAATCAATTTCCATACCCCCAAATTAGTAATTTGAGATCCAGATGAAAAAATAGCCCCTAAAACAAGAGGGCTGGCCAAAGAGAAAGCGGCCAAGGATGGCAACTGGACATCCAAACAAGTTCCACATACCAAACCTGTGAGGTCATGCTGATGCTATCAGAAACACATGACACTGTTCCAATATGATCTTGGAAATCACCTTTGGAAGAAAAAAACTGAGGCGGAAAGATGTAGTCAGGTTGCAAAACCAAGACACTGCTAATGCATCCACCATCTCCACCTGAGGATCCCTGGACCTTAAAAGGTACCTGGGAAATTGAGATAATCCACCTCCCAAATTTCTAAAATCGTAGAAAATAGACAGGAGATGAATTCCATCTAAGAACGTATTCAAGATACTTCTTAATTGCTAAGGAACTATGAGTTCCTATTGTTGATTGACATATGCCACAGTTGTGATATTGTCTGTCTGAAATAAAAAAATGAAAACATTCTCTCCTAAAAGAGATCAAGCCTGAAAGAGCCCTGAAAAAATAGCACAGAGTTTTAAAATATCGATTATAAACCTCGCCTCTTGAAATTTCCAAACCCCTTGTGCTGTCAAAAGGCTCTCAGACAGCTCCCCAACCTGTAAGACTTGCATCCATTAAGAATACAGTCCAGGAAGGACGAACAAAAGGAGCCCCCCTGAATAAAATGATGATAGACTAATCACCAAAACAGAGAGAGTAGTGTTAGGATTTAAAAATATCAACGGTGAAATCTAAAAACAATCCCTGTATCATTGATTCAGTATGCAAAGCAAAAAGAGATCTCAGATGAAAAACGAGCAAAGGGAACCATGCCCAATGCTGCAGCTATGAGACCTAAAACTTTCATGCACATAGCCACTGAAAGAAATGTTCTAGACTGTAAGTTAGACAGGTTAACGCCACTTACAATTGACTTTTGTCCGATAAAGACAAATACATAAACACATAATCCATCTAGAAACCCAAAAAGAAGTGACCCTTTGTCTGAGGAATCACGAAACTCTTAGGTAAATTAAATCCTCTAACCACAAAATGGATTCCACAAAAAGAAAAGTCCATATATTTGAATACTGCTCTTTTATATGTATGTATTGGGTACTTGTAAAGCGCGTCTAATCACCCGAAAGGGACTCAAGATGCTGCTCATTTAAACGACCTTGGAAGGATGAAATGCTGAATGGACCTCACTGGGAATTGAACCTGCAACCCTCAGGTTGCTACAGAGCTCAGCCACAGTGCATTCTGAGCTATCTGTCCGGCTTTAATAAAACAAAAGTTTAAGTGAATACCAAGATACCATCAAAATAAGGAAGCACCAAAATACCCTACTGTCTGAAAACAGAAATAAGGGCACCAAGATAGATAGAATAGAAGAACCAAGAATAGATTCATAAAGCTGCCACTAAACCAAATGAAAAAGTGACAAATTGGTAAAGCTTAAAAGAAAAACTCAGAATCCACAAGTGGTCTGAATGAAATAAAATATGAGGATAAACATCCTGAGAAATGGAGTGGACATGAAATTACCTTAACCAAAAGGCATAATAGTCCTTATAATCGTTGATTAGTTGAGACTCTAACAAAACAATATAAAAGTCTTCAGATCCTAGAATGGACTGAATAAACCTTTCTTCTTAGGGACAAAAAATAGAATTGAATAGAAATCCAAATCCTGTTCCTGCAAAAAGAACTGGCATAATCACTCCTGAAAAAAATTCACAGAGTGTACTGAGAAAGAAAGATTCTTCCCATAGGAGGTCTCATTCTAAAAATCTATTCAAACCCTAAGAATATTATAGAATTTGGACTGAGTTCATCCAAAAACAATTTAATCTGCCCCCACCAGAAGGACTGGTTTGAGAACCGCACCTTCATTAAGTCTAATAACTAGTAATTATAAAGAAACGCTTCCTCAGTGCTTACACTCGGATTTAACCAAATTAGCAGCTGATAGAAACAGTAGTTATTATTACCCAAATAAATGGTACACAATAAATTGACCTCAAAGGCCAAAGCGCTGTATTAACCCTTCCGGGAAATGAATCTATGGCCCTTGGATCTAGAACAAGCGTTTGTAGTCAGGATATTCACCAACTGATCTACATCACCGGACTAAAAGTAGGGCAGAAAAAAACTCTTAAACCTCCAGAAATAGTGGAGATAATAGAAATCAAACAAATTATTATCCTAACAAGAGAGAGATAATAAAATATATTTGAAATCATCATAATAGATTTAGTAAACATAATTAAATGAATACATCTAAAGTAAATAAACAGAGTTATATATTTAAGAATCTGAAACTGCTTATGCTAACAGTTCAACAAAGGTTGAGAGAACAGTAATGTCAGCCACAGATAAAGCTGAGCTAAAAATATAAACAGTACATGAATATGCTCTACTAAGGTTATATTAAAATTCTAAAGAATCCTGAAAACAAGTACCAATTTCCATAGAAGTAGTAGTACAATCCCAAGAGGGAATCAGAATAACCATTCTCTAGAATATAATACAGATAGTATAGTGAATAGGAAAAAACCTCAAAAGCAAAAATGTTAAAATCCAGATTTGAAAAGGATTATTAACATAGCTAATAGGCGGACTAGACTCCTTAAAGCTATAAATAGAAAAATGTCCTTAACAAAGAACAAAAAATGTTCAAATGAAAAATAAGGAGAATTTTTAACAAACTGTCTGATACAGGATCCTTTGAGCCAAAGAAACCTTCATCAGTAGAATAAACTTAAATGTGCTGTCGGTCAGAACAAAATTAATTAGATCTTAACAATTTTGAAAAGACCTTTTAAGTTTACTTAAAGGCATAACAGCAGTCATAACCTTTTATGATATAAGCAACAACGTGATGTTTGCAGATGAAATCAAGTACATGAACTGAATATATAAAAAACAGTAAATGTTATTGTACATGTAGAAACATTGCTAGCATAAAACAAGATAAATGCTACATAATTGAGCTGAAGAAATAACAACAGCTTAAAAAATGAAAAGAACATACTTAACAGAAAAAGAAAAATAACATTAGGCAAAAACATTCAATTTCCACAATGTAACAGTTTCAGTAGAGAAAAACAAAAGCAGGCATAATAGCTTTCAAAGTTCATGAAAACAGCGAGCAATAGAGGGAGAGGGGTAAAATAACTAAAATTTGGCGCCACGAATGATGCATTATGCAAAAAAAGTTAACATTTTTTGGCACAAAACTAACACCAGAAAATGACACAATTCGCGTCATAACAAACGCAATTTCGTGCAAAAATAACTAGCGTCAACAAAGACGCAAGAATGATGAAATTTGCGCAATCAAAGATGCAACTTTGCGCCAAAAAAACTTGCGCCAAGAATGACGCAATAAAAAACAGCATTTTGCGCCCTCGCGAGCCTAGATTTGTCCGCGAAAAAATGAAAGTCAAATTAGACATAGACTGAACCCCAGGTAAGAAAAAAGTTTAAATAAGCTTCCCAAACATGATTCCTATACTGAAACTGTTTAGACTGCAAAGGGAAATACACATAGACCTGATTCATGGCAAATATAAGTAAAATACATATATTTAAAACTTTATATTAATACATAAAGCGCCAAACCATAGCTGAGACTGTCTTAAATAATGATACATACTTACCAAAAGACATCCATCCACATATAGCAGATAGCCAAACCAGTACTGAAAACTATCCGCAGAGGTAATGGTATATAAGAGTATATCGTCAATCTGAAAAGAGAGGTAGGAGATGAATCCCTACGACCAATAACAGAGAACCCTTGAAAAGATTTCCTGCGAGGAAAACCATAAAATCAATAGACCATACTGACTTCACAAATGCTGACAAACACTGTACTCTGAGAGGAATTGGGCTTAAGAATGCTTAGAAGCACTTATCATAGAAGAAATCATAAAAAACAAGCATAAACTTACTTCACCACCTCCATAGGAGGCAAAGTTTGTAAAACTGAATTGTGGGTGTGGTGAGGGGTGTATTTATAGGCATTTTGGTAGGATTGTATATCCCATACGTCACTAGCTCATGGACTCTTGCCAATTACATGAAAGAAAAAGAGATATTTTTTAAGATACATTTTATTTCAAACAAGGAAACTGATTCAAAAATTCAAAGAGTGTGGCTGCTGAGTGCTGAAGCCAATAACATCTATCATCTGTTGCAATCAATATTACAGAGTTGCAAACTACTTCTGAAAGCAACATCAGCGCAATGACTGAGTTGGAAACATCATGAAAATGGTGTCCATGGCTCAGCAGCTGTACACAAATCTCCAATCAACATGCATAATGTCATATGACAACTGGAGTGATGGAAAGTAAACCAGCACTGGAAGCATTCTCTGGATTGATGAATTATGCCTCACTATATGGCAGTCTGATAGAAGAATCTGGGTGTGGTAGATGCCAGGAGAACGCTAGCTACTGGAATACTTAGTACCTACTGTAAGAGCTCAGGAGAGAGTCTAGGGCTGTTTTCAGGGTTTGGGCTAAGCCACTTAGTTCCAGTGAAGGGTCATCTTAATGCTTGAGGATACAAAGACATTTTAGACAATTCGGTTATGTGGTTTGATGAGTTTGGTGTGGAGGAACTCAAGTGACCTGCACAGAGCCCTGACATCAACCCCACCTTTGAGATGAATTGGAATGTCAAATGTGAAGCAGACCTTTTTGCCCAACATCAGTGCCTGAACTCACAAATGCTCTTTTGGCTGTATGGGCGCAAATTCCCAAAGACATATTCCAGAATTTTGTAGAAAGCCTTTCCAGAAGAGTTGTGGCTGTTATAACTGCAAAGGGGAGGGGCAGCTTCATATTATTGTCCATGATTCGGGAATAGGATGTCCAGCAAGCTCATATAGGTGTGATGTAAACGGGGAAATAAATAAGAGGGATTAATTGAGCTTTAAATACTGCAGTTTACGTATGCATAGTATATACATACAGACCCATTATCCTTAGAATTATCAAACATAAGTAACATACTTTACTCTATGTTAAGTACAAACTGAATACTCCATATGGAATGAAATGGCCATTATGTTCAGGCTGAATTTTGCAGAGGAAGGAGACAGTGGATTTTTAAGAATGAGATGTCAACTTGACCCTGTTGCAATACCAAAAAGCTCAATAAAATGCAAGAAAAATTCCAATTTGACTTTAAGAAAATAGACCATAAAAGTTTACATAAATTCACAATCATGTGGATATATTTAACTGACTCAAAAACCTGACCCAGCTAAAAATCACTATAAGTGAAAATAGTGAAAATATATTATTTGCATAATAAACCAAGTCTCCCAATTATTTGTTGAAGAGTTATCCAGATAGGTAGCGTGCACATGCCTGGAGCACAACATGACAAAAAATAGTGCTGCCATCTAGTGCTCATCCTAATGTATAACATTGTTGCAAAACTGCTGCCATATAGTGCTGCAGATACGTGCACGCTCCTGAACTTACTTTCCTGTTTTTCAACAAACGATTACACGAAAATTAAGAATATTTTATAATAGAATTAAATTGGAAAGTCATTTAACATTGTATGGTCTATCTGAATCATGAAAGGAAAAAAAAACGGGTTTTATGTGCCTTTAATAAAATGATACCATTTGTTCAGGTGCTTAAGAACTAAGCTAGGACTATGTTATATTTCATCATTCTCAAACATAGCCAAAACATGTAATTAAGTCAATTTTAAATATATATATATATATATATAAAACAACCTAAAACAAGCATGTAAATTATATTTGCACACGTATTCTTTCCTAATTGTGATGTCTAAATAACATAGATCCTTAGCAAAGAGCACTTAAAAATAGAACCCTGACTTATGTTGGGCTAATTCCCTTTTAGCCAATTTAATAAATAGTAACCATTTTTAATCCCCCAAGGGTAAATTGTTTCCACGCTAAAAATCATATACCTGTCATAAAAAGAGATACTAATTGTTAATCTCATACATACAGTTTGGATTAATACAATCATTCTCCTCCTCTAATACAAACCTTAAGGGGAAATTAAGCACTAAATAAATGCTAGATAGAATGATGCATCCAAAGAAAAGATTAATCTGAGAATAAGATGTAGATGTAAAAATTAAAGTTTCATTAGCCGTTTAAATATTGACAAAATAAGTGTAAAGTTTTAATGTCTATAAAAATGGGAGCTGCCATGTTGTAACTTAGGTTACCTTCTATGCTGTGACCAATTAGGGACAGTTATAAATAGGTTACTAAAGTGTGCAGCCAATAGTTGTGTGAAATATAACAGTGTTCTGAACTTCAATTTCTCACAGGAAGCAGTTAACAATGAAGTTGCAGGAAAAGTAGACAAAATAAATAATGAAAGTATATTGCAGAGTTATATATATATATATATATAGGATACAAGAAGAAAAGCGAGGACTCAGGAACTTGAAGCCAGGTGACTTTATTTGGTATACAAAGGTGGTTAGCACAAACACAGGTGTGCAAGGGGTGCTAGATCTGACGCGTTTCGCGCATGCTCACATGCGCTTCATCAGAGATCTAGTGGTGTTACCTGTGAAAGATTTATATAAAGGGTGTCGGCCAATGGAACAAAAAATCACAGAAGTGGGCAGTACCAGTCCCAGTACTGGTCCCTGTAAAAATATACCAGGTGTAAACGTGTACTATCTCAAGTGGGTGTATAAGTGAATAAATCAGTGAATAACTTTCTATGATCTATTGGGAGGATCAAAAGGAAAATATTTAAAGTGCAAAAATGGAAAAAAGGGAAAACATGAGAAATAATTAAAAGTGATGCTAAAATCAAGTGATGGTGAATTAGTTAGGATGGACCATTGGCACAACATTTACTACATTCAGGCTAAAAAACTAGGGGCCAGGGGCGGAGAGGGTCCAAAAAGGGATAATCTCCACACCTGGGCCCGATGATTGTGTTAAAAACACACATCCTAGGTGTGCAATGTGATTACTGTTACTACTATTTTGTATTTTTTTATATATTTTTTTTTTTTATTTATTTATTTTTATATTGGTGTCATGTTTTAGTGTATGTTATTATTTGTTGGTTTTATCTTTTATTTTTAATTTTTTATTTTTTGTTCTTTATTCAATTCCTATCTTTTCGATATGCCTTGTGATATTTGTCAGCGTGCTACTAAATTCTGTATCTAAAGTATCTTTAAATTAATTTGGCTCTTAGGCCACAAAGAACCATTGATAGGTTATTCTTAAATTTTATGGGTTAATTTTCTTCATAGCATTGAGTTCCTATATTGGTAACCGAGACACTTGTAATGTTTACTGTACCATAAAATTCTCATTGTGAGTTATGGGACTGAGTTTTGGATGGACTAATAGGCTTAGGGAAGGCATTATTCCTATATATCACAAGGTCTCACTTGTGAATGGAAAAGAAAAGGGGGGTACATTGAATAAGGGCTCTAGAATTGCTAAATTGAGGCAATGTGTACCTACCAAGAGAGGTATCTTACTAATGAAAAAAATAATATTAGTGCAATAAGGCATATCGAGAATAAAACATATGTAAATAGAGCATGTAAAATTAAAAAATGAATATAAAATTAAATGTTAAAAATAAAGAAAAAGAGAAAAAGTAAAATGAAAATAGTAGTGATAATTAAGAGTTTTCTATGGCCATATCTTAGCTGCATGGGTAGGGTAATAGGCAGGGTGCTTGGGCAAGGCCAAGTGGGTAATGGTTTCTATGAGCCCAAAATGGCCAGACAAGTTGACACAGTGTATAGAGTGAATACCTAGTTTTCGTGTCAAGGCCAAGGGGGGAAAGAGAAACTAAACCTATTGGGCATTACTTGCCAGCTCTGTAAAAACCTCTTGGTGATAACACGGAAACCCGGGTGGGGAATGCGGAGGTCAAATCAGAGAAAGAATAATGAATGCTGAATTGGAGCAGTATGCAATTCTGAAATCAGCAATGGCCATTGAAGAAAAATAGACTGAATGTAAGGTGTAAGTTACAAACCAGAAAAATAGACTGAATGTAAGGTATAAGTTACAAACCAGTAATGGACAGAGGGAACACTAAAAATAGTCTAAATAAATCAGTAACCTAGGGTCAGACATTCCTGGGCCTGGACTTGAGTGTGGGACAGAGAGAGAGGAGGGAAAATAATGAGGGGAAATAGGGAGAGGGAAAAGTTTTAGAGAAGGGGCAAGGGAGTCCCCTGCTGGTAGGGCATATATCGAACCTAGTCGATGAATAGGTCAAGGTCTTGTCTCATATTTATGCCATGGGGAAATTTGGTACGAAGAGTAAATATCCAGTATGCCTCTCTCATCTGAAGTTTCCCAACTCTATCCCCTCCTCTGATGTCATTGTGAATATGTTCAATGCCTACATATTTGAAAAGATGTTTGATATGATTGCCATGAGACCGGAAATGTTTAGCTACAGGGGTTCTGGGAATTTCATCTTCTAAAGATAATAAGTGTTGTCTGATGCGATCCTTAAGTGGTCGTGTGGTAACACCTACATATTGGTGGGAGCACTGCTGGCATGTAATTAAATATACTACAAAACGGGTAGTGCAGTCTATTCTTTGTTTGATAGAAAATGTTTTACCCGTGCTGGAGGAAATAAATTGATCTGTTTTCTGAGTGTAATTGCAACTCTTACAGGTGTGGCCACATTTAAAGAAGCCTTTGCTGAGGCTAAGCCAGTGTGTCCCAGGTGTAGGTTTGTTGGTAAAATGTTTCCTAACCCTGTCTCCCACTGTGGGGGCCTTCTTGGCTACACATTTAATTTGTTGTTTAGTTATGTGTTGTAGTTTGGCGTCACTCTGGAGAATGGGAAGGTATTTGAGTACTATTTTGCAGACCTCATCAAATTGTCTGCTGTATTGAGTAGAAAAGACAATTTCATCAGTAAAGGCATTTTTCTTTGTAGTATTAATAGTGTTTCTAGTAGAGTAGCTTGAGAACAGAGTCTGCCTCTCTATTTTGCTCACTTGATTAGCTGTTTGTATTAGTGACTTCTTATTGTACCCCCTCTCTAGAAGTCTCTGAGTGATTGCATCTGCCTGTATCCTGTACTGTTGAATGTTAGAACAGTTTCTACGTGCCCTGATATATTGACCTTTAGGGATGCCCCTGATAGTGTGTCTGACATGACAAGAGTCAGCTCTAAGTATAGTATTGCGTGCTAGAGTCTTCCTGTGTATTGTAGAAATGATGTTAGATCCTTCATCTATGTAAAGGTGTAAATCTAGGTAAGCTATAGAATTAGGTGATGACGAATATGTAAATTTAAGGTTAAACTGGTTGTCATTGAGTAGGTCTACCAGAGTATGTACCTCTGTCCGGTTGTCTGAATTCCAAATGACTATAAGGTCGTCAATATAGCGGCCATACACAACTAGATTGTCCCTGAGGGGGAAGTCATCAGCATAAATGCTGTTAAGTTCCAGCCAGCCCATGTATAAATTGGCATACGCGGGGGCAAATTTTGCCCCCATGGCTGTGCCACAATTCTGCAAGTAGAATTCCCCCCCAGAGACAAAGTAGTTGTGTGAGAGAAGAAATTTGGCAGTGGAAACTACAAATTGGATGTATTCGTCAGAGAATGAAGTATATCTCCTAATCATTTTGCCCAGGGCCTCCAGTCCCTTTGAGTGGGGTATACTGGAGTAAAGGGCTGTCACATCTATGGTGAGCCACTGAAAAGTGGGTTGCCACTTGATGTCATTCAGTTGGTGAAGAAGATGTGCACTGTCTCTGATATAGCCTGGCAGTGAGGTAACTATGGGTTGTAGGACTGAATCTAGCCAGGCCCCCAGTCTCTCACATAGGGACCCCATGCTAGCCACTATGGGTCTCCCTGGGGGTCTGGTCAGGGTCTTGTGTATCTTGGGCATGACCCTGAAGGTTGGAGTCAGAGGGTTCTCTACAAATAGGTATTCCATGGTTTCCTTGGTAATGAAACCATTCTCTAGGGCCGTGTCCAGGAACGAAAGCAGTTCTAGGCTGAACCTAGAGGTGGGGTCATAACCTAAACGTGTGTAGGTGGAAGTGTCCCCAAGGTGCACATCAATTTCTTCCATATAATCAGTGGTGTTGAGGATGACTACGGCCCCACCCTTGTCAGCCTGTGTGATTACTATGTCAGGATTGATCTCTAGTTCTGCCAGTGCATTTTTTTCTTCATGAGTAATATTGTGTTTGACTGTTGTATGAGTGTCTTTTATAGTCTCATGGAGTGATATAATATCTCTCAGTACAGTATCTTGATATAATTCGATATTGGGACTTCTGGCCTGAACAGGGTAAAAGAATGAGCGGTCTTTGTATGGGAAATTGTGTGTGGATAATGAGGGACTGAAGGTGTTGCTTTGTAGTGATAATAATGTATTGAAATCACATTGGTCTCTAAATAGTAGGCCTGAGTGAATATTGCCTAAAAGTGTTGGGGGAGGCTCTGGAGGAGGATTCTCCATGTGTGTCTCAGAAAAGTGTTTCCTTAGTGTAAGTTTGCGGACTAGTCTGTTGATGTCTATAACAGTAGAAAAGACATCAAAATTCGTGCTGGGTGCAAAAGTGAGTCCTTTATTTAGTATAGAAATCTGTGCAGATGTGAGTTGAATTTTTGATAGATTTATCACATTCGTTATTTCTTTTTGTTTTTTGAGGCCGCCCTGCTGGGGTACCGATGTGCCTGACTAGATGCTTTGGGGGTACTAGTTTGGCTGGGTGATTTGACAAGGGTGGCCAGAGTCGTTCTAGTGGGGACACTAGTGTCTATATTGGCAGAGGTGGAAGGTTCACTAGGCTCGGCTGTGGGAGTGCTGGGGGATTGTGGGAGAGATGTTTCTGAGTCAGTGGTTTCTATACTAGAAAAAGTGACTTTCTTCCCATTTGTGTTGCCCCTACGTTTTTTATTACTATTCTTAGAGGTGTTGGAATTCCCCCTCCCCCTAGTGGGCCTGAGTTGTTGCCATGAGTAAACTATGTTGAGGTCATAGTCCTTAGTGTCACGATTATATTTAGACACTTTTCTGCTGGATAAGTCCATATCTAATTTGTTGATGGTTTCCTCTAGTTGGGCTGTGTAATCTTTATATTGGGTAGTGGCCTCAAAAGGTTGGATGTGAGTCTCTGTAGCTTTGATTTCTGTCAGGATTAGGTCTCTTTATATTGATTTCTGTCAGGATTAGGTCTCTAAATATAACAGTGTTCTGAACTTCAATTTCTCACAGGAAGCAGTTAACAATGAAGTTGCAGGAAAAGTAGACGAAATAAATAATGAAAGTATATTGCAGAGTTATATATATATATATATATATATATATATATATATATATATATATATATATATATATATATATATACATACACACACACACACAGGGGTTGCAAAAACCCAGTCGTCCAGTAATCTCAGACAACCTTGAAATTTCTTGGGACGACTTATAAAAATTGGCTGCTATTTTCAACATGTATCTGTCATATAAACTTTCATTTTTATAAAGATTACTGTTTTCTTAAAATATAAAAATGCTTAACATGTTTAAACAAACCAGATCATGTAGAAAGTGCCTTAAAAACAGAAGATTCACCCTATAGCTAAGCCATGGTGATTTTATATATATATATATATATATATATATATATATATATATATATATATATATATACTGGAAACAAAAATGATGTGCCAACAAAACATAAATAATAAAAAAAAATGTAATTATGTAAAAATAAATATTTCCCTGTAATATTTCAAATAAACTTTAAATTATTGTAGAGCTACTCCACTCTGGCTGAATGATAAGCAAGTCAGTTAGGATGGGCGGTATAAGGGTGCACACTCTACAAGAAGTTAAGTGGTCAACAGAAAATATTTGGTATATTAAGGGAATAGTATGCATATCTCTTTTATACAGCATAAGCTACAATTTATTAAAACGTGTTTACTTTTATATGATGCTGGAACAATTTTAAATTATGATTGTCTCATATTATGTTACTACTACTTTTTGTAATACTGCCCCACACAACAATTTTCAAATAACAAATAAAGTCATTGTAGAGGCTGTTGCAGTTTACTCCCAGTAACACTGCACTTCTCAGGTTAATATTCCCAAATGATAGGGTAATAAATAACAGAAAACAGAATTTATGTTTACCTGATAAATTACTTTCTCCAACGGTGTGTCCGGTCCACGGCGTCATCCTTACTTGTGGGATATTCTCTTCCCCAACAGGAAATGGCAAAGAGCCCAGCAAAGCTGGTCACATGATCCCTCCTAGGCTCCGCCTACCCCAGTCATTCGACCGACGTTAAGGAGGAATATTTGCATAGGAGAAACCATATGTTACCGTGGTGACTGTAGTTAAAGAAAATAAAGTATCAGACCTGATTAAAAAAACCAGGGCGGGCCGTGGACCGGACACACCGTTGGAGAAAGTAATTTATCAGGTAAACATAAATTCTGTTTTCTCCAACATAGGTGTGTCCGGTCCACGGCGTCATCCTTACTTGTGGGAACCAATACCAAAGCTTTAGGACACGGATGAAGGGAGGGAGCAAATCAGGTCACCTAAATGGAAGGCACCACGGCTTGCAAAACCTTTCTCCCAAAAATAGCCTCAGAAGAAGCAAAAGTATCAAATTTGTAAAATTTAGAAAAAGTGTGCAGTGAAGACCAAGTCGCTGCCTTACATATCTGATCAACAGAAGCCTCGTTCTTGAAGGCCCATGTGGAAGCCACAGCCCTAGTGGAGTGAGCTGTGATTCTTTCAGGAGGCTGCCGTCCGGCAGTCTCATAAGCCAATCGGATAATGCTTTTAATCCAGAAGGAGAGAGAGGTAGAAGTTGCTTTTTGACCTCTCCGTTTACCAGAATAAACAACAAACAAAGACAAAGTTTGTCTGAAATCCTTAGTAGCTGCTAAGTAAAATTTGAGAGCACGAACTACATCCAAGTTGTGCAACAAACGTTCCTTCTTTGAAACTGGATTAGGACACAAAGAAGGCACAACTATCTCCTGGTTAATGTTTTTGTTAGAAACAACTTTTGGAAGAAAACCAGGTTTAGTACGCAAAACCACCTTATCTGCATGGAACACCAGATAAGGAGAAGAACACTGCAGAGCAGATAATTCTGAAACTCTTCTAGCAGAAGAAATTGCAACCAAAAACAAAACTTTCCAAGATAATAACTTAATATCAACGGAATGTAAGGGTTCAAACGGAACCCCCTGAAGAACTGAAAGAACTAGGTTGAGACTCCAAGGAGGAGTCAAAATTTTGTAAACAGGCTTGATTCTAACCAGAGCCTGAACAAAGGCTAGAACATCTGGCACAGCTGCCAGCTTTTTGTGAAGTAACACAGACAAGGCAGAAATCTGTCCCATCAAGGAACTTGCAGATAATCCTTTTTCCAATCCTTCTCGAAGGAAGGATAGACTCTTAGGAATCTTAACCTTGTCCCAAGGGAATCCTGCAGATTCACACCAACAGATATACCAAATTATGTGGTAATTTTTCTGGTTACAGGCTTTCAGGCCTGAACAAGAGTATTAATAACAGAATCTGAGAACCCTCGCTTTGATAAGATCAAGCGTTCAATCTCCAAGCAGTCAGCTGGAGTGGGTCGAACGGACCTAGAACAAGAAGGTCTCTCAAAGGTAGCTTCCATGGTGGAGCCGATGACATATTCACCAGATCTGCATACCAAGTCCTGCGTGGCCACGCAGGAGCTATCAAAATCACCGACGCCCTCTCCTGATTGATCCTGGCTACCAGCCTGGGGATGAGAGGAAACGGCGGGAACACATAAGCTAGTTTGAAGGTCCAAGGTGCTACTAGTGCATCCACTAGAGCCGCCTTGGGATCCCTGGATCTGTACCCGTAGTAAGGAACTCTGAAGTTCTGACGAGAGGCCATCAGATCCATGTCTGGAATGCCCCACGGTTGAGTGACTTGGGCAAAGATTTCCGGATGGAGTTCCCACTCCCCCGGATGCAATGTCTGACGACTCAGAAAATCCGCTTCCCAATTTTCCACTCCTGGGATGTGGATAGCAGACAGGTGGCAGGAGTGAGACTCCGCCCATAGAATGATTTTGGTCACTTCTTCCATCGCTAGGGAACTCCTTGTTCCCCCCTGATGGTTGATGTATGAACTTGGCCCTCGCTAGCTGAGGCCAAGCTTTGAGAGCATTGAATATCGCTCTCAGTTCCAGAATATTTATCGGTAGAAGAGATTCTACCCGAGACCAAAGACCCTGAGCTTTCAGGGATCCCCAGACCGCGCCCCAGCCCATCAGACTGGCGTCGGTCGTGACAATGACCCACTCTGGTCTGCGGAAGGTCATCCCTTGTGACAGGTTGTCCAGGGACAGCCACCAACGGAATGAGTCTCTGGTCCTCTGATTTACTTGTATCTTCGGAGACAAGTCTGAATAGTCCCCATTCCACTGACTGAGCATGAACAGTTGTAATGGTCTTAGATGAATGCGCACAAAAGGAACTATGTCCATTGCCGCTACCATCAAACCTATCACTTCCATGCACTGCGCTATGGAAGGAAGGGGAACGGAATGAAGTATCCGACAAGAGTCTAGAAGTTTTGTTTTTCTGGCTTCTGTCAGAAAAATCCTCATTTCTAAGGAGTCTATTATAGTTCCCAAGAAGGGAACCCTCGTTGACGGAGATAGAGAACTCTTTTCCACGTTCACTTTCCATCCGTGAGATCTGAGAAAGGCCAGGACAATGTCCGTGTGAGCCTTTACTTGAGGAAGGGACGACGCTCGAATCAGAATGTCGTCCAAGTAAGGTACTACAGCAATGCCCCTTGGTCTTAGCACCGCCAGAAGGGACCCTAGTACCTATGAGAAAATCCTAGGAGCAGTGGCTAATCCGAGAGAAAATGCCACGAACTGGAATGCTTGTCCAGGAATGCAAACCTTAGGAACCGATGATGTTCCTTCCTCAAAAACAAGTGCGCCATACCGGCGCGAAAATGAGGCTCTGACTATGATTAGGGAAAGCCCCTAAAGAATAAGGTGTCTAAAACAGTGCCTGCCGATATAATCATATCAAAATACCCAGAATAAATGATTCCTCAAGGCTAAATATTGTGTTAATAATGAATCGATTTAGCCCAGAAAAAGTCTACAGTCTTAATAAGCCCTTGTGAAGCCCTTATTTACTATCTTAATAAACATGGCTTACCGGATCCCATAGGGAAAATGACAGCTTCCAGCATTACATCGTCTTGTTAGAATGTGTCATACCTCAAGCAGTAAGAGACTGCACACTGTTCCCCCAACTGAAGTTAATTGCTCTCAACAGTCCTGTGTGGAACAGCCATGGATTTTAGTTACGGTGCTAAAATCATTTTCCTCATACAAACAGAAATCTTCATCTCTTTTCTGTTTCTGAGTAAATAGTACATACCAGCACTATTTTAAAATAACAAACTCTTGATTGAATAATAAAAACTACAGTTAAACACTAAAAAACTCTAAGCCATCTCCGTGGAGATGTTGCCTGTACAACGGCAAAGAGAATGACTGGGGTAGGCGGAGCCTAGGAGGGATCATGTGACCAGCTTTGCTGGGCTCTTTGCCATTTCCTGTTGGGGAAGAGAATATCCCACAAGTAAGGATGACGCCGTGGACCGGACACACCTATGTTGGAGAAAACAAAGTGTCTATAATGTTACACGCAGAATGAATCCCCTAATCTGGTCAGTATAACATATGCCTTGCCTAAAAAAGATGATGGTTAAAAGTTTGTCTATAGTAGAGGTGGGTTCTACACATTAATGTCTTATTTTATTTTTTTAGCAACCTTAGCTGGTACCCTATTAATGGCTGCACAGTGAAGATTGCAGAGGGTATCATATTTACTTATTCCTAGTTTTCTTATTTATCATTCTCCTTGTCCTGCTGTAGCATAGGATATATGTAAAAAAAAAAAAAAAAACTACCTGGTAAAGTTATGGCTATTAGTGCCTTTAAGAAATAGGAGTTCTACAGTAATAAATGTGCCACCTCCATAATAACTGCAAAACAATTGTGTGTAAGAGAGTTTGTGTGTTAGATAGTGAGAATATGAGAGAGTGAGAAATAGGATGTGAGTGAGAATACAGTATATGTGAGAGAAACTGTGTGACAGAGTGTTTAAAATTGTGTGTGAGTTTTATTTGTGAGTGTGTGAGTTAGTTTGTGTGAGTGTGTAAGAGAGAGCTTGTGTGAGAGTGTTTGTGTGTGTGTGTGTAAGAGAGTGTTTGTGTGTATCTGTGATTGTGTGCATATATACAGACATCCCAACTCTCCCGGAAGTTCCGGGAGCCTCCTGCATTGAAATAGCGGCTCCTTGACACCCGCAAAGTAAACATAAGATCCCGGAAAGAGCAGAGCCAGAGAAAATCAAATTTGTGTCTGCACTTTTAATTTCTACCTGTAGGTGTCACTGTTCCGTTGTAGCTCAATGTAAATAGTTACTGCGTTCCTCTCTGGACTTTTCTCCCCCTTCCTGATCCTGAACTCTAGTGCGGTGTGAGACAGCAGTAGACCGGTTATATATAGAGGTGAGATGTGCAGACTTCCATTCTCTCTATATTGTGCAGACTCCCTCCCATACACTCTATATTGTGCAGACTCCCTCCCATACACTCTATATTGTGCAGACTCCCTCCCATACACTCTATATTGTGCAGATTCCCATACTCTCTATATTGTACAGTTTCCCATACCCTTTATATTGTTTAGACTCCCATACTCTCTTTATTGTGCAGACTCCCAAACTTTATATTGTGCAGATTCCCATACTCTCTATATTGGGCAGACTCCCATACTCTCTATATTGGGCAGACTCCCATACTCTCTATATTGGGCAGACTCCCATACTCTCTATATTGGGCAGACTCCCAAACTTTATATTGTGCAGATTCCCATACTATATATATTGTGCATACTCCCATACTCTCTATATTGTGCAGACTCTAATACTCTCTATATTGTGCAGATTCCCATACTCTCCATATTGTGCAGATTTCCATACTCTGTATATTATGCAGATTCCCATACTCTCTATATTGTGCAGAAATTAGTTTTTGCAGGTTGGGATGTCTGGTGCGTATATATCCAAGTGCGTGTATATCCCTGGCTATATATGTATGTGTGCAATTATTCCTGCCCCAGCTTGCTGCCATGTGAACAAGAATATTCTCTTTTAGGTATGAGAATAAGTTTAAAATATATTAGTATATAATTGTATACAAAGAGTGTTTTATTCTTAATACTAATGTATATTAGAAGCGTATAACGGCATAATACAAGCTTACGTATGACATTGTGAAAATTTGGAATTGAAAAAGTGGGACCACCAAGAAATTTCATGGGACCACTAGCTCTTGGGAAACTTTTTAACCCCTGTATATATATATTTATATTTTTATATGTACAGTATATATACAATTTATCATTTTATATTACTATCTCAAAGTGTTTAATTTACCTTTTACATGTTCCAACCCCCAGAACTTCAAACCATTCTCATTAGAAAAACATAAATTACTACGTTGATTTGTTTTTACTTTTAAACTTTTTTTGCTACCATTCTAATATAACTCAAGTTCTAGTACTGATATCAATATAGAAATCATTTGAGCAACAGGGTATTCTGCTAATATGATTGATCCATGCTTGCATTATTTTTAAACACTATTGATGAAAACTCCTATAATATACAACCAGGAGTGACCAGTCTTTTAAAATTATCAGGACAGGCTACACTTTAGTGATCTTAAAGGGACATTATACACTCATTTTTTCTTTGCATAAATGTTTTGTAAATGATCTATTTATATAGCCCATCATTTTTTTATTTTTTTTAAATGGATAGTTTTGCTTATTTTTAAATAACATTACTCTGATTTTAAGACTCCTAACCAAGCCCCAAAGATTTAGGAGAATACTGACGTATACCTACTCCAGATTGCTTCTGTTTGTGTAAAGGGTCTTTTCATATGCAAAGGAAGGGGGAGGGGGAGTGTCTGATATTTCCCACTTGCAGTGGGTGTTCCAGTAACCTTTTAAACAGAGCTAAACTGGAAGCTTATAAGTAAGTTTGTAAATGGTTTTATATTGGATTTTTATATCAGTATCTGCGCATATTATTCGTTATAGTAGTGTCTATTACATGCAGTTATGTGAAAATTGGTGCATACTGCCCCTTTAAGTCTTATCTTAGCTTAAGATGCAAATAGCCTCCTGCATCCCTTTCCATATCATACAGCAGGAACAATAAAAAGGTTATTTTAAAATGAATATTGCTTCTAGTCTTTTAAAATTATCAGGACAGGCTACTCCTTAGTGATCTTAAAGGGACATTATACACTCATTTTTTCTTTGCATAAATGTTTTGTAAATGATCTATTTATATAGCCCATCATTTTTTTATTTTTTTTAAATGGATAGTTTTGCTTATTTTTAAATAACATTACTCTGATTTTAAGACTCCTAACCAAGCCCCAAAGATTTAGGAGAATACTGACGTATACCTACTCCAGATTGCTTCTGTTTGTGTAAAGGGTCTTTTCATATGCAAAGGAAGGGGGAGGGGGAGTGTCTGATATTTCCCACTTGCAGTGGGTGTTCCAGTAACCTTTTAAACAGAGCTAAACTGGAAGCTTATAAGTAAGTTTGTAAATGGTTTTATATTGGATTTTTATATCAGTATCTGCGCATATTATTCGTTATAGTAGTGTCTATTACATGCAGTTATGTGAAAATTGGTGCATACTGCCCCTTTAAGTCTTATCTTAGCTTAAGATGCAAATAGCCTCCTGCATCCCTTTCCATATCATACAGCAGGAACAATAAAAAGGTTATTTTAAAATGAATATTGCTTCTAGCTACTTTATAATGGCTGCCAAACTCCGCCCACTGATGACATCACAATCTGGGCTGCATATGGCATCCAATCACATTCAACAGACTGCCAATGCTATTCAGCAGAGTGCCTAGATGCAGCCCAGATCATGATGCCATCAGTGAGTGGAGCTTGGCAGCCTTTTTCAAAGTGGTCAGAAATAATAATTTTAAAATAACTTTTTTATCGTTCATGCTGCATGATATAGAATGGGATATTTGCAGCTTAATCTAAGGTAAGACTTTTACTAGGCTGGTTGCAAAATAATTTACCATCTATTCATGATTCAAATGTTTCTGGTTGTATAAAATTGCTCACAGCATATGCAAAATACAAATATACTCCCAACCAATCCAGGAGTAATGTCTAGTATGTGCATGTATAGTATAGAGCAGTAGAGGAGCTAGTCACATTCGTCTCGAAGCTTTAAGAATAAGCAATTATGACATTGTCTTGGGTGAGTGGGGAGTGTACAAGTATATTTTTTTATTAGAAAATATTCCTCTTTAAAAACCATATGAATGAGAACTGTTCTACCCTTTAACTTTATAAAAAAAAACATGGACTTTTAAGACTTCTATTTTCAAATGTTCTTTGTCAAAAAGCATATCTAGGCAGTTTCACAAGTGGCAATGCACTGCTGTGAAATCGCTAGTGATTTGTAGCTACAAACATATGCCTCTTGTCATTGGCTCACTACATGTGTCCATCTAGCTTCCAGTTGTGCATTGCAGCTCTGGAGCTGGCTTTAACTATGTGTTAAGGGTTAAACACATATGCAAAAAAAGTGAAATAAAAATGCACTTTTATGTCCATTTAAGTTGTTAAAAATGTGAATAGCAAACAGCTGCTTTAACGGAACATACATTTAGGTGCTGCCCTATATTTTACAATATAAAATGTAATAAATAACATATAATCAATATGATGTTCATATTTTAGCAAATGAGTACTTTAAAGGTTATGCACTGAACTGATATAATTTGTAAACAAAGTTCACTAAAGCATCTTAAGCCTTAATTTCAGTTTTGCTGATACACCTTCAAATGTTATAATCAGATGCTTTCCAAAACAGCAAACAAAATGGGATTCATATTTCCAAATGTAATCTTAATTCAGTTATTGAGGTGAGCTAATTTGCTAAATTCACTCACCGATAAATTAGTCTTGCAAGCTATATACAAATCTTCTGCTATGTAGGAGAGAGATGAAATTGGAAAATTAATATAAAAATCAACCAGCTTAAAAACTTGCTGCTAGAAGAAAAATATTACTGTTTTAAAATCAAAATTGCTGCAATATGTCATCTCCCTTAGACACATATAGCAGTTTGTCTAGGGAAGTGGTAAAAGTATATTGGATGATGTGGTTGTTATCTAAAACTTTAAATAAACTACAAGAGAAGGGATTAAATATGCTTATTTTCTATCTGTCACATGGAAAAGAAGGGGAAAAAAAGCAGAATATAAGACAAATTGGGGATAAATGGTTTAGAAGCTTTGAGAACAAGTTACTTCTACATTTGCCAAGCAGATGAAGGATTGTGAGCTGCTTCCGACAATGTATTTTCCTTTTCTTATGGTGCTTCTGTCATTTGCATTAGTTAGGTGAACAATAATGTAGCGATAACATGATTATTGCTTATGTACATTAGTTTTATATTGACTGCCTTTTTATACTTATGTGCACATTGATCGTTGCTGAAATGAATATTTGCAATAAAGCTTTGAAAAACAAAATCAATGCCAAGTTAATACCTCAATATATGTGTCATTTAGAATCACATTTTAACAACATGATGTTCCTTGTCATCTAACTCTAAACAGTTATTACTATGAGAAATAACATGGATCTAAGTTAACAAAAGAAGTTTATTATCATGATTTTTTTTCTTTAACAAAATCTAAGCCATTGCTTTGGAGCTCATGTGAGCCTGCCTACCAAAAATGTAACTCATACAACCGCTGCTTCTAAACCTCTCTAACCCACATTTGTTCGGAGTGACTGATAAGTCACGCAAAAGCAGGAGGTGTCACTAAGTACACACGGGCAACAAATGTACAGTATCTGCTGCTTGTTCCCTGCGGCAAGGCGAGGGCAGGTTCCCAAGTCGGAAGACACACATTTATGCATGGGGCCCACAATGTAATTAAAGGGATATTGTAGTGGAAATATTGCATGCTCTAATTAGTTAAAGGTTGTCCATTTTCCACTAGGATTTATACACATAGGTGAAGTCTTGTTCAAGAGCTAACAAATAATAGTCTGCCTAAAACAGGAATTAACAAAATGTTTACGCTTAACAAAAACACATTTTGCCTTCTGGATCCTTTATATAACATTACATATTCAGCAAAGGTAATCATACAATTTAAATAGACCTCTATGCTTCTTCTGAGACTTCAAACTCAACCATTGGCTTACATGCATCAAAGTATATAGTGTAAACCACAATCACAGCAAACTACCGAATTACCCATAACAACAAATTAACTAAGTAAAAACATAATTTACACTTACCTGATAAATCCATTTCTTTCATCTGTATAAAGCTTTATTGCTAGGTATAAGGCTATTTGTTCTGTTAAGTATGTATATGGTATGACCTATATAGAAAGAGAAGGAGAAAGTGGACTGTCCCAGCAATTAATAAGGGAATAGACCAGGCATGAGACATGTCTTTGTATCATGTCACTATAAGTATAAAGAAATGTTTTATTAGTCATGAAATATGTTTTCATTTAGGGGGACTTCTGACAGCAGCGATCATGGAGGTTGATAACCTTGCCAGCTATCATGAGGCTGATAGAATCTACTTATTAACTTTACTATATTACAGAATCTGACTTTTACGTTTCAATATCTAAGTATGAGAAAAATCATACACAGATCTAGGTCAATACTTTGTTAAATTGAGCCTCCATTTGTTGTTCAAGTCATAGGTTGCACAGTAGTAGAGTGAAGTGAGCAAATAGTGAGCACTATTTTGCAACCCAAACCCCCTCTTTAGTAGAGAGTATGAATTGGCAGTGATATATTTGCTTTTTAAACCCTTTCAACTAGTCAACATGAATCCTGATATGTTATTCCAGCTTCACCTGTAAACAACCCAGCTGAGCTAATACTGGATAATGTATCTGTTAACATTCCACCAGTAGGTCTTTGGTCCTCAAAATTGTACCATACTATGACAATTTAAGGGTATCTTGGCCTCTTGCAGATCTGGAGATGGTTAGCTGCTGATATATATATATATATATATATATATATATATATGGCACTTCCAAATATCTAGCAAGCTTAATTGTGTCAAGTTTTCTGAATGCTTTGTAAGAACTATCGCCAAACTGGTACCTCCTACCATTCTACTCTTTGGGTAAAAATACTTTATCTGCTATTTACTTTAAAAATAGAATAAAACTTTTACACCCTCAGAATGGGGTGGATATTCAGGATTTTAGTAGGTCCCATAAAGCCATTGAGAAAAATAATGATTTAGTTATACATTGCTCTGCTTGTTAGATATGTTGGGGGCCATAATAAAAAATTGTTGTACAATTACTGTTGCCTTGATCATGATAACCCATGGGTTTGATACATTTTAGGCATAATTTCTATTATACATGTAGACTTGCAAACAGCTATGCTACTGTAATTTTTCTATATCATTATTGATTATAAAGGTTTTGTTGATATCAGGCCAAGACCAGGATGTAAAAGTTTGTATCCGGACATTTTAAAAGCAGGGGATGTCATCATTGTGCAATACAAGGGTTAAATATTGCTTAAATATAGGGAATATCTGATACACATTCCTTCATAGTCTAATAAACAAGTTGTCTTTTTTTCATGTTGTAGTGTTCAACAAGCAATGTCAATTATGAACATGCATCATTATTTCCTTTTGTTTCTATCTTCTTATACATTCGCAAGTCCTTAAATGTAATTTTTATATTTTTAGGAGCATGCTCATATTGCCCTCTTACATGTTCATTTTGTGTTAAAGTTATAAAATGCGAGGTGCTTGTATAAAATGTTCAGCACCCTTAAGATAGATTATTCGGATATATTCTATAACAATAGTGTACTCTGCTTTATGTTGAGGTCCAAACGTGGTCTAGAGTAATTACTTTTAAGTGTGTGAATATTCAGTGACCAAGAGTGACCTATAATGTAATTACAAAGTTCTTCTTAAGGTTTTAAATATTGTTGAAATGGGGAAGGTCTGTTATAATTCCTACCTGGAAAATATATTGACACAGTTGTAACAATTAAGATGCACTTGCCTACATGAATGTACTGGATTTTCTTTTGTTTTGTCTCACACTCTTGTGATATCAAATGATAATTTCTAAAGAGCTGGCAGCAAAATAACCCATTGGAGAACACAGGTGTGAAAGGAAAAAAAACATTTGACTATTTGGAGGAAGTAAAGCTGATTGCAAGGGGATGACCAAAGGACAAGATTTATTATTAATTTTTTATAAAATTGCCATTTCTTCATGAACTAAAAATAACAGGTTCCAATAAGAACAAACATTAAAGGCAATCTGACCTTTCCTGGAAACAAAATGGAAGGCAAATATATTATTAGTCGACCTGATATCCTAGAGGTTTTCAATTATAACTAAAAATAGTTTAAATACAACAATCCTTTATAGGAGAGCTACTACTCATCCCAATTCTAGCTATACATGTTAGCAAAAGGAAGAAAGCACATAAATGTCATACATTAAAGTGAAAGTAAATCCTAGCATTTTACAAACGCTAGGATTTACTATTGAAGCAAATAAAGGGGACTTTCATTCATGAAGTATAAGGTACTTCATGTAGAAAGCTCCTTTATTTGATTCAATCAATCGCCGTTTTTACCTTGTACAGGAGCCCACAGCAACAAAAAAATTTGGCTAAGAGGTGACGTTTCCACCTCTTAGCCAATAGTTGTGCGTTAAATCCGGCTCCCATGGGCGCCAAGCCGGATTTACCGCACGGCTATTAGCTAAGAGGTGAAAACGTTACCTCTTAGCCAAATTTATATTTTTGCCGTGGGCTGCTGTACAAGGTAAAAACGGCAGTCGATTGAATCAAATAAAGGAGCTTTCTACATGAAGTATCTTATATTTCATGAATGAAAGTACCCTTTATTTGTTTCAATAGTAAATCCTAGCGTTTGTAAAACAGTAGGATTTACTTTCACTTTAACCTTTGTTATTTGATTTAAACTATTGTTCATAAAGTGCACATTAATAAGGACCACATACAGCAAAATCCTCTGTAGTGCTCTTTAAAAAATCCTGAAAGAATGCCTGGAAAAAATAATGATTGATACACCAAGAAACAAAGGCCTTCCAGACCTTGTGATAGATCTTCCTAGCAACAGATTTACGTGCCTGAATCAGAGTTTCAATCACAGAATCAGAGAAACCCCAATGTCTCAGAACAAAGCGTTAAATGTCCATGTCATCAGGTTTAGAGACTTAAGATCCAGATGGAAAAAAGGACGTTGGGACAGAAGGTCTGCCGCAGAGGAAGAGGCCAAGGAGGGCAACTGGACATCTGAACCAGACCCGCATACCAAATCATGCGAGGCTAAGCTTGGGCAATCTGGATTATAAATTACTTCTCTGGCCTTATCGTGGAAATAACCAGAGGTGGAAACAGATAAGCAGTTTGCAATGCCCAAGGAACTCACCTCCAGAGGATCCAAAACCCTCTGTGCTGTCAGAAACCCCCAGACACTGCCTCAACCTGAAAAACTTGCATCTGTAGTCATCACAGTCCAGGTAGGATGAGTAAAAGAAGCCCCTGAATAATACACATGATCCTGCCACCAAGTTAGAGACTGACTTGTACTGGGATACAAAAATATCTTTTGGGACAGCTGAGTATAATCCCTGCACCATTGACGCAGCATACAAAGCTGAAGAGGCCTCATGTGAAATATAGCAAATGGAATTGCATCTGAGGCTGCAATCATGAGAACTAGTGCTTCCTACTGGAGAAAATGAGAGAGACTGAAGTGTTAGACAAGCTGACACCAATCTTAACTGTCTCTGTTCTGTTATTGAAAGACTCATGGATACTGTCTATTTGGAAACCCAAGAAAATTACCTTTGTCTGAGGAACCAAAGAACTCTTTGGAAAATTGATCCTTCAACCATGCTTTTGAAGAAACAACAAGAGTTTGTTGGTGTGAGATTCTGCTAAAGGAAAAGATGGAGCTTAAACCAAGATATCGTCCAGGTAATGGATATAATTTTTTAAACATTGCAGACAATGTAAAAGACATACCTGGCTTAGACCATTCCCTAGAAACCTTGTCAGAGACAGTATCAGATGCAGGAAAAACCCCAGGGAGATTAACAATAGTCCTAAAAACTGAATTTAAACAATTACAAGGTTTATCATCAGAAACTTTAAGATCTTTAACCCCTAAAGTATTTTTTAAAAGACAATATGTTCAACTTTAAACAAAAAAGAGGAAATATCAGGTTCAACTTCACCATCTGAAGATAAAAAATAGTATCCCTGGTCTCAGGACACATAGCACTTGTAGAAGGTAAAATCTGAACTGACCTTTTACGCTTATTTGAAGGCAGGAGAGCAGCCAATGCATCAGAAACTGCAGCCTTGATAAAAGTTTTCATGGCAATACCAAAGCATTAACCTTTAATGAACAAAGAGTAGGTGCATTAGTATCCAAAGAAACAGCATTAGATTGGTCTGTTTGCAATAACAAATATAAACATGAGCCACATACATGAGCTGAAGAAGGTACTTCAGCTTTCTTACAATAAGCACACCTGCGCTAACCTGATGAGCATAAAACCGACATGTGCAATCCTGATGCACGAAAACCAAGCTGATGCGTGAAAAACTAAGTACACCAAAAAAGCTGCAGCACGCAAAAGCAAGGGAATAGTGAAAAGGATATGTCCCAGGACCATATATAAATAACATATATAGATACACTTTTTATAATAAAAAGGGCCCATAACATAGCTATATGAGAGTCTAAATAAAAAACAATTAAAAAAAGATACTTACCAATAGACACTTGTCCACTAGCAATCAAGTAGCAGACAGCCAAACCAGTACTGAAACATATCAGCAGAGGTTATGGAATAGGAATATATTGTAGATCTATAAATGGAGACAGAAGACACTTCCATATGACCGATTACAGAGGGTTTATGAAGGATTTACCATGAGGTAAAACAAAGAAACCATACCCCAAATACATCCCTCTGACAAGCACTGTACTCTGAGGGGAAACCGGGCCTCAGTATAGACTGAAAAACCCTTTCTCTGAAGAATCATATGCACATATTTATTCTTCTACTACCTCCAGTGGAGGCAAAGTAAAGACTGAGGTATGTGGGAGGTTTTTTTTTATTTGGGGTTTGGGAATCTTTGCCTCCTCCTAGTGGTAATTCCCAAGAGTAAGGATTGTGGACTCTCACCACCTGTACGAAAGAAAAACAGGTAGAGACAGACAATATATATTTGCCTACCAAAAAAAACATAATGTTAACTCAAATCTTGTAAATTACACAGTGAGTGGTGTCCCCAAGCACAAATAATAAATATCAGCAAGCAGGGCCGCCATCAGGGGGTGACAAGGGTGACTCCTGTCAGGGGCCCCATGGGGCAAGAACTAAAAAAAAAAAAAAATTTTTTTTTTTTTAAATTTTGGCAGCCACCAGTGGGTACTACAGCAGAGTGCTAATTGAGCCTGGGAAATGTTATTACAAGGAGTAAAGTATTAGCATTTGAGAGGATTTCTGAGTGTGCACTCAACCACTATGCACAGTGTGAGACAGACTAGGCACTTTGTTTGTACAGTGTGTGCCTGAGTCAGACGGCGGATCACTTTAATTTGCAGAGGAGGTAGGACTTACTTAGCAAATGTTTTTTTTATTTCTTTGTGCAATTTCAGATCGTAACTTCAGTGTGGTAGTAGTTGTATGGTGGGGCCAGGTGTCCATAAAAAACATAATTTATGCTTACCTGATAAATTTATTTCTCTTGCAGTGTATCCAGTCCACGGATCATCCATTACTTGTGGGATATTCTCCTTCCCAACAGGAAGTTGCAAGAGGATCACCCACAGCAGAGCTGCTATATAGCTCCTCCCCTCACTGCCATATCCAGTCATTCGACCGAAACAAGCCGAGAAAGGAGAAACCATAGGGTGCAGTGGTGACTGTAGTTTAATTAAAATTTAGACCTGCCTGAAAAGGACAGGGCGGGCCGTGGACTGGATACACTACAAGAGAAATAAATTGATCAGGTAAGCATAAATTATGTTTTCTCTTGTTAAGTGTATCCAGTCCACGGATCATCCATTACTTGTGGGATACCAATACCAAAGCTAAAGTACACGGATGATGGGAGGGACAAGGCAGGAACTTAAATGGAAGGAACCACTGCCTGTAGAACCTTTCTCCCAAAAACAGCCTCCGAAGAAGCAAAAGTATCAAATTTGTAAAATTTGGAAAAAGTATGAAGGGAAGACCAAGTTGCAGCCTTGCAAATCTGTTCAACAGAGGCCTCATTTTTAAAGGCCCAGGTGGAAGCCACAGCTCTAGTAGAATGAGCTGTAATCCTTTCAGGAGGCTGCTGTCCAGCAGTCTCATAGGCTAAACGGATTATACTCCGAAGCCAAAAAGAAAGAGAGGTTGCAGAGGCCTTCTGACCTCTCCTCTGTCCAGAGTAAACAACAAACAGGTTAGATGTTTGGCGAAAATCTTTAGTAGCCTGTAAGTAAAACTTCAAGGCATGGACTACGTCTAGATTATGCAAAAGACGTTCCTACTTTGAAGAAGGATTCTGACATAATGATGGAACAACAATCTCTTGATTGATATTCTTGTTAGAAACCACCTTAGGTAAAAACCCAGGTTTTGTACGCAGAACAACTTTATCTGAATGAAAGATCAGATAAGGAGAATCACAATGTAAGGCAGATAACTCCGAGACTCTTCGAGCCGAGGAAATAGCCATCAGAAAAAGAACTTTCCATGAAAGAAGTTTGATATCAATAGAATGAAGGGGTTCAAACGGAACCCCTTGAAGAACTTTAAGAACCAAGTTTAAGCTCCATGGAGGAGCAAAAGGATTAAACACAGGCTTAATTCTAACTAAAGCCTGACAAAATGCCTGAACGTCTGGAACTTCTGCCAGACGCTTGTGTAAAAGAATAGACAGAGCAGAAATCTGTCCCTTTAAAGAACTAGCTGATAATCCTTTATCCAAACCCTCTTGGAGGAAGGACAATATCCTAGGAATCCTAACCCTACTCCATGAGTAATTCTTGGATTCACACCAATGAAGATATTTACGCCATATCTTGTGGTAAATTTTCCTGGTGACAGGCTTTCGTGCCTGTATTAAGGTATCAATTACTGACTCGGAGAAGCCACGCTTTGATAGGATCAAGCGTTCAATCTCAATGCAGTCAGTCTCAGAGAAAGTAGATTTGGATGATTGAAAGGACCTTGTATTAGAAGGTCTTGTCTCAGAGGCAGAGTCCATGGTGGAAAGGATGACATGTCCACTAGGTCTGCATACCAGGTCCTGCGTGGCCACGCAGGCGCTATCAATATCACTGATGCTCTTTCCTGTTTGATTTTGGCAATCAGACAAGGGAGCAGAGGAAACGGTGGAAACACATAAGCCAGGTTGAAGAACCAAGGCACTGCTAGAGCATCTATCAGTGCCGCTTCTGGGTCCCTGGACCTGGATCCGTAACTAGGAAGCTTGGCGTTCTGGCGAGACGCCATGAGATCCAATTCTCGTTAGCCCCAACGTAGAACCAATTGAGCAAACACCTCCGGATGGAGTTCCTATTCCCCCGGATGAAAAGTCTGACGACTTAGAAAATCCGCCTCCCAGTTCTCTACACCTGGGATATGGATCGCTGACAGGTGGCAAGAGTGAGTCTCTGCCCAGCGAATTATCTTGGAGACTTCTGACATCGCTAGGGAACTCCTGGTTCCCCCTTGATGGTTGATGTAAGCCACAGTCGTGATGTTGTCCGACTGAAATCTGATGAACCTCAGTGTTGCTAGCTGAGGCCAAGCCAGAAGAGCATTTAATATTGCTCTTAACTCCAGAATATTTATTGGGAGGAGTTTCTCCTCCTGAGTCCATGAACCCTGAGCCTTCAGGGAGTTCCAGACTGCACCCCAACCTAGAAGGCTGGCATCTGTTGTTACAATTGTCCAATCTGGTCTGCGAAAGGTCATACCCTTGGACAGATGGGCCCGAGATAACCACCAGAGAAGAGAATCTCTGGTTTCCTGATCCAGATTTAGTAGAGCGGACAAATCTGTGTAATCCCCATTCCACTGACCGAGCATGCATAATTGCAGCGGCCTGAGATGCAGGCGCGCAAATGGCACTATGTCCATCGCCGCTACCATTAAGCCGATTACTTCCATGCACTGAGCCACCGTGGGGCGCGGAATGGAGTGAAGAACATGGCAAGCATTTAGAAGTTTTGATAACCTGGACTCCGTCAGGTAAATTTTCATTTCTACAGAATCTATTAGAGTCCCTAGGAAGGAAACCCTCGTGAGAGGAGATAGAGAACTCTTTTCTTCGTTCACTTTCCACCCATGCGACCTCAGGAATGCCAGAACTATCTCTGTATGAGATTTGGCAATTTGAAAGCTTGACGCCTGTATCAGGATATCGTCCAGGTAAGGAGCCACCGCTATGCCTTGCGGTCTTAGGACCGCCAGAAGTGAGCCCAGAACCTTTGTAAAAATTATTGGGGCTGTAGCCAACCCGAATGGAAGAGCTACAAATTGGTAATGCCTGTCTAGAAAGGCAAACCTCAGGAACTGATGATGATTCTTGTGAATCGGAATGTGAAGGTAGGCATCCTTTAAGTCCACTGTGGTCATGTACTGACCCTCTTAGATCATGGGTAAAATGGTTCGAATAGTTTCCATCTTGAATGACGGAACTCTGAGGAATTTGTTTAGGATCTTTAAATCCAAAATTGGTCTGAAGGTTCCCTCTTTTTTGGGAACCACAAACAGATTTGAATAAAACCCCTGTCCTTGTTCCGTCCGCGGAACTGGATGGATCACTCCCATTACAAGGAGATCTTGTACGCAGCTTAGGAATGCCTCTTTCTTTATCCGGTTTGCAGATAATCTTGAAAGGTGAAATCTCCCTTGTGGAGGAGAAGCTTTGAAGTCCAGAAGATATCCCTGAGATATGATCTCAAACGCCCAGGGATCCTGAACATCTCTTGCCCATGCCTGGGCGAAGAGAGAGAGTCTGCCCCCTACTAGATCCGTTGTCGGATAGGGGGCCGCACCTTCATGCTGTCTTAGAGGCAGCAGCAGGCTTTCTGGCCTGCTTGCCCTTGTTCCAGGACTGGTTAGGTTTCCAGGCCTGCTTGGATTGAGCAAAAGTTCCCTCTTGTTTTGAAGCAGAGGAAGTTGATGCTGCACCTGCCTTGAAATTTTGAAAGGCACGAAAATTAGACTGTTTGGCCTTTGATTTGGCCCTGTCCTGAGGAAGGGTATGACCCTTACCTCCAGTAATGTCAGCAATAATTTCTTTCAAACCAGGCCCGAATAAGGTCTGCCCCTTGAAAGGAATGTTGAGTAATTTAGACTTTGAAGTCACATCAGCTGACCAGGATTTGAGCCATAGCGCCCTACGCGCCTGGATGGCGAATCCGGAATTCTTAGCCGTTAGTTTAGTCAAATGAACAATGGCATCAGAAACAAATGAGTTAGCTAGCTTAAGAGTTCTAAGCTTGTCAACAATTTCAGTCAATGGAGCTGTATGGATGGCCTCTTCTAGGGCCTCAAACCAGAATGCCGCCGCAGCAGTGACAGGCGCAATGCATGCAAGGGGCTGTAAAATAAAACCTTGTTGAATAAACATTTTCTTAAGGTAACCCTCTAATTTTTTATCCACTGGATCTGAAAAAGCACAACTGTCCTCAACCGGGATAGTGGTACGCTTAGCTAAAGTAGAAACTGCTCCCTCCACCTTAGGGACAATCTGCCATAAGTCCCGTGTAGTGGCATCTATTGGAAACATTTTTCTAAATATAGGAGGTGGGGGAAAGGGCACACCGGGCCTATCCCACTCCTTACTAATAATTTCTGTAAGCCTTTTAGGTATTGGAAAAACATCAGTACTCATTCAGAGCAGCTAATACCTCCCCAAGCAATACACAGAGGTTCTCAAGCTTAAATTTAAAATTAGAAATCTCTGAATCAGGTCTCCCCGAATCAGAGACGTCACCCACAGACTGAAGCTCTCCGTCCTCAGGTTCTGCATATTGTGACGCAGTATCAGACATGGCTCTTACAGCATCTACGCGCTCTGTATCTCGTCTAACCCCAGAGCTATCGCGCTTGCCTCTCAATTCAGGCAATCTGGATAATACCTATGACAGGGTATTATTCATGATTGCAGCCATGTCCTGCAAAGTAATCGCTATGGGCGTCCCTGATGTACTTGGCGCCATATTAGCGTGCGTCCCTTGAGCAGGAGGCGAAGGGTCTGACACGTGGGGAGAGTTAGTCAGCATAACTTCCCCCTCGACAGACCCCTCTGGTGACAATTCTTTTATAGATAAAGACTGATCTTTACTGTTTAAGGTGAAATCAATACATTTAGTACACATTCTCCTATGGGGCTCCACCATGGCTTTTAAACATAATGAACAAGTATCCTCTGTTTCAGACATGTTTGTACAGAATAGCAATGAGACTAGCAAGCTTGGAAAACACTTTAAAGCAAGTTAACAAGCAATATAAAAAACGTTACTGTGCCTTTAAGAGAAACAAATTTTGACAAAATTTGAAATAACAGTGAAAAAAGGCAGTTACACTAACAAAATTTTTACAGTGTATGTAACAAGTCAGCAGAGCATTGCACCCACTTGCAAATGGATGATTAACCCCTTAATAACAAAAACAGAATAATAAATGACAAAAACATTTTTTAAACACAGTCACAACAACTGCCACAGTCTACTGTGATTGTTACCCTCCTCAAACACGACTTTGTAGCCTTTTGAGCCCTTCAGAGATGTCCTGTATCATGCAGAGGGAAGCTGAATGTCTCTGTCAGTATTTTTATCTGCATAGAAAAGCACTAAAATAGGCCCTTCCCACTCATATTGCAACAGTTGAAAGCCTCAGGAAACTGTCTCTAGGCAAAAATCAAACCAGCCATGTGGAAAAAAACTAGGCCCCAATAAGTTTTGTCACCAAACATATATAAAAACGATTAACATGCCAGCAAACGTTTTATATTACATTTTTATAAGAGTATGTATCTCTATTAATAAGCCTGATACCAGTCGCTATCACTGCATTTAAGGCTTAACTTACATTAATCCGGTATCAGCAGCATTTTCTAGCAAATTCCATCCCTAGAAATATATTAACTGCACATACCTTATTGCAGGAAAACCTGCCCGCCATTCCCTCTCTGAAGTTACCTCACTCCTCAGAATATGTGAGAACAGCCATGGATCTTAGTTACTTCTGCTAAGATCATAGAAATCACAGGCAGTTTCTTCTTCTAATGCTGCCTGAGATGAAACAGTACACTCCGGTACCATTTAAAAATAACAAACTTTTGATTGAAGTTAAAAAACTAACTATAATACACCACTTTCCTCTTACTACGTCCATCTTTGTTGAGAGTTGCAAGAGAATGACTGGATATGGCAGTGAGGGGAGGAGCTATATAGCAGCTCTGCTGTGGGTGATCCTCTTGCAACTTCCTGTTGGGAAGGAGAATATCCCACAAGTATGGATGATCCGTGGACTGGATACACTTTTCTACCTGTATATACAATTTAAAGTGAATGTAAATTTTTATGCTAAAGTTGATTAAAAACAGGGGCACTTTAATTAATCAAAATCTACATTTCACTCGTGTTGCGAAAAAATACTTACCTTGTATTCTTAATAGCCGCTCCAGCTTCCTCCGATCCATCATTTCTGACCGGGGAAGCGCGAGAGGCTGTCAAGTTTAAAAGCTAAGTATTTTTTCACAACGAGTGAAATGTAAATTTTGAATTAAAGTGCCCCTGTTTTTAATCAAATTTTTAAAAACCGGGCACTTTAGCATCAAAATTTACATTCACGTTAAGGCCGTTAAAAAAACACAATAAGGTATTTAGTATTTCATTTTCTATTGTGTATTTTGAAATAAATCTAAGTATTTGTCAGTTTAAACTGGTTTAATCATCAGATTTAATGCAATCATTTTAAAAACTTAAGTGTTTTCTATTAAGATAGTCATTTTAGAGGTGATGGTTTAACCAGGAATAACCATGTGCACTGCCAAATGCACTGTAGACTAATGAAAACACATTTTATTCACAATCATCTTTCCTCTAACATTTTCTTTGATGACCTCTCATGAGATGGGGAATAACAATTTTGTAATAAAGTCAATAAAATTGCACAAACACAAACTGACAGCTGTTCGACACTCTTCACAGACAACCTATTATTTACAGTATGAGACATGTTCTGCACATTGAAATGGTTACTTGTCACTACAAGTCAAAGTCAACTCTAGTCTATGATTACACTAATACAAATGCAACATGACAGACAGCTAGTACTAAATAAATGCACTAAGTCAAAAATAAATAAAACTATTGTCATTTTTAAAGACCAGCTGCACCAAGCAGAGATGACTAGATTTTATTACAGTTGTAAACTGCACTAATGGTATCGTTTAAAATCTGCATACATTTTACAAAGATTTTTAACCTAATAGAAAGTAAAGAATATAACTGCATTAGAATCTAGACTACTTTGCAATTGTGGACTTTTTTTTTAAAGAAAAGGCAATAAAATGTACCAGTTCCACAATATATTAACAATGAATTTTAAAAATGTTGAGAGTAAATTATATTCCAATTAAAAACAAACAAAAACTTTTTTCCACTTATTAATTGTCAAATATATTCTATAGAGGTTTTTAAAGATAAACTCTTTAAGAAAGCTTTGAAGTGAAATAATCTAACCTCATATATTTTATATATCGATATGTTTGACTTGGAAGGGCTCAAAAGTGTGTGTATATATATATATATATATATATATATATAAAGTTGCAGAGGTGAACGGCACTCACGAGTATGTCAGCTACCTGGTGCTCTCACTGGGGAGAAACAAACAGTAAAGCAGTTATGGATCCCACAGACGGACTCCGTGTTGCAGCAAGGACCCAAATGAAGCAGGCACACAGGTTTTTTCAAAAACACTCCGGTTTATTGGCAAAGTTGTTTACCAAACGTTTCGGCTCACACACGAGCCTTTGTCAATGGTCTACAAAACCAAATGTGAAAACTTGAACACAGACTAACCTTAAATACCCACCCAGCCCAAGTGATAGACCAATCAGAGAGTGTAACCGCGGCACACCCACTCACACAGACCTAAACAGCATTTTGCCGGGCTCAATGTGGGCGTCACGTGACGTCGTCATGTTACCGCCGTCCTGTGTGTAACCAAGGAAACATGCGTAACCATGGAGACAAAACATACACAAATGTACTGTGCGGGTGCGCTGGTGGGTAAGACTCTGATGGGAAACAATATATCAATTAATGAAACAGTGATCTAAATACCCCTGTGTACAAATACAATAATGGAATAGGTATCTATCTATATGCAACATTGAGACAAACCTAATATGTAGCTTATAAGGTAAATAGCGCTACCGAAACCCAAAGTATAAAAAACTAATAACACAGCCCTCTATACTCATGGTATCAAGGCATGTGGGGAGGTAGCAGGTGAGGGCGAGAAAAACAATCAAAAAGCCCCCTATATAATCAAGCAGGTATACATTGCATCATGCCAGAGGGGTAGGTAGAAATTAAGTCCTGGATGACTCCCAATAATTCACATCTCATTTGTGTTTATACCAACAACCAAAGTCTATGTTGACATTCAGGCCTCGAGGGGCAACTGTGTCTAATGTGAAGATCCAACGGGATTCTATTCTTAGTAGTGCCAGTCCTCTGTCACCACCACGTCTGTTATGGGGCACATGATCAATCAGCATCACTCGCAACGAGGAAACAGAGTGTTCTGCAGTTGCAAAATGTCGCGCAACCGGTTGTTCTGATCGTCCTTTTTCTATTGCTTGACGAATTGCTGTTTTATGGTTAGCCAAACGTTCTTTGAACGCTGTCACTGTTTTGCCTATGTAGAATTTGGAACATGGGCAAATATGGCATACACCACATATTCCGATGTGCAGGATAATCTATGTCTTATTTTGTATCTTTTGTTGTTATGGGGGTGTTGAAAAGATGTCCCAGCAATGAGATTATTGCAAGTGACACAATTGCCACATTTGTAACATCCTGGTTTCCCTCTTGTGAGCCATGTCTGTTTTTCATAGCAGTGTGTGGGATCACTGAGTACTAGTAGATCCCTGAGGTTACTTGCTCGCTTGTATACCACCCGGGGTACCGGAGCATGCACAAAAGGTAGACTAGTGTCCTTGGAGAGCATCATCCAATTCTTCCTTATCACATTCTGAAGCATCCCTGATCCCGGAGTGTGGTTACAAAGTTCATTCTTTTAGGTTGTTCCGTTACTGTCCGTTTCGGGATGGTGTCATTATGGGTGAGTTTTGTTGCTTCACACTTTTGTTGATCTATTAGCATTGGTGGATATCCTCGGCTCAGAAATTTTTGTGACATTTCTTCAAGTTGTCTCTCTTTTCGGGAGTCATCCGTGTTGTTCCGGACGACCCACAGGAGTTGTGAGGAGCTAACACCATCTCTCTGAAATCTAGGGTGGAAACTCTGGTAATGAAGTATAGAATTCTTATCGGTGGGTTTATTGAACAAGGTGGTGTGCAATTTATCACCATTAGGTGTTATAACCCTGAAAATTTCTAGGTCAAGAAAATGAATCTGATTGTTATGTTCCATTTTAAATTTAATCGTGGAGTTAAGGGTGTTCAATCCTTCAACCCACTCAGTAAGTTTTTCAGGGGTATCACCCCAAATCAAGAAGACATCGTCAATGTATCTGCGATACATTTTGATGGGGTTCTGCCTGGAGAAGATATTGTATTTTTCATACATCGCCATATAAATGTTAGCATACGATGGGGCCATATTTGACCCCATCGCAGTGCCCATAACTTGTAAGAAGTACTCGTTTTCAAATCGAAAATAGTTTTTCTCCAGGCAGAACTCCATCAGATGCAGCAGAAATTCCACAGGTGGACCAGTATATAGTGGGTTGTCAGTCAGGATTTGTCATACCATGTTGATACCATGCCCGTGGGGTATCACCGTGTATAAACTTACTACGTCCATAGTAACTAAAGTGTCCGTAGGGGCCAGACTATCAAAATCTTTCAGTAGTTTAATAAGTTCAGAGGAATCTTTGAGATGGGACTGAGTGTTTTGAACCACTGGTTGTAAGTAGAAATCAATGAATTCTGCTAAGGGCTGCATCAATGATCCCCTGGCAGACACAATAGGTCTGCCAGGGGGATCTTCGAGGGACTTAAATATAGTATTGGGCAGATTGGATGATCAACTGAAAGAAAGCCCAACACATCATCATCAATTACCCCAGCTTGGTATGCCAAGCCCAATAATTCATCAATTTCTCTTTTAAAAGTTTTGGTAGGATTAGATTGTAGTTTGCGGTAGGTATTATGGTCACGGAGTTGTTTAAAAGCCTCACCTCTATACTGTACATAGTCGAGTATCACTGTGGCCCCACCCTTATCCGCTGGCCTTATGACTATGTCTTTGTCAGTGGACAGAGACTTAATTGCCCGTCTTTCAGCACTTGTAATGTTGTCTCTTGGCAGAGGCATATCTTTGTGTAGTTCAGTAAGGGTGGTTGTACAGATATGATGGAATGTTTTTATCGACGAATGTGTGTTAGTCGGTTCAAAGGTGCTACTTGCTTTAAATTGTTTAGGGGTCTGATTCTCCTTGTCTTTAAAGAAGTCTTTAAGCTTCAACTGCTGTTGGAATCTACCCATGTCTACCATCAAATCAAAAAGGTCACAGTGGGGAGTAGGTACAAAGGACAATTCTCTATTAAGGATTCTTATTTCGTCACCCGTAAGAGGTAGTTTACTCAAATTATAAATTATTGTGTCTTTTTCTGTCGTGGCTGGTTTTTTCGTTTTGGTCCTTGCTGCAACACGGAGTCCGTCCGTGGGATCCATAACTGCTTTACTATATATATATATATATATATATATATATATATATATATATATATATATATATATATATATATATATATATATGTGTGTGTGTTTACATGTGTATAGATAAGTATGCATGTGTGCACACATACCCCCCAACTGTCCCGATTTTCGCGGTACAGTCCCGATTTTAGGGGTCTGTCCCCCTGTCCCGGGTTGCTAGCCATCTGTCCCGATTTGCCCCATGCATACATTTATTTTTTATTTTTATTCTATTGGGCCCATACTCAGAAGCAGCTGGCTTTGCTCTCACAGGGTTAGATACCTGTTAGATTCCCTGTGGAAAAGAAATGGTGTGTGGTTTAAGCAGGAGAAAGAAGGCTGTATACACTCTGACCACGGGTAATGGTGACCTCTCTAACCTATCTCTGGTAGTGATGATGTCTAACCTCTGGTGATAATACTAGCATGCCTTCAGTTTTATACAATGAGCAGTGCTAATACCATGGTAACAAACGGTGGCAGCCGCAGACTGCCAGCTAATGTGCTTGCCAACCCCAGGACCCCATACAATGAATTACAGATACCCATATATGATGTAGTGTGTGTGTCTATCTGTATCCATAACTGTGTTTGTGTATCTGTATGTATAAGTTTATGCTATGTAGTGTGTGTGTGTCTGCATGTATAAATGTAAGCTATGTAGTGTGTGTATCTGCATGTATAAGTTTGTATCTGCATGTATAAGTGTATGCTATGTAGTGTGTGTCTGCATGTATAAGTGTATACTATGTAGTGTCTGTGTATCTGCATGTATAAGTGTATGCTGCATGTATAAGTGTATGCTATGTAATGTGTGTGTGTGTGTGTGAATCTGCATGCATAAGTGTAAACTACGTAGTGTCTGTGTATCTGCCTGTATAAGTGTATGCTATGTAGCGTGTGTGTATCTGCATGTGTAAGTGTATGCTATGTAGTGTGTGGGTATCTGCATGTATAAGTGTATGCTATGTAGTGTGTGGGTATCTGCATGTATAAGTGTATGCTATGTAGTGTGTGTGTATCTGCATATGCTATGTAGTGTGTGTGTGTGTGTGTGTGTGTATCTGCAAGTATAAGTGTATGCTATGTAGTGTGTGTGTATTTGCATGTATAAGTGTATGCTATGTAGTGTGTGTATCTGCATGTGTAAGTGTATGCTACAGTATGTAGTGTGCTACTGTACATTGTTGCTGACTTTAAAGGCCAGAATCTAGAATATTAATGGGGAATGCAGACAGCAGTTTTAAAGAATTTATTATTAAATGTCCAATTAAGATAAAAATATTTAGCAATGCCTTTGCAAAGGCTAATTAAATACATAGCTCACATAGCCATACCGGTGGTTTGAGCTTGTGTTTGATTTGTTGCCTAAGTGTATTAAAATATGACTTTATTTAGAATTTTATTTATTACTTTAAGCTTTAAGTGTATTAAAATATGACTTTATTTAGAATTTTATTTATTACTTTAAGCTTATGATTTTTTTACGCCCTGATTTCAATTTTTTTGCCGCGGGGGGGGGGGGGGTTGGGGTGTACCTCTTGAAATTTGAAATGTTGGGAGGTATGGTGCACATATATATATATGTAAACATATATATACACATGTATAAACACACACATGCACATATATATAAATATATATACATTAAATATGTATATATTCATTCTAATATGTTTTACATGTGTTCTGTTTTGTTAAACTTTTATTCTAGCCCTAACATTTTACTTCAGGACTAAGTTTTTTTTAGCACTGTTCTTTGTTGCGCCCAAGTGCAACACATAACATTCAACTTGTAATATGAGCAATGTTTATGGCCGTGATATCCAGTATAACGCATGCTAAAGGGATGCCAGTCGTGCTAAACATTCTCTAATAATTCTACTTTACCATGGACTTCTAATATCAATTTGTGCACTAATTCCAGCACAGCTCAGTGACATTGATAGTGCAAACTACGCTACTAATAGCGCTCCACTTGTAATCTAGGCTTATATATATTGTAAATGTTATGAAGATACATTTTCCTACAGAGGTATACATTACGGATATAATATATATAATTTTGCATACATTTATTTATATTGATATATTGCTAAACTCATTCCAAAAGATTAATTACCAAATGTAATGTTGTTCTACATCTAGGGATATTATATGATGTATATTATATTATACTTTGTATCCTTATTTACTTTTAACTACAACTATATGTTATTTATTTTTATTGTATAAAATTTAATACTAAAATTTGTTGTTATTCATGAACTCTGTATAAATACTATACATGTACTGCTGAACTTTTTAGCCACATGCAAGAAATGCTGACCACACAGACAAAGGGAGAACTATACATTACAAGTGTATTTCAGGATTCCTATTTTGTCTGTTGTAATGTCAAATCTACTTGTAGACCTAAAGATATCACAAATGCTGAGTAAGATACATCTGTTGTTATTCAACCTTAAGAATGAGCTAAGGATTATGTGTTTCACTGTATTTCAGAATAGTATTTAAACTCCATGTGTCCCTAAAATAAACAGAGCTGTTTACATTACTCATGAGGCTCTGTGGGTGTGTGTGAATGGTTCTCCAAGCGCTTGATGTTTTCAGACTGCCTTGTCAGAGTCCAGCAGGAGAAAGGGGTCACCGGTCCTAGAAATAAGCCTTATCAGATGGACAAAGAAATATATTTATATTTTGCTTCATTTTTTCTTTAATTTCTCATTGTTGACTGCTTCTGAGCCTTTGTAAAAACAGACTCTTGCATTTTATATTGGGTCACAATATGATCTGTTTTTTGGAAACAATACAATTCCTGTAGTCATTAAAGACAGCTAGCAGTAGGCTATGGAACTGAGAAAACAAAGTGAAGCTTTGGAAACAGCACCCAGTATAGAAGTATATGGAGTGGTAAATTATCCAGCTGCTTTAAATGTAACTTTTCCAGCACAAACACAGGCATTATTCATGCTCTATTGTGAGTAAGGGCTTAGTGTCTGCCCAGAATGTTGTTTGAATGTGTTGGACCCTGCACTGATGAAAAATAAAGGTCTTTTTTGAATTTTAAAAGCAATTGGAGACTTTACTAACTGCATCTATGAAATTGAGAGACAGTGAATACATTGAGGCATTGTGACTAATGCTTGGAAGACCAGGTGATCACCAAAGAAGGGATATGGGGCAGAGGTGCATGTTAAATCATCAGCCATTATTATGTATCTAAAGATGGTATTGAAATACTGTAAAGCATCCCATGTAGCACATTTGCAACATTATACTGTTTTCTGTCCTTATTTCTCAAGGTTACATAAAAAAACTGCTTACATGAGCACTGCTTTTGGAAATAACCTGTTCCAAACACAGGTGAAAAGCTTCATTTACATATATGTATATTGTCAGGTAATCCCAACAACTGTAGAAGAGCATAACCCTACCTAGCTCCTGGCTGTTATTCTGCATCAGGTGTAGGGGTCTCCAAAACACAGAGTTAGCCCTGAGCAAAAACAGAAAGGACCCAAAGGACTTCAGGCAGAGGACGAGTCGTTCAAGCAAGGAAAATACAGGAAATGAAACAGTACAAACTCCGAATCTGGAAGAATGGTCCAAGAACTTGCCACAGGTCAACAGGGATCAGTCGACAGAAGGAGCAAGAAAATGGATTGTCAAAAACTGGCAGGATCATACACAGCAAACAAACAAATACAGGAACCAAGCACAACCAGAGGAACCTCAATAAGCAGGCAAACTGAAGCAGGAAGTGCTGGTTTAAATAGGCTCAACAGGATTGCAAATTACCAGCAGCTGCAGATAGGTGGAGCTAGTGAATGCAAAACCCCCAAAAGTTAAAGGGACAATATAAAGGTAGCCCTAAGTTTATGCCGGGGTTAGGTTCCAGAAGGAATGGTTGTAAATCGAAACCGTTGTGAATTGAAACCCAGGTTATAATGTAAGTCAATGGGAAGTGAGGGAGTTAGGTTCCAGGCCCCTCTCAAAATTGTCATAAGTAACACCTAATACATTATTTTTAAAGCATTGAAATGAAGACTTTAAATGCTAAACAAGGATTTTAAACCTAATAAAATAATCACACAACACAGAATATATAATTAAACTAAGTAAAATGAACAAAAACATTTGCTAAACAGCATTATAAACCTAATAAAATAATCACACAACACAGACTTCACTTGCATTTTTCTGCAAACAGTTCTTTCTATGCATTCCAATCTGGACTGATTTATAGACAGGAAGATCTTGTTCCTTTGAAATCTGCTTGATAGCTCAGATCTGGTTAAACTGATTAATTTCAGCTTGCTTGGCTTTGCTGCAACACAAGCGGACAGCTCCACCTACTGGCTATTTTAATAAATGTATTGCTTCTCAAGACTTTTCAATAGCAGTCACATGACTGGAAAAAAGGTTGTTATTCTGAAACGGTGTAAATTGAACCGTTGTAAAACGAGGGCCACCTGTACACCAATTTTCATATAACTGCATGTAATAGACACTACTAGAAAGAAGAATATACACAGATACTGATCTAAAAATCCACTATAAATCCTTTTTAAAACTTGCCTAGAAGCTCCCAGTTTAGCACTGTTGAAGAGGTTAGGATGGGACACCTAGTGAAAGGGGCTGGGGAAACAGAAACAGCAGACACTCCCCCCTCCCCTGCATATGAAAAGACAGATTACACAAACAGGAGCCAGCAGGAGTCTGTAAAAGCGTATATACACCTGACACTTTGCGGCTTGGTTAGGAGTCTAAAAAACATAATTTATGTAAGAACTTACCTGATAAATTAATTTCTTTCATATTGGCAAGAGTCCGTGAGCTAGTGACGTATGGGATATACAATCCTACCAGGAGGGGCAAAGTTTCCCAAACCTCAAAATGCCTATAAATGCACCCCTCACCACACCCACAATTCAGTTTAACAAATAGCCAAGTAGTGGGGTGATAAAGAAAGGAGTAAAAAGCATAAAAAAAAAAAAAAGGAATTCGGAAATAATTGTGCTTTATACAATAAATCATAACCACCATAAAAAGGGTGGGTCTCATGGACTCTTGCCAATATGAAAGAAATGAATTTATCAGGTAAGTTCTTACATAAAGTATGTTTTCTTTCATGTAATTGGCAAGAGTCCATGAGCTAGTGACGTATGGAATAGTAATATCCAAGATGTTGAACTCCACAGAAGAGTCACTAGAGAGGGAGGGAGGGATAAAAATAATAACAGCCATTTTCCGCTGAAAAAATTAATCCACAACCCAAAATATAGGTTTATTCTCATAAATGAAAAGAAAAAACAAACATAAGCAGAGGAATCAAACTGAAACAGCTGCCTGAATAACTTTTCTACCAAAAACTGCTTCCGAGGAAGCAAATACATCAAAACGGTAGAATTTAATAAATGTATGCAAAGAAGACCAAGTTGCTGCTTTGCAAATCTGATCAACTGAAGCTTCATTCTTAAAAGCCCACGGAGTGGAGACTGATCTAGTAAAATGAGCTGTAATTCTCTGAGGCGGGCCTGACCCGGATCCAAATAAGACTGATGAATCAAAAGCTTTAACCAGGATGCCAAGGAAATGGTAGAAGCTTTCTGACCTTTCCTAGGACCAGAAAACACAAACAAATAGACTAGAAGTCTTCCTGAAATCTTTAGTAGCTTCTACATAATATTTCAAAGCTCTCACAACATCCAAAGAATGTAAGGATCTCTCCAAAGAATTCTTAGCATTAGGACACAAAGAAGGAACAACAATTTCTCTATTAATGTTGTTAGAATTCACAACCTTAGGTAGAAATTTAAATGAAGTCCAAAAAACTGCCTTAGCCTGATGGAAAGTCAAAAAAGGAGATTCACAAGAAAGAGCAGATCATTCTGAAACTCTTCTAGCAGAAGAGATGGCCAAAAGGAACAAAACTTTTCAAGAAAGTAGTTTAATGTCCAAAGCATGCATAGGCTCAAACGGAGGAGCCTGTAAAGCATTCAAAACCAAATTAAGACTCCAAGGAGGAGAGATTGATTTAATGACAGGCTTGATATGGACCAAAGCCTGCACAAAACAGAGAATATCAGGAAGCTTAGCAATCTTTCTGTGAAATAAAACAGAAAGAGCAGAGATTTGTCCCTTCAAGGAACTTGCAGACAAACCTTTATCCAAACCATCCTGAAGAAACTGAAAAATTCTAGGAATTCTAAAGGAATGCCAGGAAAATTTATGAGAATTACAACATAAAATATAAGTCTTCCATATAATAAATATTCCTAGAAACAGATTTACGAGCCTGTAACATAGTATTAATTACTGAGTCAGAGAAACCTCTATGACTAAGCACTAGGCGTTCAATTTCCATACCTTCAAATTTAATGATTTGAGATCCTGATGGAAAAACAGACCTTGAGACAGAAGGTCTGGTCTTAAAGGAAATGGCCAAGGTTGGCAACTGGATATCCAAACAAGATCCGCATACCAAAACCTGTGAGGCCATGCTGGAGCTACCAGCAACACAAACGATTGTTCCATGATGATCTTGGAGATCACTCTTGGAAGAACTAGAGGCGGGAAGATATAAGCAGGTTGGTAAAACCAAGGAACTGCTAACGCATCCACTGCTTCCGCCTGAGGATTCCTGGACCTGGACAGGTACCTGGGATGTTTCTTGTTTAGATGGGAAGCCATCAGATCTATTTCTGGAAGACCACATATCTGAACAATTTGAGAAAACACATCTGGATGGAGCGACCACTCCCACAGATGTAAAGTCTGACGGCTGAGATAATCAGCTTCCCAATTGTCTATACCTGGGATATGAACTGCAGAAATTAGACAGGAGCTGGATTCCGCCCAAGAAAGTATCCAAAACACTTCTTTCATAGCTTGGGGACTGCGAGTCCCACCCTGATGATTGACATATGCCACAGTTGTGATATTGTCTGTCTGAAAACAAATGATTTTCTCTCTTCAACAGAAGCCACACCTGAAGAGCCCTAAAATAATGATTGGTAACCTCGCCTCTTAAGATTTCCAAACCCCTTGTGCTGTCAGAGATAACCAGATAGCTCCCCAACCTGAAAGACTTGCATCTGTTGTGATCACAGTCCAGGTTGGATGACCAAATGAGGCCCCTTGAACTATACGTAAGTCAGAGAGTTGAACATTGGTATTTAAGGATATTAATTGTGATATCTTTGAATAATCCCTGCACCACTGATTCAGCATACAAAGCTGGAGAGGTCTCATATGAAAACGAGTGAAGGGGAACGCGTCCGATGCTGCAGTCATGAGACCTAAAACTTCCATGCACATAGCTACTGAAGGGAATGATTGAGACTGAAGGTTCTGACAAGCCGAACCCAATTTTAGTCGTCTCTTGTCTGTTAGAGAAAGAGTCATGGACACTGAATCTATCTAGAAACCTAAAAAGGTGACCCTTGTCTGAGGAATCAAGGAACTTTTTGGTAAATTGATCCTCCAACCATGTCTTTGAAGAAACAACACTAGTTGATTTGTGTGAGACTCTGCAGAATGTAAAGACTAAGCTAGTATGAAGATATCGTCAAAATAAGGAAACACCACAATATCCCGTTCTCTGATTACAGAGAGTAGGGCACTGAGAACCTTTGAAACAATTCTTGGAGCTGTAGCTAGGCCAAATGGAAGAGCGACAAATTGGTAATGCTTGTCTAGAAAAGAGAATCTCAGAAACTGAGAGTGGTCTGGATATTTCGGAATATGAAGATATGCATCCTGTAAGTCTATCGCAGACACATAATGGCCTTGCTGAACAAAAGGCAGAATAGTCCTTTATAGTCACCATTTTGAAGTTGGCACGCTTACAAAACGATTTAAAATTTTCAGATGCAGAACTGGCCTGAATGAATTGACTTTCTTTGGGACAATGAATAGATATGAATAAAACCCCAGACCCTGTTCCTGAAACGGAACTGGTATGATTATCTCTGAAAGCTCCAGGTCTGAAACACACTTCAGAACAGTTTGAGCCTTTACTGGATTTGCTGGGATGCGTGAGAGAAAAAATCTCACAGGAGGTCTTACTCTGAATCCTATTCAGTACCCTTGAGAGACAATATTCTGAATCCATTGATTTTGGACAGAATCTGCCCAAATGCTTTGAAAGAATCTTAATCTGCCCCCTACCAGCTGAGCTTGAATGAGGGCCGCACACCTTCATGCAAACTTGGGGGCTGGCTTTGGTTTCTTAAATGGCTTGGATTCATACCAACTTGAAGAAGGTTTCCAATTGGAACCAGATTCTTTGGGGGAAGGATTTGGTTTCTGTTCCTTATTTTGTTGAAAGGAACGAAAACGGTTAGAAGCTTTAGATTTACCCTTAGGTCTTTTATCCTGAGGCAAAAAAACTCCCTCCCCCCCCCCCCAGTGACAGTTGAAATGTATGTATTGGGTACTTGTAAAGCACGGCTAGTCATCGGTAAGGGTCTCAATGAGCCGCTCATTTTATCGACCTCGGAAGGATTGAACCTGCAACCCTTAGGTTGCTACAGAGCTCAGCCACAGCGCCTTAGCATGCTGAGCTATCTGTCTGGCAAATAATTGAATCCAACTAAGAACCAAATAAATTATTACCTTGGAAAGAAAGCGATAGTAATCTAGATTTAGACACCATGTCAGCATTCCAATATTTAAGCCACAAAGCTCTTCTAGCTAAAATAGCTAAAGACATATATTTAACATCAATTTTGATGATATCAAAAATGGCATCACAGATAAAATGATTAGCATGTTGAAGCAAGTAAACAATGCTAGACAAATCAGGATCTGTTTCCTATTGCCCTAAACTTTCCAACCAAAAAGTTGATGCAGTTGTAAGGCCTGAGAAGATAGCCAAAATATAAATAAGCTTTCCTTAGATAAAATTCAAGTTTCCTATCTAAGGGGTCCTTAAAGGAAGTACATAGGAATAGTAGTACGTTTGGCCAGAGTAGAAATAGCCCCATCAACTCTGGAGATCTTTTCCCAAATCTCCAAACTAACTGCTGGCAAGGACACCATTTTTTAAACCTTGAAGAAGGGATAAAAGAAGTACCAGGCCTATTCCATTCCTTAGAAATCATATCAGAAATAGCATCAGCAACTGGAAAAACCTCTGGAGTAACCACAGGAGGTTTATAAACAGAGTTTAAACATTTACTAGTTTTAACATCAAGTGGACTAGTTTCCTCAAAATCCAATGTAATCAACACCTCTTTTAACAAGGAACGAATATACTCCATTTTAAATAAATAAGTAGATTTGTCAGTGTCAATATCTGAGGTAGGATCAGAGAAGGATAATTTAGTATGTTGTCGGTCATTTGAAAATTCATCAACTTTATGAGAAGTTTTAAAAGACCTTTTACGTTTATTAGAAGGCGGGATAGCAGACAAAGCCTTCTGAATCGCATCAGCCATAAAATCTTTTATATTCACAGGGATATCATGTACATTAGATGTTGAAGGAACAACAGGTATTGTACTATTACTGATGGATACATTCTCTGCATGTAAAAGCTTATCATGACAACTTGTCAGGGTTTTTTTCCCTGTTTTGTTTGCCATGTGCTGCTGGCAGCCATTTTACTCACCTCTCTTGCTGACTCTGGTGCATACTGTGTGATGCTGCTCATTTCCTGCACTTCTTTTAATGGCCAGACTGGTGTACATCATCCATATGAGACAGGATGCAGATTCAGAATTGTGATGTCATCAATTATTATTTAAAGGGCCTCTGTTCAGTATGCTTTGCCCTTGCGTTGTCTCAGACCTGTTTGTTAGAGCTCCTGTGTATTACCTGGCTGTCTGACGTCCCTCCTGGTTCCTGATCCCTGGCTTGTTCCTGACTCTGCTGTTCTCCTTGTTCCTGATTCTGGCTCGTCTGACTACTGCTTTGGCTCCTGACTCGGCTCATCTGACTACCAGCTCTGGTTTTGATTCCTGGCTTGTTATTTGACTTGTGGACTTTTTATTATTTTTTGCTATTAATAAAGGTGTGATTATTTTTGCACTTCTCATCTCAGTCTGATTCCTGGCATCTTGACATTACGCAAAGGCCATGAATCCTGATGGTGCTAATAATCCACCTTTACCTGCCATAATTTCCAGGATGGATGAACAGGATCACCGCTTGGATCAATTTGCACTAGCCCTGCTAAACCTGCTTACTCGCACTGCACATTTGGACCAAAGTGTCCCGCAAGTTATGGCTGCTCCTGTTTCCGCTGCTGCACCTAGTCCTACAAGGAGCATGTCTGGATCTGCACCTCTACCTCAGCGTTATGGAGGTGATCCTAATCAGTGCAGAGGGTTTTTGAACCAGGTAGGCATTTACTTTGAGATGTTACCTCAGGCGTTTCTCTCTGACAGAGCTAAGATGGGATTTCTCATCTCGTTACTCTCTGACACAGCTCTTGCCTGGGCTAATCCCTTGTGGGAAACTAATAAACCTGTGATTTCAAATTACCCTGAATTTGTGGCCTCCTTTCGAAGGGTATTTGATGTTCCGGCTCGCTCCTCCTCTGCTGCTAAACGACTCATGTCCATTCAGCAAGGTACAAGATCTGTTGCTCAGTATGCCATTGAGTTCCGTACGCTTGCCGCAGAGGTAAGTTGGAACAATGAAGCCCTTGTTGCCGCCTTCTTTCATGAGCTCTCTGATGCGATTAAAAATGAAGTTGCTGCCAGAGATTTATCAGAAGATCTCGAGTCATTGGTGTCTTTTTTAATCCTAATTGACATCAGACTTAGTGAGAGGTCCTCTTTCAAGGAGTGCTTGTGGAAGCCTCCTGTTCCGTTGTCTCCTACGTGTTTGTTCCCACCCATGTCTCCCTCTCCTCCCATGCCTCCTGGTCCCGAGTCACCAGGTACTGCTGAGCTGATGCAGTTGGGTTTCACATGTCTCTCCGCAGCTGAGAGGGCCAATAGGAGGAGGGAGGGGCTCTGCCTCTATTGTGGGTTATAGGGCCACCTTTTGAAGTCTTGTTCTACACGGCCGGGAAATGCTCACACCTAAGGTCCTGTCAGGGGCAGACCTTGGGTGGTTTATTCTTGTCCCCGGAAACACTAAAGGAGAAACCTTTGGTCACGGTTGTCCTTTCTTGGGTGGACTCCTCCATAGTCACCCACGCTCTTGTTGACTCCGGTGCTGCGGGCTATTTCATTGACAGTGCTTTTGTATCAAAGCAATCCATTCCTATTTTGCCTCGGTCCGTTCTGCTTCCTTTTGAGGCCATTGATGGCAGGCCCCTTCAGCCCACACTCATTACTCACGAAACTGCTCCGTTATCCATGGCTGTTGGGGCTCTCCATTTTGAAACCCTCCAGTTCCAGGTGATAAACTCTCCGCATTTTCCGGTTGTTCTGGGTTATCCCTGGCTCCAAAAGCACAATCCCAATCTCGACTGGCACAGGTCCGAAATTTTGTCGTGGTCTCCGCAATGTATTTCCACTTGTCTTCGGAAACCAGTTAAAGTCTTGTGCACTTCTTCGGTATCTCAATTGCTAGAGGATTACTGAGAGTTCCCAGACGTTTATGACAAGGTGCGTGCCGGTACGTTGCCTCCTCACTGGTCTTACGATTGTGCCATAGACCTGCAACCCGGAGTCATCACTCCTCAGGGCCGGGTTTACCCTCTGTCTGTTGCAGAGTATGTTGCTGATGCTCTGTCGCATGGGATCATCCGCAAATCCTGCAGGGGCTGGTTTCTTCTTTCTCAAGAAAAAGGGTGGCGAGTTAAGACCATGCATCGATTATTAGGGGTCTTAATCATCTTACCATTAAGAATGCTTACCCTATTCCGCTCATTACGGAACTCTTTGACTGCCTCAAAGGAGCTACGGTCTTTACAAAACTTGATTTGAGAGGAGCGTACGATCTCGTTAGGATCAAGGAGCGCCACAAATGGAAAACAGCATTTAACACCAGGAACGGGTATTATGAGTATCTTGTAATGCCCTTTGGCCTATGTAATGCTCCTGCTGTTTTACAGGAATTTATTAATGATGTCCTACAAGATATGTTGTAACAGTGTGTTGTGGTGTACTTGGACGACATCCTCATACACTCACCACACTTGAGGCTCATCGTTCTGATGTTACACGGGTTCTTCAGAGACTACGTGAGAACGGCCTGTTTTGTAAACTCGAGAAATGTGAGTTCCATCAGACTCAAGTAACCTTCCTAGGTTATGTTATCTCCATTGCAGCGTTCTCCATGGATCCTGACAAGTTATCTGCAGTGGCCTCATTTTTTGGGGTTCGCCAGTTCTGGCTCATCCTAACCCTGTCCTGCCTTTCGTTCTTGAGGTCGATGCATCTGAGACTGGAGTAGGTGCCCTCTTGTCTCAACGTCCTACGCCTGACGGTTCCTTGCATCCGTGTGGTTTCTTCTCTAAGAAATTGTCTCCAGCGGAGTGCAATTATGAAATTGGCGACAGGGAATTACTGGCCATAATTTTGGCACTTAAGGAATGGAGGCATCTTCTCGAGGGTACTAGCGTGCCAGTGCTCATTCTTACTGACCACAAGAATTTAACTTATCTATCTGAAGCAAAATGTTTTCGCCGCGACAGGCCAGATGGGCGCTATTTTTGTCTCGGTTTAATTATGTGGTCTCCTACCTGCCTGGTAATAAGAATGTTAGGGCTGATGCCCTCTCTCGACAATTTCCACTCTGTCCAAGGAGGAGTCTGTACCTACTCCAGTTATACCTCCTGACCATATTTTGGCTACCATACGTACTAATTTGACTTCTCCCTTGGGGGAAGAGATCCTGGCTGCACAAACCAATGCACCGCCTGAGAAACCTAGTGATAAGTGTTTTGTTCCTGAGAATCTTCGAACTAAATTTTTGCACACTTACCACTATCCTAAAGCCGCAGGTCACCCAGACAAGAACCAAATTATTTGGTCTGTCACTCGACAATTCTGGTGGCCAGGACGTTCTGATGTTGCTGCATATGTTGCCTCCTGCTCAGTTTGTGCACAGAATAAGACTCCTCAACATCTTCCTGTGGGTCTTCTTCAACCTATTGCTAATGGTGAGTGTCCTTGGACACATCTTTCCATGGACTTCATTGTCGAGCTCCCTGTTTCCAATGGCAATACTGTTATCCGTATGGTGGTTGACCGTTTTTCTAAAATGTCACATTGCATTCCCTTGAAGAAGTTGCCTACCGCTCAGGAGCTTGCTTCAATTTTTGCCCAGGAGGTCTTCCGTTTACATGGGTTACCCAAGGAGATAGTGTCGGACCGTGGTAGCCAGTTTGTCTCCAGATTTTGGCATTCCTTTTGTGCTCAAATGGGGATCCAGCTTTCCTTCTCCTTGGCATATCACCCTCAATCCAATGGGGCTGCGGAACGGTCTAATCAAGCTCAGGAACAGTTCCTCCATTGCTATGTCTCCGATCACCACAATAATTGGTCTGAACTGTTACCTTGGGCAGAGTTTGCTCGTAATAGTGCTATTAATGCTTCCTCCAAGTTATCCCCGTTCATGGCGAATAATGGGTTTCAATCATCCCTGTTGCCTGATTCATTCATGTCTCAGGGTATTCCGGCTTTGGGGTAGCATCTCCGGCAACTCCGTTCCACGTGGGTGCAGATTCAGGATTGCCTTCATCGTTCTATGCAGTGCCAAAAGTTCCAGGCTGATCGTAGGCGTCTGCCCGCGCCTTCCTACCAGGTTGGTGAGAGTTTGGCTGTCCTCCAGCAACTTGAATCTTCGTGTGCCTTCCAATAAACTGGCTCCCCCTTATGTTGGTCCTTTTTGAATACTCAGACGGGTCAAACCTGTGGCCTACGCTCTTGACATTCCTCCTGCAATGCGCATCTCCAATGTTTTACATGTCTTCCTCTTGAAACCTTTGGTTTGTAATCGGTTTACCACTGTGTTGCCTCATCCCCATCCTATCTTTGTTGACAACCATGAGGAGCATTAGGTCAGCAGCATTATTGACTCTAGTATGTCCAGGGGCCGTGTACAGTATTTGGTTCACTGGAGGGACTTTGGTCCGGAGGAGCGTTCATGGGTTCCCTCCTCTGATGTTCATGCTCCCGCCCTCCACCGTGCCTTCCATGCCCGTTTCCCCAATAAGCCTGTTTTGTTTGCCATGTGCTGCTGGCAGCCATTTTACTCACCTCTCTTGCTGACTCTGGTGCATACTGTGTGATGCTGCTCATTTCCTGCACTTCCTTTTATGGCCAGACTGGTGTACATCATCCGTGTGAGACAGGATGCAGTCTCAGAATTGTGATGTCATCACTTATTATTTAAAGGGCCTCTGTTCAGTATGCTTTGCCCTTGCGTTGTCTCAGACCTGTTTGTTAGAGCCCCTGTCTATTACCTGGCTGTCTGACGTCCCTCCTGGTTCCTGAACACTGGCTTGTTCCTGACTCTGCTGTTCTCCTTGTTCCTGATTCCGGCTCGTCTGACTACTTGCTTTGGCTCCTGACTTGGCTCATCTGACTACCAGCTCTGGTTTTGATTCCTGGCTTGTTATTTGACTTGTGGACTTTTTATTATTTTTTGCTATTAATAAAGGTGTGATTATTTTTGCACTTCTCGTCTCAGTCTGATTCCTGGCATCCTGACACAACTATTACATACAACAGCTGGAGATATAATCTCCACAAATTTACAACAGATACACTTAGCTTTGGTAGAACTGTTATCAGACAGCAGGGTTCCAACAGTGATTTCTGAGACAGGATCAGATTAAGACATCTTGCAAATGTAAGAGAAAAAAACAACATATAAAGCAAAGTTATCAATTTCTTTATATGGCAGTTTCAGGAATGGGGAAAAAATGCAAACAGCATAGCCCTCTGACATAGAAAAAGGCAAGAGGCATATAGGAATGGGGTTTTAAATAATGAAATTATTTGGCTCCAAGTATGACGCACAACGCAAAAAATTTTTTTAGCGCTAACAACATCCGGAAATGACACACTTGCGTCATTGCAGACGCACCTTGTACAAGGAACGCAGCGTCAACTAAGACACCGGCAATGACGAACTTGCGTCACCAGACATACCTTCGCGGCAAAAAAAATATCTCGCTCCAAGAATGACGCAATAAACATCAGCATTTTGCGCCTCGCGAGCCTAATTTTGCCAGCGAAAACTTAGTGACAAAACAGTCAATTTGAAAAAAAGACTAAGTACCAGGTAAGAAATTTTTATTTCCTAAAAATGTTTTTTTTTCGCAAATATGAAACTGAATAGTCTGCAAAAGGAAATATACATAAACCTGACTCATGGCAAATATAATATAAAAATAAATATAATATAAAAATAAATATGAGAGTAATGAAAACATACTTACCGAAAGACACCCATCCACATATAGCAGATAGCCAAACCAGTACTGAAACAGTTATCAGTAGAGGTAATGGAATATGAGAGTATATCGTCGATCTGAATAAGGGAGGTAGGAGATGAATCTCTACGATCGATAACAGAGAACCTATGAAATAGATCTCCCGCAAGGAAAACCCTTGCATTCAATAGGTGATACTCCCTTCACATCCCTCTGACATTCACTGTACTCAGAGGAATCAGGCTTCAAAAAGCGCATATCAACGTAGAAATCTTGCACAAACTTACTTTACCACCTCCATAGGAGGCAAAGTTTGTAAAACTGAATTGTGGGTGTGGTGAGGTTTGTATTTATAGGCATTTTGAGGTTTCGGAAACTTTGTCCCTCCTGGTAGGATTGTATATCTCATACGTCACTAGCTCATGGACTCTTGCCAATTACATGAAAGAAATGTTTTTTTTTTTAAAAAAAGAGAAACAATACATTGTAGCTAAAAATAGAAGCAAAAGAAGCGCACCACGATTCAAGGTAGTATATGTCACACTTTATTCAGACACACATTATACAGCTTGCATTAACTAGACATAAGAACAAGATGAGCATAAGTTAAAAGCTGTTAGCTACTCTCTGTATGTTAGTTCCTCCCTCTGATTATGTAAGCAATGACATCAGAGTCCTATTCGGGGTAACTGTCCGGTGGAGTATTCTACTGTGATCACTGCTCTCTCCCTCCTATACGCGTTTCGTACGCCCCTTAGCAGACTTTCTCAAGATGTGGAAGTGACAAACACCCCGAGAAAAGACTCTATATATATTTAATCAGATACACGTCTCCTGAATGGCGTCAATACATTGTTACAAAAACACTCCCAGATGGGCTATATAAATGGGCTATATAAATAATTTACAAAACATTTATGCAAAGTAAAATCTAGTGTACAATGTCCCTTTAAATAGAAAGTGATCAGCCAAAGTGTCAGACCACAGATAACTCAAATATTAAAGGGACATCCAACCCCAAATTTTTCTTTTATGGTTTATACAATTTTGAACAACTTTCCAGTTTACTTCTATTATCAAATGTCCTTACTTTATCTTGGTAACATTTGTTGAAGGAACAGCAATGCACTACTGGTTTCTAACTGAACACATGGGTGAGCCAATGACAATTGGTATATTTATGCAGCCACCAATGAGCAGCTAGAACCTAGGTTCTTTGCTGCTCCTGAGCTTTCCTAAATACATATTTCAGCAAAAAATAACAAGAGAAGGAAACAAACTAAATAATATAAGTACATAGGAAAGTTGTTTAAAATTCTATGCTCTGTCTAAATCATAAATGTCTAATTATGACTTTACTGTCCGTTTAAGTAACTACCCAACACTCTAATAACCTCAGTTTGCTTCCAGGCATGACATACATCTATATTTTTGTATTGTATTGTGCATTTTTTTTTTGTCTTGCAATTCTGCTTGAGAAAAAAAGTTGAAAAATACAATTTAATTGAAGTCTGTATTTAGAATACAGGAATATATATTACTTGTGCTTCAAGTTCTATGGAGTAAATTAGTGTCTCAGGAGGTCAACCAACTTAGGCCTAGATTATGAGTGGCGCGCTAACTTAAGTGGCAAGTGATATGGGGTGTTTCTCAGCTCATTGTGCACAATGGAAATAGCGCACTTATTACGAGTTAAAAGTAAATGCAATCAAATTTAATGAGTGTTGGGTAAGTGCAACTTCAGAGGTTGCGTAAAGGATAGTGTGTTAAAAACAAATTGTACTAAACACATCAAAAATACATTTAACAATACAGGTACGCTAATATCAACACCGTCTGATTAAAACTATTTTTTTTTAAAATGCATTAAAAAGCTATAACGGCTCAGAGATTTGAAGTTTAAGCCTACAAAGGGCTTTAACATAGAGATACAAACATACACGTCTTAATGTGTGTGTATGTATATATACAGTTGTGCTCATAAGTTTACATACCCTGGCAGAATTTATGATTTCTTGGCCTTTTTTCAGAGAATATGAATGATAACACAAAAACTTTTCTTTCACTCATGGTTAGTGTTTGACTGAAGCCATTTATTATCAATCAACTGTGTTTACTCTTTTTAAATCATAATGACAACAGAAACTACCAAATGACCCTGATCAAAAGTTTACATACCCTGGTGATTTTGGCCTGATTACATGCACACAAGTTGACACAAAGGGGTTTGAATAACTATTAAAGGTAACCATCCTCACCTGTGATCTGTTTGCTTGCAATTAGTGTGTGTGTATAAAAGTTCAATGATTTTCTGGACTCCTGACAAACCCTTGCATCTTTCATCCAGTGATGCACTGACGTTTCTGGATTCTGAGTCATGGGGAAAGCAAAAGAATTGTCAAAGGATCTGCGGGAAAAGGTAGTTGAACTGTATAAAACAGGAAAGGGATATAAAAAGATATCCAAGGAATTGGGAATGCAAATCAGCAATGTTCAAACTCTAATCAAGAAGTGGAAAATGAGGGGTTCTGTTTGATAACATACGGCATTCATCTTGCCATCAATTCTGACCAAATTTCCTGTGCCTTTGCAGCTGACACATTCCCAAAACATCAGCGATCCACCTCCGTGTTTCACAGTAGGAATGGTGTACCTTTCATCATAGGCCTTGTTGACTCCTCTCCAAATGTAGCCTTTATGGTTGTGACCAAAAAGCTCAATTTTGGTCTCATCACTCCAAATTACTTTGTGCCAGCAGGTTTGAGGCTTGTCTCTGTGCTGTTTGGCGTATTGTAAGTGGGATACTTTGTGGCATTTGTGTAGTAATGGCTTTCTTCTGGCAACTCGACCATGCAGCCCATTTTCTTCAAGTGCCTCCTTATTGTGCATCTTGAAACAGCCACACCACATGTTTTCAGAGAGTCCTGTATTTCACCTGAAGTTATTTGTGGGTTTGTCTTTGCATCCCGAACAATTTTCCTGGCAGTTGTGGATGAAATTTTAGTTGGTATACCTGACCATGGTTTGGTTTCAACAGAACCCCTCATTTTCCACTTCTTGATTAGAGTTTGAACACTGCTGATTTGCATTCTCAATTCCTTGGATATCTTTTTATATCCCTTTCCTGTTATATACAGTTCAACTACCTTTTCACGCAGATACTTTGACAATTCTTTTGCTTTTCCCATGACTCAGAATCCAGAATCGCCAGTGCAGCACTGGATGAAAGATGCAATGGTCTGTCAGGAGTCCAGAAACTCATTGACCTTTTATACACAAACACGAATAACAAGCAAACAGATCACAGGTGAGGATTGTTACCTTTAATAGCATTCAAACCCCTTTGTGTCAACTTGTGTGCATGTTATCAGGCCAAAATCACCAGGGTATGTAAACTTTTGATCAGGGTCATTTGGTAGTTTCTGTTGTCATTATGATTCAAAAGAGTAAACACAGTTGATTGATATTAAATGGCTTCAGCCAAACACTAACCATGAGTGAAAGAAAAGTTTTTGTGTTATCATTCATATTCTCTGAAAAATGGCCAAGAAATCATAAATTCTGACAGGGTATGTAAACTTATGAGCACAACTGTATATACATATATTTGTGTGTGTGTTACGGGTAAAGTCAGATATCCGGGTAATTCTAGGATTACCCGGGTAAAACTGACATTACCCCAGTGGCTGTGGGTAAAGCCTGATGTAAGATCGTACATCAAGCTTTACCTGGGTAATCCTAGGATTACCCAAATGCTTCTGGATAAACCCCATGTACACTTTTTTTGCCTCTGCCTTGGGGGTTGAAGGGGGGTGCCCTGCCGATCCTCTGGCATCCACTCCAGGTGAACCTTGGGAAATCAGGTTTACAAGGGGTGCCCCTTTGAACCCCCCAGGCTGAGGCAAAAAATATAGAGAAGATGGGGAATTACAGCGCATCGTATATATGTTTGATGCAGTGATTTGCAAGAACTATTGTCTTCAAAGGACGCAAATCGTACTGTGATTAGCTTTATCCAGAAGTGTTTGGGTAATCCTAGGATTACCCAGGTAACGCCTGATGTATGATCTTACAACAGGCTTTACTCACAGCCGCTGGGTAATGTCAATTTTCCCCGGGTAATCGTAGGATTACCCGATATCTGACTTTACCTGCAACACACACACACACACACATATATATATATATATATATATATATATACACACACACACACACATACATTTGTATATATGTATTTATATGTGCATATATTTATTACAAACATATAGTCCCGGACAATTTAGAAATTACGGCGGATGTCTTAGAAATTTTAATTTTTCCTATCTTTAACATTGAGTGGACTAGTAACTTCTTCCCTCTGGGCTAGAAACTTTTACCCCATGAATAGTATACCATAGTGACATTTTCCACAATCTTGGGAAAAACACATAAGAACTAGTGGAATGTTATTCATATACAAAACTTCTTAAAGGAATATTCAAATAAAAAATTCACATGCTTTAATTTTTACATTAGTGACTAAGCTTTACTATATACTTAACTCAGGCAGATGGGTTAAACACACAGGTAACTGCAAGCCTTGGTGATGATTGGCGAGGTTGTGTTATTGCTGCTCCTGATTGGCTAACCAATATTACATACTAAGGTGCCCTGAACTTTACCTCTGCAGAGGTTAAAAAAATAGATCATGATTTTTTCAAATTAGTGATTTAAGCTTATTAACGAATTAGAGCATGCAATTTTTGCTGGTGACTGTACCTTTATTAGGTCAATATACAAGATTTAAAAGGATAGTGGATTTCCATTTTTTTATTTTTTTCCCAGTTATCCATTCTACCTGCTGTAGTATATTAAAATGTTTACATGCAGTTGTTTTACTTTTATTTTGGCATTTGAAATAGCTGATTTTGCCTGTGGTATTCCCACCTGTGCTAAAAATGTAAAGACTCAAGTAATGGCTATAGAAAAGCTATGAAAACAACCAACAGAAGAAACTACACTCCAACTGGGGGCAGGAGAGAGAAGTAATAAAATGTTAATTGTCTATTGTTCTCTTTAAGTATTGAGCTTTGGTATACAGACAGATATTATAAGTTAGCATTTGTGTGTATATAAAGTGATAAAGGTTAGGAGGTCTGATTTCCCTGCAAGCTCAGCAAATCTTATTGGGCTATAGTTTCAAAGAACTAAAATAGATATTTTATACACAAAGCAAACCTAAAGAAGCAAATAATCATACATTTTATATTCTGTTGCTGGTATAACAAGTCATTGGAAACACATTCTATAGTACACTGTCCCTTTAATTGTACCCACCCTTTTCACAAACACAGAATTCTTTATATTTTTATTCCTACATGTTTGGTGCATGATCAGATAAAAAATAAATTATATATATATATATATATATATATATATATATATATATATATATATATATGTGTGTGTATATATATTTATATGCATACACACACACACATATATATATATATATATATATATATATATATATATATATATATATACAGTTTTTAGTAATTCAGGAAGTAAGATGACAGCCTCAAGCTTGCCGTCAAAATGCAAATGTACGCTCACTAAAACTTTATCCATTTCAACATAATTATAGCCTTTGTCAAGTTTTACAGCTAGGAGCCAAGCTTCCTGCAATCCTGCAATAATTTCCATATATTTTTATTATAAAAGAGAATAGAATTGAGATTTCGATGAACCGACACAGTTAAATTTTGTCATACACATTTTCATAAAATACAACTTCCTTTAATTTACAGCAGATATATTTTCAAGAAGGAAAATGCTGATGTTATCTTGCTTATAAGCTTGCCACGGAAATGATTTAGATTTCCTCTCTGCACAATATCACTATAAGGTCTTTCTATGCAGGCAATGAATTATTTTTGACACTTCAAGCCTATTTTATCAGTATCTTCTAACTTAGAAAAATGTGGAAAACAAAATATTTATTTCACATAAACAGAAAACAACACTGTTAAAAAAGTGATTCACAATAGGATGACAAATAATTGTAGAATAGAACTGCATTTTAAATCAGAAATAAGAGTAGAAATCTTCAAATTTAAAGGGACATATGGAAAATCAGCATTTAAAATGATTTCTTTTATTTTACCTGAAATGAATCAACTAATTAATATTTGTGAACATTCTGTTAAAGCTCACTGGCTTATAAGGACATCTCTGAGAAGTAGAAATTGTTTAGTTTTTTTTTTTTTTAAATATATGTATATTTCTGTCCTGAATAAACACCATTTTGTTAGATGAAACAAGGAAAAATGAAACTGAGGTCCCTTTAAATGCAAATTAACAAACTTATTTTCAACAGTATTCAGTCTCAAAATAAGTTATGACAAGTAAAAGGATGAGAAGAAAACCTCTCCACTGGAAGTATAGTGCTGAAAAAAATTGATAATTGTATAGCACATCTGCATATGTTTTCCACAGAAAACCCCATTTGGGAGGTAAGGATATGAGCAAATATCTCAGCTGGAAACAAAGATAGCTGATTTGCTATACAATGATCTACTTTGTATCACTATACTCAGCTTATTACTTGCCGTAACTTATTCTAATTCTCTAGACCACTGGTCTTCAAACTTGTCCACAGGCCAGATATTCTCAGTATTCTGCACCTTCTGAATCCACAAAATGCCAGTGGGCCACAGCCAACAAGCTAGTTAACCTCCCACATTCCGGAAAGCGTCTAGGAAATGTTAGGAGGTATGCCCTGGGCAAGCTTCTCTATGAAGCAAGTAGAAATGTATTATGTGCTGAGGAGGTCTCACACGACAGAAACAGATGTCTACATAATATTTTTGTTTTACCTTTCTATGCCTGTTATAGAGTAGCACTGTTCTGGCATGAGTGAGTTCATGTTTAAAGTGGACATATAAAGCAAGAAGGATCTCCATTATAAAGTTTATTTGCATATCCATACAGAAATAATCTACAATATATCCCAATAGATTCCCACCATAGGCTGAAGCAGACCGTCCCAGGAATGAGCTACTTTAAAGTACAGAATGCTCATCAGATATGTTAAGAAACCTGACAAAGCCTATAAGTGCCAGTTTGTAATAGTAGCATCAGGTAAGTTGCTCAGGCGGTACTGCATGTGACACAAATTCATTAGTATTGGTTATATAAATTTCGCTCACTAAGACCGTTACTAATCTCTTGCCTTAACTTTGCTGTTTCTTGGATTTACTATTTACAGAGAAAACTAACATAGATGGCCTTAAAACATTTGTTCCCCTACTCATATTTGTAACTTGTACACAACTGTAAAGGGTTTATGTCGCTTTAAGAACGTATTTACAGGAGTCATGTACTTTGATGCATCTGGATGTCTGAAATCGTGCGCTAGTGTGGGCTATTATTTTTTATTTTGCAGTGACTTTATTATTTTATTGTGGTGTAACTCTCCAGGCATGAAGGGGTTAAGTTTTTTTGGCAACTGATCTAACAGAATTTACACCATTTTGAAGACCTAACTTACATATTTTGTTTTTTGGTCTCTCTAGGGAGTGTGGGAGAAGTACAATTAAAAAAAGTTTTGTTTAATGTCCCCTTAATATTGCTTTTACTCTATCGCCCCACATAACAATACATACAAATTTGACAAGTGTAAACTCAAAGTATTTATTACTGTCTACATTTTTAAGCCATCCCAATCCATTTGACTTTGCAGATTTAATAAAAACATTGTTTTAACTAGTAACGTGTTGAAAGTACCTTAACCAGATATTTCACAAACTATTCAAGGGGGTTTTAACAGACGATTTTACCTTGATGTCTAATTGGTTCAATATTGATGATGACAATCTAAGGTGCTTGAAAGCAGTTTTATTATTTTTACCAATAATATTACTGACTGGTATAATTAACAATGTCACACAAATTTAAGTAATTGAGTAAAAAAATATTCCTCACAACCATTCAGTATCCTGTGGCATTATTATAGGAAGTGAGGTCTGGCTGTTTCCCACCTGCACTCATCCATTACATCCTGCCCATGCCCCACCCAGACATGCCCACAGTCTCCCGCAAAATGCTGGTTGGCTCTTTTTAACCTTCTGCACCTCTGAAAGCTTTTGGAAATGTTGTTATATATATATATATATATATATATATATATATATATATATATATATATAAAACTCTTCACAAGATATTAGCGTAAAGAAGAGTGGAGTCCAATTAACTATAAAAGATACAATGCAAATAGCTTGACTTTATCAGTACACAAACAAACAGTAATAGAAGATGAAGCAACCTTTTATATGGAATGATGAGACAGTTTTTTTACATTGTAAAGAAGAACAAGTTTTTTTTTGGTTTTGTAAATGGTTATGATCATGCACCAATGAAACTTTACATTAAGTATGACATTCAACTCACCACATTTAGTAATGCAAATGACACAAAATGATCTAAAACTATAAAGTGCTAATACCTGCATTCAAACACATTAGGCAACAATTATCAATGCTGAATCAATCTGCTTATGTTTTACTTTCTCATTGGCCATGTATAGTATGACAAAACCCTGTTAAAAGCACTTAGAAAACCATGGCCAAGTTTCCATTGATGCTAAAAACTGTGCAAACTGCTGGTAACAAGTATCTTATATAAAAATCGATGGAGATGTTTTATATTACTTCCACTTAACAACAGTAATAGTACGTTTTATGTGTGTTTAGGGCTTAAAAGGACAGTCTACTTCCAACATTTTGAATAAGATAGATAACGCCTTTACTACCACCATTCCTCATCTTTGCATAACCAACATTGTTATTTTAATATAATTTATAACCTTTAAACCTCTTAATTTCTGTCTGTATCTAAGCCACTACAGACTGCCTGTTATCTGAGTGAATTTGTATAGCTTTTTTCACAGCAATACGCTGCTTGTTCATGTGTGTCATAAATAACAGTGTACTCACTCCCATGAAGTTATTCATTATTCAGCACTTATTGGCCAAAATGCAAGTCTGTAAATAGCACTGAGATAAGGGGGCAGTCTACAGAGACTTAAATGCAAGGCAATCACAGAGAAGAAAGTATATTAATATAACAACGGTGGTTGTGCAAAACTGGAGAATGGGTAATAAAGGGATTGATATATTTTTAAAAAGTAACATTTTTTACTTTAAAGGGACAGTACACCTTGAAATTTGTATATAAAATGTTTATGCATTATGAAACAACTTTGAAATATATGTTCATTATTTATTTTGCCCCTCTTTCATGTGATTAAGCTCTAAAAATTGAGCAATTTTTAATACTCAGAACTTTAAATGCATCCTGCGGACTTTTCAAGGCGAACTCTGCTAGACAGCTGTCCCTGATTGGCTTTAACTGATAACAACTGCAAATAAAGGCATTTTACACTAACTTTATGATGGTGACTAGTCTGGTAGTTTGCCGACTAAAGATCAGATTGGCTCCTCCAAATAAGGAAAATGTTCGGAGGAATTTGGCTATTGAAAAATAATTGTATAAAAAGAGGATGTTAATTTTTTTAAAAAACATTAAGACTTGGGTGATATGTTATTCTTTAGCATTACAACAGAAATGTATTGTAATTACAAGGTGTATATTGTCCCTTTAAAGGACCACCATATACAGTATAATTGAATAACTGGCAAATATGCAATACAAAACTACAATGGAATAGCACTTAAAGGACCACTCAATGCAGTAGAATTACATAATTAACAAGCCCATAATAAAAAGACAATGATATAACACCTATTCTGAATTTCAAATAAGCAGTAGATTTTTTTAATGATGAATGTATATTTTCTCCCATTTTCTGGCCCCCTGTATCATGTGACAAACATAAGCCAATCACAGACTAGTATACATATAGCCTGTGAGCTTGTGCACATGCTCAGTGGGATCTTGTTCCCCCAAAAGTGTAAATATAAAGAGACTGTGCCAAATTTGATAATGGAAGTAAATTGGAAAGTGTCTTAAAACTGCATGCTCTTGCTGAATCATAAACATTTATTTGACCTGAGTGTCCCTTTTAATTTGAAATGAGCAGTAGAATATTTTTGGGCAAATTTCAAAGCAAATCAATTTTTCCTTCACCCATATCATGTGACAGCCATCAGCCAACCACAAAATACGTATATACTCTGCAAACTTGCACATGTTCAGTAAGAGCTGAAGCCTCAGAAAGTGTGCATATAAAAAATGTGCATGTTTTGATAATGGATGTATATTGGAAATTTGTTTTAAATCGCATGCTTTATCTGAATCATGAAAGTGTGATTCTTACTTAAGTGGACCTTTAACTACCTAAAATGTAAGTACTTTTAATGCTTTGCAATACCACAGAATTGAAAGTCAAAAACTACTACGTTAGATACATAAACTAATGTAACTGATTAAGGGCCACACTCCTGTTCACAGTGGTTGTGGTGAAAATATAGGTATTCATTTACTCATATATTACATTGAAATATACACTATATGACAAAAAATATGTGGGCACCCCTGCTACTTATTGAGTTCATGTGTTTCAGCCACACCCATTGCTAACAGGTGCATATAATCCAGCACATAGTCATGACATCTCCATAGAAAAATATTGGCAGTACAATAGGTTATACTGAAGATCTTGTGACTTTAAATGTGGAACTGTCATAGGATGCCTCCTTTGAAGTTAATTAGTGAAATTCTGCTCTACTATATCTGCCCCAGTCAACTGCAAGTGCTATTATTCTGAAATGGAAGCATCTAGGAATAACAACATTCCAGCCACAAAGTGGTAGACCAAGCAAACTCACAGAGCATGACTACCTAGTGCTGAAGAGCACACTGCGTACAAATCACCTATCATCTGTTGCATTACCCACTACAAATGTTTAAACTGCCTCTGGAAGCAACATCAGCACAATAACTGTTTATCAAAGGCTTCATGAAATGGGTTTCCATGGCCGAGCAGCTGTACACAAGCCTCACATCAATATTTATTTATTTATTTATAAAATATTTTACCAGGAAGGATACATTGAGATTTCTCTCGTTTTCAAGTATGTCCTGGGATCACAAAACATTGCATTGATACAATAGGGTACAATACAATACAAAAACAATAATAATACACAATATATGCAAACATTTAAAATAGAGCAGGTACGAAATATTTAAGCAACCATGACAGGAGCATTCTGTTTTCAGATATGTATAGAGGTATCTCTTAAAGGATTTTAGGCTTGGGGAAGTTTTTAAAGTGTGAGGGAGGTCATTCCATACTTGTGGCGCTCTGTAGGAAAAGGAGGATCGAGCTGCTTTCTTTTTGTATTGAGGCAAGCTAAATAATGTGCTGTTATTGGATCGGAGGTTATAGGAGGTGGGAATAGCAGGGGAGAGCATTCTGCTCAGGTAGGGTGGGAGCTTCCCAGAAAGGCTCTTAAAGACAAGGCAGGAAAGATGGAGGGTGCATCTGGATTCCAGCGACAGCCAGTTTAGTTCTTTTAGCATGTCACAATGGTGGGTCCTGTAGTTACATTGTAGCACAAAGCGGCAGAACGAGTTATATAACGTATTTAGTTTTTTAAGGTGAGTTTGTGGAGCAGGTGCATATACTATGTCCCCATAATCCAAGATAGGCATCAGCATTTGCTGTACAATCTTTTCCTTTACTGTAGGGCTGAGTCAAGATTAGTTTCTGTACAGGGCACCTAGTTTTGGATAAAGTTTAGAGGCAAGTTTTTCTATGTGGAGTCCAAAAGATAGATTGGGGTCTAACAACATACCTAAGTATTTAAAAGAGTGGACTGCGGTCAGCGTGCAATTGGATTTTGTTTTGATGCGAAGATGGGAATTTTGTAATTTTTGTATTTTAGGTCCCGTTCCAAAGATCATTGTGACCGTTTTGTCAGTGTTTAGTAAGAGTTTGTTTCTCGAGATCCACTTTTCTACCTCTGTGAACTGGTCTAGGAGCACTGCTTCAAGCTGCGGCAGATCAGATTTGTTTGCATAGATTACCGTGTCGTCTGCGTACATGTCTACAGTTGAGGATTTGCAGACATTAGGCAAATCATTTATAAATACTGTGAATAGTAGGGGGCCGAGAATGGAACCTTGGGGAACACCACACGTGACTGGGAGAGGGAGGGAGTCACTGTTAGAGACAGAGACATATTGTGATCGATCCGATACATATGATTTAAACCAGGTTAACGGGTGATCAGCAATACCAGAGTTTTTTAGTTTGAGAAGTAGTATGTCATGGTCCACTGTGTCAAAAGCCTTTGCAAAATTAAGGAAAATAGCTCCAGTTAGGTCTCTTTGTTCCATGCCAGTTTGGATGTCGTTGCAATAGAAATCAAGGCTGGAATGGTATTAAGCACGCCACCGCTGGACTCTGGAGCAATGGAAACATTGAGGCCAATTTATCAAAGGTCTTGCGGACCTCATTCGACAGTATGGATCAGGTCCACAAGACCTCGCTGAATGCGGAGAGCAATGCGCTCTCCGTATTCAGCATTGCACCAGCAGCTCACAAGAGCTGCTGGTGCAACGTCGCCCCCTGCAGACTCGCGGCCAATCGGCCACAAGCAGGGGGGTGTCAATCAACCCGATTGGGTTGAATTGTGGCGATTCCTGTCCGCCTCATCAGAGTAGGCAGAAAAGGTTATGGAGCAGCGGTCATTAGACCGCTGCTTCATAACTGGTGTTTCTGGCGAGTCTGAAGACTCGCCAGAAACCTGGCCCTTCAAGCTCTGTTTGGAGCTTGATAAATGGGCCTCATTGTCATGATCATTATGGGCCTCATTGTCATGATTCATTATCTGAAAAAAATCTGTGTGGTGGATGTCAGGAGATTGCAATTTACCAGATTATGTCTACTGTAAAGTTTGGTGAAGGAGAGATATGGTCTGGGGCTGTTTTTCACGGTTTGGGCTAGGCCCCTTAGTTCCAATGAAGGTACATCTAAGTGCTTCAAGATACAGGCATTTTAGACAATCGGCTGCTTCCAACTTTGTGGCAACAGTTTGGGGAAGGCACTTTCCTGTTCCAACATGAATGTATCCCTGTGCAGAAAGTGAGGTCCATTAAGGCATGATTTGCTTGACACAGTATATTAATGGCTGACACAGGAATTGACTATTAAGGGCAATACTAAAACATTATTAGTGTAAACTTGATCTTTTTAAGCCTTTACCATCTAAAAAGGGAAAATGTTAACTCTTGAAGCCTTTCCTGTCAGCAGAAAAGCCTTTTACGGTCATTAGACTAATGGTTTTAACCACAGGAACAAAACATTTGTTTTTATGCGCTTGTTTTTTTTTTATAAAACGGGTTATTGTTTTTGGACAAATTCAACTAATATGTATCTTTTTCCATTCTTACAAATCTGAAAATGTCTAGTGTTACAGAAGTTAATTATCCATATTAATGGGTCACCTGGTGGATGATTTTTATGCTATCATTTAGCATTGTCTAGATATATCAATCCCTTGACTGCCACAGATAAATGCAACACATTCTAGAACTAATGACAGTTAATACAATTACTCATTCATGTCTTCAAGATGTTTATTTTTAGTCTGCGTCTTCTTTGCCATGTTAGATGTTGAGCTTAAACAAAATAAATAAATAAAATCTGTCTGACAACCAACAGATGTGCATGTCCAGGTGTCTGGATATACCCATTTCAAACCCTTGTATGATATACACAATCTAAGAAAAACTGTATATTAAGGTTCCCAGTCTGTAATATCTGCTATGCCATTATTAATGATACTTTTTGTATTTTTTTTTTTAAGTTTAGTGTTGACTTTAATTCCTCAAATTAACAAGGAAAATACTTTTTATGCTCCCTATAAAGCATTTATACTTTGAAACCTTTGGAAGATATTCTTAGCACTATAAATCTTGGTTAACATTTAACTTTTCTTTCCTTTTTTGCTACACGGGCTGATTTGACAAGATTTTCTCCTATGAATTTATACATTATTTCAACTAAAATGCAGTTTCTAACCTTGAAAACCTCAGGTAGCCACATTAATCTAATGGAACGTCATTTTATGTAGTGAATTTCCTTTTCAAGGACATTTATTGTGCATGTAGAAAACAAAACGGCACAACCAACAGAAGTTTGCTTAGGTTCATCCCAGGTTACAGAACATAAAATTAACTGTACTATATAAAATTCCATAAACCTCTAGAAAAAGCAAGCCAAATAGCAACAATTGTCCAAAGGGTACTATGGCTTTAATTAAAAAATGGAAACACTTTCTTCTTTGTAAAAAGCTTATAAAGTATTTTAGCTCTGCCATCTTGCCAGGGCTCTGTGTTTATAAGTATACCTTGCTTAGCACATATTTTCAATCAACTCCAGCAAGTGAAGTATACGTAAATTGATATGCCAACCCAATTAAAACATGCTCCTCTTTCAACTGTGAGTTTTTCAGGCAAAAATAAATTAGATGAATACAGACATCCCAACCTGCAAAAACTCATTTCAGGGAGGTGGCTTCACCCGCTACTGCGCCGCCCCCCCCCCTCCCAGTTATATATTGGACACCTTGAAACCCTAAATAAGATAGAGACTTATCATTACAGTAGCTTCCCACTAAAGTCACATTAAAAAAGTAGCTTTATTGCACAACCACATACAACAAACCTATGTTTCAGTGACCATATGCTTGTTGAATGCTTAAATATTTTAGAATACAAAGTTTAATTACGTGCAGTAAATAAGGCAGTATTTGTGTTTTATTTTATTTAAATTAGTGGGGGCTTTCTGGTTACTGGTGCATGCTTTGAGGGTTCTATAACGTCCCAGTAAATAAAGGCATTCCTTAAAGAAACACTTTTCCGTATTTGGGCCACATTGGATCATGGTACTTGGAGTTTCAGGGAGATTTCATTCCATTTGCTGGCATCAGGGAGTCGCTATTACAATCAGGGAGAGTTGGGATGTCTGTGAATATATGGGTTAATACACAACAAAACAAACAGTAGGTTTATTTAAAAATGTAATATCAAACTCTGCAGCATGCCATATTTAATATATTCTGCTATCATCCAATGCATATGCTTAACTACTCAACTAGTATACATTCACTATGATCATGTATCCCAGAGTATGGCAGAAACCCAGATACCAGAGGACATGAGCCAGAGACTTGTAAGACATGAAATGGAGTATATGGCATATCAATTCAAAGCATATAATATGTGTAAGCAAGGTTAGAGTCATCAGGTCAATGTAAAGAGTCCAGAGCCACATTGATAGGACATTTAGGATTCCATGTAAAATGGTGAAAAGTCCAGCATGGTGTTCAACCCCTTTGGTGCTAGGGTATCCAACATGTATATCCACCTGGTCTCAAGTCTGAGCAGTCGATTGCCCCTATTGCCCCCCCCCTTGTTAGTGGTGGCACATGGTCTATAAGCATAGTTCTAAGACTTGAGACACTATGCTTACAACGGGCAAAGTGGCGCGCTACTCGCTGATCGGAGTTACCCTTATCAAGGGCATCTCTAATCGCACAGCGGTGATTGGCCAAACGTTCCCGAAATGTAGTGACCGTCTTGCCTATGTAAACAAGGGAGCATGGTCAAATCAACATGTAAATTACATAAGTGCTCATACATGAAAGTCTATAGTTGATTTTATATCGCTTGTTGGTGTGTGGGTGTTGGAATGTTTCTCCTTTCAGCATGCTGTCACAAGTCACACAGTCCCCACATTTAAAGCAACCCTTCTTGTTAGATTTCAACCAGGTGGTACCCTCATAGCACTTCATGGGGTCAGTTTTAACTAGTAGGTCTCTCACGTTTTTGGCTCGACGATAAACAACCCTAGGGGGCTGTTTATGCAGAAATGGTAGTGTTTTGTCAGTGTTAATCAAGTCCCAATGTTTGGAAACCATGTTCTTTACATCTTGGTGCATAGGATCAAAAGTGGTGATAAAATTAAGACACTCATCCGGTATGGTGTTGTCCTTCACGGTGACTACTGCACCCTCTGAGCGTTTCACCACTTTTTCCTTAATTTCCCTAACCAGCTCATCATCATATCCACGTGCAATTAACTTATTGGACATCTCGTCCAATTGAGTCTCTCTATAACATGCCTCGGTATTATTACGTAGGACTCGAGTGAGCTATGTTTTGTTAGGTATCTAGGCCATGCCATTGGCCGTTACACCGCGTCTGTATATCCCCTAGGCAACCGACGTCTGAGCGTAACTCACGCTGATGACGTCACTTCCGCCTGGCACGGCACACGGGCCGCACTCGTGGCTCGGCATCTAATGGAGCTACACATATGTATATAAGGTGATGGGATTACTAAGGGGGTATACTGCTTTTGTAATTTTTTCAAGCTGTATCGTGCATTTGATAAAGGGGGCGAAATGCCTCCGAAACGTCATGTTTTTTTAATGTAACTTATTAAATGTTATGTTTTACCTAACCAGTGAGTGCCTTTTTTGTGCTGGATATTTTTGATATTTTCTGAAGTGCACCCTAGGAGCTGCTATTATTTATGGAGTGCCTTTTCTTCTGATCTTGGTTTATATATATATATATATATATATATATATATATATATATATATATATATATATATATATATATATAAAAGGATTAGTCACAAAATAAAAGTCAATTTAATTTTATACGTTTCCTCCTTATTATTTTAATGTTTTTTTATCTTTAAATCATCAACTATCTACTGAGATAATACCAGTAAACAATATGCTAATGTGAGACTAAAACAAAGTGGCACTTGGGCTGTTGCAACTCTGAGATAACCAAGAAAAAAAAAATCTATACAGCTACATTATTAATGACTACTGAAGTGACCTCTTCTTATCTCTACTAACACAAAGGTGACATTGAATTTTTCAATAAACTTTCTAACTACTTGTTTGACATCTAAACACTAATGGCTTAACATCAGACCTATTAAGTATTTGAAAGAAAAATAATTAAGGAATTAATTTAAAATAATTCCCCAGTTAAAGATACAGTGAACAAAATTTTATTAATCTGTAACTTTAAACAAAAATTATACAGAAAGGTAACACATACACCTCAAATGTACAAATCATGTGAATTCTCTGTGACACACTAGTGTATATCTCCTGTTTTGGAACTTTAAAAAGTTGGGAGGAATCTTAGTATATCTCCCAACCATGGCAAATAATTGCTTCCAAAACCTTTGTGTGGCTGCATATGTTGAACTTAAAGGGATAGTAAACACCAAAAATGTTATTGTTTAAAAAGATGGATAATCCCTTTATTTACCATACCCCAGTTTTGCATAACCGACACTGGTATAGAAATATACTTTCTACCTCTGTAATTACCTTGTATCTAAGCTTCTGCTGACTGCCTCCTTACCTCAGATCTTTTGACAGACTTGCATTTCAGGCAATTAGTGCTGACTCTTAAATAACTTCACGTGCATGAGCACAGTGTTATCTATATGAAATACATGAACTAACGCCCTCTAGCTGTGAAAAACTAGTAAATGCAGAGGCAGCCATCAAGGGCTTAGAAATTAGCATATGAGTCTACCTAGGTTTAGCTTTCAACTAAGAATAACAAGAGTACAAAGCAAATTTGATGATGAAAGTAAATTAGAAAGTTGTTTAAAATGACATGCCCTATGTGAATCATGAATGCTTAATTTGGACTTTACGATCCCTTTAAAACAAGAATTAAGCCAAGCCTATAGCTGAAACAGGACTGGGTGACAGGACTGGGTGATTTAGCGAATGTAGGGGAGTTCAGCACATGAACACAAATGACACACACGTTTTTTTATGAAAAGTGCAATTTTTGCAAGGGGTTAACAGTTAACAGCCCAAAGAGAGAACCTTTTTTCACTTTCTGAAATTAGATTTTTTTTGTGTGTGAGAATTTTTCTGCAGGTCATTTTGAATTGAAATTGAAATTAAGCAGTTACACTAAAGCCCCCGCTCAATTGCAATGTGTTGATTAGCTGAAAAATAAAGCAATATTAAACAATAAGTTTTATAACATATTGCAGCAGTTGAAAATTTCATTACAAACTACCTGCAGAGAAAAAAAAAATGTTTTTCAAACAGCTTTCTAGACCGGGAAAGGCTAAAGGGTGGGGTTGAAAAAAATTCCTGAGAGCCAGCCATCAATCAATGCACTGCTGCTGTGCAGTGTTGCTCTGTGTTTGACTGATTTCTTCAAACAGAGCTTCGCTCTGGCTGCACTGTATTAAGTAAAACTTATACAGATCAGCCAGAGAACTGTGCTGTTTGAAGAGCCTGATGTAGGGCAGCACTGCAAAGGGACATAGCTAACAGTTCCTGCATGTGCCCTGTTCATTCTGCATTTTCTGTGATGACATCTCCGATCACAGCATGTGCTGCCCAGGGGGTTAACAGTAAACAGTCCCCAGGAACAGTGCTTGTACTGTTAGACCCAATTAGGCTATAAGAAAGGTAGAAATGTGTAGCAGCAATAGTTTATATACAGAGGGGTCATAATCTTTCTTTATGTGTATAACAGTATCTTCAAGTTGTAGCAGAACTTCACACCCAGTACCTAGGTAGAAAAAGTAACTAAAACAGTAAGAAATGTAGGTGCATGCATGTGAAACAACCTCCAAAGACTTTTCACCTTCTTCAACAAGACACAAGATGATATACCCATCAGTACTGCACATCACAAGGCGATAGAAGAAAACTTTATCTTGTTAATTCCTCTTCTCCAGGAAGTTGGGCTTGTCCCAGGTAAATCACTTTTATAAGTTGTTCATGAAAGATTAGTAAAGAAAAAACAAAGTTTCTTCATTCATTTAGAAAGGAGTCAGTGACGTGGGGATTTACTACAATAAATCAACCAGCAATAGAAGGGAGGCATTAGGAATCAATTGGTCATAATATGAAAGCTTCCTGGCAAAAATGTTGTGATGTAAAATGATATTGACAATCATTATAGGGATTAGTTAAAATGTTCAAGTTTAATATTGCTATACTTACACTTGTAAGATGCTAACTTTTATTTTTCTTAAAGGGACACTCAAGTAAAATTTAAACTTTCATGGTTCAGATGGAGAATGCAATTTTAAACAACTTCCCAATTTACTTCTATTAACAAAATATGCACATTCTTTTTATATTTACACTTTAAGAGTCACTAGCTCCTACTGAGCATGTGCAATAATTTTGTGATTTGCTGATGGCTGTTACATAAAACAGGGGGAGTGGAAATAGACATAACTGAAATTTGTCAGAAAAAATCTACTCGTCATTTGAAGTTCAGACTAAGTGCTATTGCATTGTCTTTTTATCATACATTTGTTGATTATGCAAATCTATTGTATTTACTGGTCCTTTAAAGACCAGTTATTGCTACCCTGCAAAACAGTAAGCCCATGAAGTAAATAAAGCTAGTTATTACTACAGAAAAAGAAGTTATGCATGATAGTAAAACAAATGCATCCATTTATGCTGGAATTTAAATTTAGAAATTAAAGAGAAAGTCAAGTCCCAAAAAAACTTTCATGCTTCAAATAGTGCATGTAATTTTAAACAACTTTCCAATTTACTTTTATCACCAATTTTGCTTTGTTCTCTTGGTATTCTTAGTTGAAAACTAAACCTAGGAGGTTCATATGCTAATTTCTTAGACCTTGAAGGCCGCCTCTGCATTTTACAGTTTTTCATCACTAGAAGGCGTTAGTTCATGTGTTTCATATAGATAACATTTAGCTCATGAACGTGAATTTACAGAGGAGTGAGCACTGATTGGCTAAAATGCATGTTTGTCAAAAGAACAGAAATAAGGGGGCAATTTGCAGAGGCTTAGATACAAGGTAATCACAGAGGTAAAACAGAGGTGTTGGTTATGCAAAACTAGGGAATGGGTAATTAAGGGATTATTTATCTTTCAAAACAACAAAAATTCTGGTGTTGACTGTCCCTTTAAGGTTGCAGTAATGCAAAAATAGAATATATTGATGTTTCATTCTTTATTTTCATTTTTGTATATCATTTATACCCAACCCCTGCTGATATGCCTATTTAAAGAATGTAAATCTGTGTGTCAAGTAAAGGTAACCACTCTAGGGATATTAGAAAAATCATTTTAATTACCTGCTCTTTGAGCACAACACAACATATCCTCTCCTTAATACGATTTGTCTGCAAAATCCTTTACAATACAAACTGCACACCAACACATGTTGATTTCTATTTGCCTTTAATTTTCTTCTATTACTGCATTCATCAATGGTTGACAATTAATTAACTTAATTATGCTAACTTAATTATGCTCTTTTATAGGTCAATATGTAGAACCTCTCAGATTAATAGTAGAGCTTGTAAAGTTAATCTTCTTGTGTAATGGAAATTGTTCCAAAACATGTAGGAAATATCTCTTCTTGTTAAAAATAGAATCAAACCGCACACTTAATCAGGAAATTAAGGTAGTTCCTAACATGATTTCAGCAGTGCTACAATATCAAGTAAAGGTTGTGCATGCTATAGCAGTATAAAAATAAGGAATTTTATTATTTTTAAAAATTCTGCATACAATGTAACTCAAACTTAATTCATAATTAATTACACTGCATCTTTCTTTTGTCCTTCCCCCTAAATTTGTGCAGGAAATACAGATATTTAGAACGTGTAAAACATGTATGTATGTATTCACTTTTCTGTTTCAGAAGCAGTAAGATAAAATGAAAGATGGGAAGTCACTTCTCTATATAACCTCTAACTGCTTCCAGTAAGAACTATGGCACTGCTTGTTTCTTAATGGAAGATTAGAGTTCTAAGGACATTGTAATTACCTCCTTATGAAAGGCTTGATACATTTATATCAGTAAGGAGTGAAACAAAAATCATAAGGGGCAAGATAGACATTCAGCTCGATTACGAGTTTGGCGTTATGCTTCATAACAATGCTTTTTCCCTAACGTCACTATTACAAGTCTTGCAGGTATAGCTGTACCGCACATCTTTTTGGCCGTCAATCAACGTCAGTACCACACTTTTTTTTAAAAAGCGGCGATATTACAAGTTTTGCTGTGAGGCCAAAAAGTGAGCGGTACCGCCATCTAAAGTCAGTAGTTATGAGTTTTACGTTACAAAGCTGTAGCATAAAACTCATAACTAAAGTGTTAAAAAGTACACTAACACCAATAAACTACCTATTAACCCCTAAACTGAGGCCCTCCTGCATCGCAAATACTAAAATAAAAATATTAACCCCTAATCTGCCGCCCTGGACATCACCGCCACTTAAAGGGACAGTCTACACCAGAAATTTTATTGTTTTAAAAGATAGATAATCCCTTTATCACCCATTCCCCAGTTTTGCATAACCAACACAGTTATATTAATATACTTTTAAGCTCTGTGATTATCTTGTATCTAAGCCTTTGCAAACTGCCCCTTTTTTCAGTTCTTTTGACAGACTTGCAGTTTAGCCAATCAGTGCTTGCTCCAAGATAACTTCACGTGCACGAGCACAGTGTTATCTATATGAAATATGTGAACTAACACCCTCTAGTGGTGAAAAACTGTTAAAATGCATTCTGAAAAGAGGTGGCCTTCAAGGTCTAAGAAATTAGCATATGAACCTCCTAGGTTAAGCTTTCAACTAAGAATACCAAGAGAACAAAGCAAAATTGGTGATAAAAGTAAATTGGAAAATTGTTTAAAATTACATGCTCTATCTGAATCAAGTTTTTTTAGGCCTAGACTGTCCCTTTAAAAAATGTATTAACCCCTATTTCGCCGCTCCCCGACATCGTCGCCACTATAATAAACCTATTAACCCCTAAACCGCCACCCTCCCGCATCGCAAACACTATTTAAATATTAACCCCTAATCTGCCGTCCCCCAACACCGCCGCCATAATAAACCTATTAACCACTAAACCGCAAGCCCCCCACAACGAAATATAATAAAATAAACTATTAACCCCTAAACCTCCCGCATCACTACATAAATATATTAACCCCTAAACCTAACCCTAACGTAACCCTAAGTCTAACCCTTACACCCCCTAACAAATATAATTAAAATAAATCTAAACAAAACTTACAATTATTACCTAATTAATTCCTATTTAAAACTAAATACATACTTACCTATAAAATAAAACCTAAGCTAGCTACAATATAACTAATAGTTATATTGTATCTATCTTAGGTTTTATTTTTATTTCACAGGTAAGTTTGTATTTATTTTAACTAGGTAGACTACGTAGTTAGTAAATAGTTATTAATTATTTACTAAGAACCTAGTTAAAATAAATACAAATTTACCTGTAAAATAAAATCTAACCTGTCTTACATTAAAACCTAACATTACAATAAAATAAATTAAATTAATAAAATACAATTATCTAAATTAAAAAAATAAATAAACACTAAATTACACAAAATAATCAAAAATAAAAACAAATTACCCCTAATCTAATATCCCTATCAAAATAAAAAAGCCCACCCAAAATAAAAAAAAAAAACCCTAGCCTACACTAAACTGCCAATGGCCCTTAAAAGGTCATTTTTACCTGTTAAAAAAATACAAACACCCCCAACAGTAAAATCCACCACCCACCCTACCAATCAAACCACCCAAATAAAAAGCTATCTAAATAAACCTAAGCTAACCATTGCCCTGAAAAGGGTATTTGTATGGGCATTGCCCTTAAAAGGGCATTTAGCTCTTTTACATTGCCCAAACCCTAAGCTAAAAATAAAACCCACCCAATAAACCCTTAAAAAAAAACTAACACTAACCCCCGACGATCCACTTACAGTTTTAGAAGACCAGACGGTCTTCCAGGCGGCATTAGTCTTAATCCAAGCGGGCAGAAGTCCTCATTGAAGCCGGGAGAAGTCTTCATCCAGACGGCATCTTCTATCTTCATTCATCAGGCGCAGAGTGGGACCATCTTCAAGACATCCAGCGCGGAGCATCCTCTTCTTCCGATCGCAGCTGTAGAACGAAGTTTCCCTTTAAGTGACGTCATCCAAGACGGCGTCCCTTACATTCCGATTGGCTGATAGAATTCTAGCAGTCAACAGAAATTAAAGGTGAAAAAAAATCTTATTGGCTGTTGCAATCAGCCAATAGGATTGAGCTTGCATTCTATATCGCCTGCACAAGCTGGGTTTTACAAAACCTGTAATAGCAGCACTATAGGGATGTTGTTAATTTCCCTATAGTGCTCAAAACTCGTAATATAGCTGAAAGTTAGGTGTCAAAAAAACATAATTTATGTAAGAACTTACCTAATAAATTCATTTCTTTCATATTAGCAAGAGTCCATGAGCTAGTGACGTATGGGATATACATTCCTACCAGGAGGGGCAAAGTTTCCCAAACCTTAAAATGCCTATAAATACACCCCTCACCACACCCACAATTCAGTTTAACGAATAGCCAAGAAGTGGGGTGATAAGAAAGGAGCGAAAGCATCAAAAAATAAGGAATTGGAATAATTGTGCTTTATACAAAAAAATCATAACCACCACAAAAAGGGTGGGCCTCATGGACTCTTGCTAATATGAAAGAAATTAATTTATCAGGTAAGTTCTTACATAAATTATGTTTTCTTTCATGTAATTAGCAAGAGTCCATGAGCTAGTGACGTATGGGATAGTAGATACCCAAGATGTGGAACTTCCACGCAAGAGTCACTAGAGAGGGAGGGAAAAAATAAAGACAGCCAATTCAGCTGAAAAATAAATCCACTACCCAAATCAAAAAGTTTCAATTTTTATAATGAAAAAAACTGAAATTATAAGCAGAAGAATCAAACTGAAACAGCTGCCTAAAGTACCATTCTACCAAAACTGCTTCTAAAGAAGAGAAAACATCAAAATGGTAGAATTTAGTAAAAATATGCAAAGAAGACCAAGTCATTGCTTTGCAAATCTGATCAACAGAAGCTTCATTCTTAAAAGCCCAGGAAGTAGAAACTTACCTAGCAGAATGAGCCGTAATCCACTGAGGCGGGAATCAACCCGACTCCAAATAAGCATGATGAATCAAAAAGCTTAACCAAGATGCCAAAGAAAAGGCAGAAGCCTTTTGACCTTCCTAAAACCAGAAAAGATAACAAATAGACTAGAAGTCTGTGTGAAATCTGAATAGCTTCAATATAGGATTTCAAAACTCTTACCATATACAAAGAATGTAAGAATCTTACCAAAGAAATCTTAAGAAAAGACAATAATTCCTCCCTAATGTTGATAGAAATCACAACTTTAGGTAAGAATTGAAATGAGGATAGCAAAAACCACCTTATCCTGATGAAAAAATCAGAAAAAGGAGACTCACAAGAAAGAACAGATAATTCAAAAACTGTTCTAGCTGAAGAGATGTCTAAAAAGAACAATACTTTCCAAGAAAGTAAATAATGTCTAGAGAAAGCATATGCTCTAATAAAAGAGCCTGTAAAGCCATCAGCACCAAATTAAAACTCCAAGGAGGAGAAATTGGCCTAATGACAGGTTTGATAAAAACCAAAGCCTGAACAAAATAATGAATAACAGGAAGGAACACTGCCTTATCCTGATGAAAAATCAGAAAAGGAGATCCACAAAAAAGAGCAGACAACTCAGAAACTCTTCTAGCAGAAGACAGAAGAAAAGCCAAAAGGAACAATACTTTCCAAGAAAGTAATGTTAATGTCCAGAGAACGCAAAGGTTCAAACGGAGGAGCCTGTAAAGCCCTCAGTACCAAATTGAGACTCCAAGGAGGAGAGATTGACTTAATGACAGGCTTGATACAAAACAATGAATGTCAGAATGAATAGCAATCTTTCTGTGAAAAAGAACAGAAAGAGTAGAGATTTGTCCTTTCAAAGAACTTGCAGACAAAACCTTATCTAAATCAACCTGAAAAATTGTAAAATTCTAGGAATTCTAAAAGAATGCCAAAAGAATTTATGAGAAGAACACCAAGAAATGTAAGTCTTCCAAACTCGATAATAAATCTTTCTAGAGACAGATTTACAAACCTGTAACAAAGTATTAATCACTGAGTCAGAGAAACCTCTATGACTAAGAATCAAACATTCAATCTCCATACCTTCAAATTGAATGATTTGAGATCCTGATGGAAAAAAATGAGCCTTGAGATAGAACGTCTGGTCTTAACAGAAGTGTCCAAGGTTGGCAACTGGCCATCCGAATGAGATCCGCATACCAAAACCTGTGAGGCCATGCTGGAACCACCAGCAGTACAAACGAATGCTCCATTAGAATTTAGGAAGAACCATAGGCAGAAGATATAGGCAGAATGATAATTCCAAGGAAGTGTCAATGCATACGCTACTTCCGCCTGAGGATCCCCAGACCTGAAATAGGCTCCTAGGAAGTTCCTTGTTAAGACGAGATGCCAACAGATCTATTTCTGGAAGCCCTCATATCTGAAAAATTGAAAAAACATATCTGGGTAAAGAGACCATACTCCCGGATGTAATCCGCTTCCCAAATGTCTATACCTGGGAAAAGGACCACAGAATTTAGATAGAAGCTGGATTTAACCCAAGCAAATATCCGAGATACTTTTGTCACAGTCTAAGGACTGATAGTCCCACCCTGATGATTGACATACACCACAGATGTGATATTGCCTGAAAAAAAACAATAAACGTCTCTTCTTCCAAAGAAACCAACTGAAGAACTCTGGGAATGCACGGAGTTCCAAAATATCAAATGGAAATCTCGCCTCCTGAGATTTCCAAACCCCTTGTGCTGACAGAGAACCTCAGACAGCCTCCCAACCTAAAAGACTCGCATCTGTAGAGATCATGGTCCAGGTTGAAAGAATTGAAGAGACCTGTAGAACTAAATGATGGTGATCTTAACCACCGAATCAAAAGATAGATAAACATAGAATTCGAAGATTTAAAAAGTGAAATCCTAGAATCCCTGCACCATTATGCAGCATAAAAAACTGGAAAGGTTTTCTACGAAAATGAGCAAAGGGAATTGAATCCAATGCTGCAGTCATAAGACCTAAAGTTCTATGCATATATAGTGACTGAAGGAAATAATAGAGACTGAAGGTACCGACAGACGGAACCCAATAAAAAAATCACTTATCTGTTAGACAAAGACAGTGACACAATCTATCTGGAAACCTAAAAAAAGGTGACCCTTGTGTGAGGAATCAAGAGCTTTTAATAAAAAGATCCTCTAACCATGTCTTGAAAAAACAAAGTTGAATCATATGAGATTCCGTAGTCTCAGAAATAAAAATAATCTGAATGAAAACAGAAAATGAAGATATGCATCTATTGTATCTAATGAAAACAAATAATGCTATCACTGACCAAAAAAAGGGAGAATAGATCATATAAATACCAATCTAAAAGATGGTACATTTATATAATAAAAAGATTTTCTATCTTTGGAACAATGAATAGTTTTGAATAAAACCTCAAAACCCAGTTCCTAAAAATGGAACTGGAATAAATACCCCAGAAGATTCCAGATTTGAGCAGCGCTTGAGCCTCAACCGGTGATCAATAGCACTTCAACATTACCCAAAATATATAGGACTGAAACACATTAAGGAAAGTGTTAGCCTTACTGGAATAGCTGGAATATAATAGAGAAAAAAAGACTTCTCATAGACGGTTTTACTCTAAATTTTATTTTGTACCCAAAATCTAAGAAATTTGGATCGAATAGAACCAAAAAACTTCCAATTAAAAACATGTTACTTGGGTAAGAATTTAGAATTTTGTTCCTTAGTAAGAACAACCAAACTAAAATAAGCTTAAAGTTTTAGTCTAAGAACTTAATCTTGAAGCCCAGAGTAACAGTTAAGAATTGAATCCAATATGAACCAAATAATTGATTATCTTGGAAAAAAAGAAATAAGGATTTTTTAGAAATCACAAAATTCTTCTAGCTAAAAACAGCTAAAGACATAGATTAAACCTCATTTGTGAAAATATTCAATAAAATGAAGATACAAATAAAATTATTAGCATGTTAATCCAGTTAAAGGACCAGTCAACACACCGGACTTGCATACACAAATGCAAGACAACAAGACAAATGCAACAGCACCCAGTCTGAACCTCAAATGAGCAGTAGACTTTGTCCCTTAACAATGCTAAATAAAACATAATCTGATACTTGAACTTAAAGTAAACAGAAAAATGAAGCAAAAGCAACATCATCCAAATAAATCACAGGTCCAAGAAAAGTACCTGAAAATAAATAATTTTCTTTAAATAAGATACAACCATTTAAAAGGAAAATAAATACTATTTTGCTATAGAAACAATAGCATAATTTAGCAGGAGTAGAGATAGCCCCATTAAATTGGAGAACCCTCAAAATTGAAATTAACTGCCGGTAAAGAATATAATTTAAAACCTTTGAAGAAAATTCTCCAGCCTATTCCATTCCCTAGTATTAAGAAATGGAAAAAAACCTCTGAAAACACAGAAGATAAAATAAGCAGAAATAAAATGTTAGCTAGTTTTGAACTAGTTACCTCAATATCCAAAATAATCAACACCTTTTCAACAAAAAAACAAATGTACTCTAATAAAAAATAAAAAAGTAGATTTGTTAGTGTCAATATCTGATGAAGAAAATTCTAAAAGAGAAAAAACATCATCAGAGAAGGATAGTTCAGTATGTTGTTGGTCATTTAAAACTTCATCAAAAAGAAGTTTGAAAAAGACCTAAAAATTTTAATAGAAGGCGCAAAGTCAGACAAAGCCTTTAACATAGAATCAGAAAAATATTCTTATAAATTTTCTAAGTATATCTTGTACATAAGATGTAAAAAGAATAGCAATACATAAAGCATAAATACTAATGGATTCTGCATGTAAAAGTTTATCATCATAACTTATTACAAACCATAGCGAAAGATAAACATTCATAACATTTAAAATAAATGAACTTAGCATTGGTAGGACTTATCTTAGTCAACAGGAATCCCTCAGTATGTTCTGATCCAGGAATAATTTATGGAAAATCTTGCAATATGTAATAGAAAAAAACAACATATAAAGCAAAATTATCAAATTCCTTAAATGACAGTTTCAGGAATGGGAAAAAATGCAAAACAAACAATGCAAAACAAACAAGCCTCTAGCAACCAGAAGCAACAAAAAAGTGAGACTTAAATAATGTGAAAAAAAGTGGAGCCAAGTATGACGCCCACATTTTTTGACGCCAAGTATGATGCCCACATTTTTTTGGCGCCAAAAACGACGCCCACATTTTTTGGCGCAAAAAACGGTCTGTAACACACATGCGTCAAAATGACGCAACCACGTGTAAACTTCCGGCGTCAACTATGGCGCCGGAAATGTCAAAATATTGCGCCAAAAAAGTTCGCGCCAAGAATGACGCAATAAATTGAAGCATTTTCTGCCCCCGCGAGCCTAACAGCCCGCAAGGAAAAAAGTCAATTTGAAAAATATTTTAAGGTAAGAAAAAATATTTATTCATATGCATTTTCCCAAAATAAATGAGACTGACAGTCTGAAAGAAGGAATACTGATTATCCTGAATCATGGCAAATATAAGTTTAAAACATATATTTAGAACTTTACATATAAAGTGCCCAACCATAGCTTAGAGTGTCACAAAAAATAAGACTTACTTACCCCAGGACACTCATCTACATATAGTAGATAGCCAAACCAGTACTGAAACGAGAATCAGTAGAGGTAATGGTATATAAGAGTATATCGTTGATCTGAAAAGGGAGGTAAGAGATGAATCTCTACGACCGATAACAGAGAACCTATGAAATAGATCCCGTAGAAGGAGACCATTGAATTCAAATAGGCAATACTCTCTTCACATCCCTCTGACATTCACTGCACTCTGAGAGGAAAACCGGGCTCCAGCCTGCTGCGAAGCGCATATCAACGTAGAATCTAGCACAAACTTACTTCACCACCTCCATGGGAGGCAAAGTTTGTAAAACTGAATTGTGGGTGTGGTGAGGGGTGTATTTATAGGCATTTTAAGGTTTGGGAAACTTTGCCCCTCCTGGTAGGAATGTATATCCCATACGTCACTAGCTCATGGACTCTTGCTAATTACATGAAAGAAACATAATTTATGCTTACCTGATAAATTAATTTCTTCCATGGTGGTGAGAGTCCATGAGCCATTACTTCTGGGAATTCCACTCCTGGTCACTAGGAGGAGGCAAAGAGTCCCAAAACTCCAAGAGCCCTTAAAAATCGTCCCACCTCACTAGTTTGACAAGTAGCAAAGCAAGAAGAAGAAGAAAGGTAGCAAAGGACAGAAGCAAGGAAAAATAGGAGGGGAAAAAAAGAATGCAAACAAAACTGCAGTTAGAAAAAAATATAATTAAAATCTAGCAAAAAATGGGTGGTTCTCGTGGACTTTCACCACCATGAAATAATTTATTAATTTATCAGGTGGGGGGGAGGGGCATGCTAAGCCGTAAAATCAATAGCTTTCCCCAAGATGTGGATAATCTGTCGATTAACTCACAATAATTACGGCATCACATCCAAAAATTACTAGAATTCATTGAAAACTTAAATTATGCTAACCAGATAATTTCCTTTCCTTCTGTATGGGAAGAGTCCACAGCTGCATTCCTTACTTGTGGGAAATACTGAACCTGGCCACCAGGAGGAGGCAAAGACACCTCAGCCAAAGGCTTAAATACCTCCCCCCCTTCCTCATAACTCCAGTCATTCTGCCGAGGGATCAAGGAACAGTAGGAGAAATATCAGGGTGAAAAATGTGCCAAAAGAATAAATTTAAAGTTAGGGCCGCCCATCGGAGAACACAGGCGGGAGCTGTGGACTCTTCACATACAGAAGGAAAGGAAATTATCTAGTAAGCATAATTTATGTTTTCCTTCTTAATATGGGAAGAGTCCATAGCTGCATTCCTTACTTGTGGGAAACATATACCCAAGCTCTAGAGTACATGGAATGCTAACGGAAGGGAAAAAAGAGAGACGGACCCTAATCTGAGGGCAACACAGCTTGCAAAACCTTTCTCCCGAAGGCTGCTTCAGCAGAAGCAAAAACATCAAACTTGTAAAATTTGGAAAAAGTATGTAAGGAGGACCAGGTAGCCGCCTTACAAATCTGATCCATATTGGCCTCATTTTTGAAGGCCCAAGCGGAAACCACTGCTCTCGTAGAATGAGCCGTAATCCTCAGAGGAGGCTTATGTCACTCCTCAGCCAAAAAGATAAGGAATTCTAAGAGGCCCTCTGATCCCTACGCTTCCCAGAAAAGAGAACAAACAGAGAAAGAAGTTTGTCTAAATTCCTTCATGGCCTGAAGATAGAACTTCAAGGCACAAACCACATCCAGAATTACGTTGTAAACGTTCCTTCGACAAAGAAGGATTAGAGCATAAGAAAGGAACCACAATCTCTTGATTGATGTTGCGAATTGACACAACCTTAGGAAGAAAACCTAACTTGGCTCGTAGAACAGCCTTATCAGCATGGAAAGCCAGATAAGGAGGAACGCATTGCAAGGCAGCAATCACAGATATTTTGCATGCAGAAGCAATAGCCAGTAGAAAAGGAACCTTCCAAGGCAACAATTTAATGTCTACTTCATGCATAGGCTCCAACTGAGCTTGTTGCAAAACTTTAAGAACAAGATTTAAACTCCAAGGAAGAGCATTATATCTAAACACAGGTCTGACCCTAGCAGAGCCTTAACAAATGACTGCACATCTGGAAGCTCAACAAACCTCTTGTTCAGTAACCCAGACAGGGCTGAAATCTGTCCCTTCAGGGGACTTGCAGAAAAGCCCTTCTCCAGTTCATCCTGGAGAACAGAATAAGTAGGTCCTCCACACCTTATGATAGATACGACGAGCAACCAGCTTATGAGCTTGAATGAGAGTAAAAATAACTCTCAGAAAACCCTCTCTTGGCTAGGACTAAGCATTCAATCTCCACACAGTCAGCCTCAGAGAATCTAGACATTGATGAACAAAGAGACCTTGGTCAGCAGATCCCTGCGACAAGGTAACTTCCACTGAGGAGATGATGACATCCCCACTAGATTCGCAAACCATATCCTTCGCTGCCAAGACGGAGCAATCAGTATCACTGACGCCTGCTTGATTTGAGCCACTACACTAGGAAATGAGACCAGGAGGGAGCGCTTTGCCTTCCTGGCACCACAAACAGCTCCCCATCCTGACAGACTCGCAACTGTAGTCACAATCACCCATGATGGACTTAAGACGGAAGTCCCAAGGGACAAGTGATCCGGACAAAGCCACCAAGAGAGCAATTCTCTTGATCAGTTTATCCAGATTAATCTGTTGAGACAGATCCGAATGATCACCGTTTCACTGCTTCAGCAACAGTCTGAGGTGAAACCTGGCAAAGGAAATTACGTTTATGCTGGACACCATGAGACCAATCACCTCCAAACACCGAGCCACAGATGGCATTAAGGAGTTCTGGAGGGCAAGACATGTTGAAGCTACTTTGCAACGTCTCTGGTCTGTAAGAAATATTCTCATGTCTATGGAGTCTATTATAGTACCCATGAATTCTACCCTGGTACCTAATACAAGAGAACTCTCTCTAAATTTATCTTCTATCTATTGGATAGAAGAAGATAGGAGAGATTCCGAATGGTCCACTCTTCAAAACATTTCTTGGAGCTCTAGTTAAACCAAACGGAAGTGCAATAACTGGAAGTGCTGGTCCAGGAACGCAAACCTTAGGAACTGGAAGTAGTCCTTGAGGATTGGCCTGTGAAGGGAGCATCCTTCATATCTATCATGGTCATGAACTGCCCTTCTCGAACGAGGGGAAGAATGGAGCCTAATGTCTCCATCTTGAACGAGGGGACATTTAAAAACTTGTTTAAGCACTTTAGGTCCAGAATCGGACAGAAAGGTCCCTCCTTCTTTGGGACTACAAATAGGTTTTAATAGTATCCCAAAACCTCTCAGTGATAGGCACCGGGACAAAAACTCCTAAAATGACAGATCCCATACTCACCCTAGAAAGGCTTCCCTCCTTTCTGCTCAGGGAGACAGGAGAGAGAGGAGGAATCTGCCCTTGTGTGACTGAGACTTGAAACCTATCTTGTAACCCTGAGCTATGACCTCCAGGACCCATGGATCCTGCATGTCCCTGAACCAAGTGACTGAAAAGAGAGACAGTCAGCACCCTACACAATCCAGAAGAGGACCGGGCCACTCATTCATGCCGACAGACTATGCTGGCTTCTTGCTCTGCTTGGATTTATTCCAGGACTGAGCCGGCTTCCAACAGCTCTTGGTTTGCTCTGGCCTAGCGGAGGACTGCTGACATGGGCTTTATCAGAATGAAAATGGTCTATTAGCCTAGTTCATATTCTCTTGCGGTAGGAGGGCATCCTTGCCACCTGTGACCGTAGAGATAATTGAGTACAGGCCTGGACCAAACAAAATCATTCCCTTAAAGAGGAGGAAAAGAAGTCTAGACTTAGAAGTCATAACCATAGACCATGGCTTCAGCCAGAGCTCGACGCGCCTGAAGAGAAAAAGCTGAAGCCTTACATTCAGGCGAATAATCTTACTAATAGCATCACAGATAAGAGAATTAGCAACCCTCAAGGCCGTAAATCTTTCCTGAGTAATGTTGAGGGGACCCTCCACCCCGATCAAATCCTATAAGGAGTCACAACAAAAGGTAGTTTTTTCAATAACCGCGGCAACAGCCTCCGCCTGTTGAAAAAAAAATATCCCGTATGTTAAAACATCTTTCTTAACAGAGTCTCCATCTTTTATCCATGGGCTCTTTAAACAAAGAGCTATCCTCAAGCGGGATAGTAGTATGTTTAGCAAGGGTGAAGATAGCGCCATCTCCTTTTAAGGACGGAACCTCACAACTCCACTGAGAGTCCAGGACTGGGAACAATTTATTAACCCCTTAATGACACAAGTCGTACAGGGTACGTCGCACACAACCTGGTCTTTAAAAACCAGCGACGTACCCTGTACGACTTTGGGGATTAAAGCAGCTGGAAGCGATCCTGATCGCTTCCAGCCGCTTTACGGTTATTGCAGTGATGCCTCGATATCGAGGCATCCTGCAATAACATTTTCCCCCCATCCGATGCAGAGAGAGCCACTCTGTGGCCCTCTCTGCACCGGCATCGATGGCCGCAATCATTGGTGGGTGGGAGCTGACCGTGGGAGGCGGGTGGGCGGCCATCAATGAAAGACTGAAAAAAGAGGGGGGCGGGGTTGTCGGGAGCACGCACGGGAGCGCGCACGTGCACGGGGGGCAGCGGGCGGGCGCGTGCACGGGGAGGGAGCGGGTGGGAACTGCTACACTACAGAAAAAACATTTGATATAAGTGGCAGTAAGGGGGGATAAAATCCCTAATAAAAGTAAATCTAAGGGATCTGGGAGCGGATGGGGGATTGGTCTGGGGGGGGGGGGGGAAGCTACACTACAGAAAAAAGGAAAAAATATTAAAAAAAAATAAAAAAAAACATTTTTATTTGCAAACTGGGTACTGGCAGACAGCTGCCAGTACCCAAGATGGCTCCCAGTAAGGTAGAGGTGGAGGGTTAGAGAGCTGTTTGGGGAGGGGATCAGGGAGGTTGGGGGCTAAGGGGGGATCCTACACAGCTGCATATGTAAATATGCTATATTTTTTTTTAATTTTTTTTAAATATACCTTTTATTTTAGTACTAAAGCTAAAATTAACCCTAGACGCTCCCTAATTAACCCCTACACTGCTGGGCATAATACACGTGTGATGCACAGTGGCATTTAGTGCCCTTCTAATTACCAAAAAGCAACGCCAAAGTCATATATGTCTGCTATTTCTGAACAAAGAGGATCCCAGAGAAGCATTTACAACCATTTATGCCATAATTGCACAAGTTGTTTGTAAATAATTTCAGTGAGAAACCTAAAGTTTGGGAAAATATTTGGGAAAAAGTGAACATTTTTTTTTATTTGATTGCATTTGGTGGTGAAATGGTGTCATGAAATATACCAAAATGGGCCTACATCAATACTTTGGGATGTCTTCTAAAAAAATATATATACATGTCAAGGGTTAATCAGGGATTCCTGAAAGATATCAGTGTTCCAATGTAACTAGCGCTAATTTTGAAAAAAAGTGGGTTGGAGATAGCAAAGTGCTACTTGTATTTATGGCCCTATAACTTGCAAAAAACCCCCAATGTAAACATTGGGTATTTCTAAACTCAGGACAAAATTTAGAAACTATTTAGCATGGGTGTTTTTTGGTGATTGTAGATGTGTAACAGATTGTGGGGGTCAAAGTTAGAAAAAGTGTGTTTTTTTTTTCCATTTTTTCCTCATATTTTATCATTTTTTTTTAAAGTAAATGATAAGATATGATGAAAATAATGGTATCTTTAGAAAGTCCATTTAATGGCGAGAAAAACGGTATATAATATGTATGGGTACAGTAAATGAGTAAGAGGAAAAATACAGCTAAAAACAAACACCGCAGAAATTTAAAAATAGCCCTGGTCCTTCAGGGAAAGAAATTGAAAAATGGCCTTGTCCTTAAAGTGATGGTAAAGTTCTGTTAATCGCTATCAAGTATTGCATTAATTGATAAAAATCAATATAAGTTTCATTTATCGATTTTAATAAATATGGGTTTCAATCAAGTTATAACCTTTATAAAGGCAATTTCTAAACCTCATATCCTCACCCCGTTATATATTTTTTTTTCTACCTTTCGATCACGTTTTTGACTAAACCAATTGAAATTTAGGCCGTCACTCCGTGTCATCCGCCCCTTCAAGCAACTGCGCATGCGCTATTTCATTTCTCATTAATTTATTCGCATTGTAAATGGAGCGCATGCCCGTGTAACGCATGCGTGCTAATTACAAGTAGGAATCCCTTACCATTTCATCGGCATCTTGTAAAAGATACCGACAAGCGCTTCACTTTACTTTTGATACTGGCCATTATAAGTAAGTATCACATTATAAGTAAGTAATTGTAAAACTTATATTATTTCCACGCATGCGCAAAAACATTTTTCTCGGGAGCGAGCGGATAGCTGTGACGTAGGAGCGGGTGGGACCACTCTGTAGTGTAAGTAGATATCGGAGCAGGAAGTGTCAGATGGGAGGAGCGAGGAGTGGTAAGGGAAATTTTTTTAAACATTGCGATTTATTATTGTCAATAATTTACAAGCTTTGAAAACTTAGCCACTAAGCTTACAAAGTGACAGACAAACTAGTTTGTGTACCTAAACTGATAAAATTTACCATCACTTTAAGGGGTTAAAGGGAGAAGAGGGAAAAAGGAATCCAATTCTGTCCCATTCATTCTTAAATAATGTTCGCCATCTAGCAGGAGCAAGGAAAGATAAGGTACCATCCTGTCCTCAAACTCTATCCAATTTAGGAATCAAAGGTTCGTCAGGCAATTTGGCCTCTGGAACCTCTGAATTCGCCAAAAACTTCCTTTAGAAGAAAGCACAAAATCCTAAAACTAAAGTCTGGTGCCTCCACAGCCGGAGGTTTAGAGGAACCAGACTCCGACCCAGAATGTTCATACTCTGAAGTCTCAGAAAGAACTTCATCCTCGGATAACCCTATCAGTTAAATCCAATAAATTATCTGGTGTACTCTGGGAAGGAGTGCAATATGTAAACTTTCGCTTGCGCTTAGCAGGGTGAGGTAAAGCATTAAAGGCCGCAGACACCATTGTCTGAACTGCGCATTAACATCTGGTGAATAAAAGGACCCCTTCAGATGGAGGATCAGCAATGCACCTCACTGGACGATAACTCCTCAGAGGTGGACGGATCAGTGGTATCAAACATGTTTGATATTATTACATTATCAAGGCATATGGAACATAATTGAGAGGGCGAATCTAAGGCCTCCTCACAAGATAAACAGGAATTACTCTTTAGGAATAGAAAGAGTACCCTCTAAAGTAACAGAATCCTTCATCGCTAATGCAATAACCGGAGAACTATAGAAATAAAAGAATATTATTTTATTTTAAAAAACAGCACCTTTATACCCCAATGGCTGGGGCACTCACCACCTCCTTTGACCCAGACAGTACAGAGATTTATGACTCCTCTCTGATAGACACCCGGTCAGGAAAGAGGGAATGAATCACATGGTGCACAATGCAGGAACGTCCCTACTATGCAAACAAGCACGCCAAGCTTGTAAGCTGCACAGCTCTCAAAGTGAAAGTGAAACCTGTATATTCCATGACAGCCTATGAGCCCATAACATCTCACACATAAAAGCAGCATAAAATCAAATAAACATATAAGATTATTCCCCCCTATTCAATAATCCCACTCAGGAGATATTAACCCTTGATTCTATACAGATAAAAGGAGTCACATTGTGACCCTGTCTACTTGTGTTATCATACATGTATACAAAATGAAACAATCTTACCAGAATCTATGCCGTGGAACAGTAACACGGTCCTTCTGACATTGACTTAAGTGAACAAAGCAGGCAGCGAAACTCATCAACGCTGATTGCTTATGGAGCTGTTAATATGAGTCGGGATGGTTTCGCAGAAAAACTCTCCCTGCATCTCAGGACTCTAACTTTCATCCATGCTCTCACTGCGAGGCTGATAGGACTACTTAAAACTCCATTCCCATCTCGAAGAGTACTACCCTCCATAAGAGACTACTCAAAAATCTTCTAACACTTCTCTGCCAACCTCCTGTGATGAAAGACAAAGAATGGCTGGGGTTATGAGGAAGTGGGGAGGTATTTAAGCCTTTGGCTGGGGTCTTTGCCTCCTCCTGGTGGCTAGGTTTAGTATTTCCCACAAGTAAGGAATGCAGCCGTAGACTCTTCCCATATTAAGAAGGCAATAGTTGATGTGGTCTTCAACAATCATAAAATCTGCAAGTTTAATCCGATATAGGCTCCAATCTGAACTGCTGAAATTCTATGACGGCAGCGGCCTTACATCAAATTTACCAAAATCCCCCACCGGAATTTCTGATTACAGCGGACAAATCTGACTGAAGCAACTGCTACTTCTGTATCACTGTTCTAATCACTGGTTGGACTGGTTGTGAACTTGCTGGTACAGACGGCTAACAGACCTGAACCTGATATGGCGGCGGCAGTAGGAATATGGGAGGAGAAAATACAATCGGCCGTAGCTGAATATTTTTTACACCTCGAGAGACCTTGGATCATTACTGACCGTACTATACTCAAAATATACATCTCCAGTCATATGACAATAGCTCAAAATTCTCTCAAGTCACATATCCTGTTTCCTGTAAAAGCAACATACCCCAATCCACTAATCATGCAAAAGACCACTCTCTTCATATTTAAAGCCTATTTCATCTCTATAAATAGTAAAACACAATTTTATTTGACCCCACTAAGACCATACTCATACTAAAAAAAGCATTCTCCACCATGCTGCCCGGATGAACCACTCCCACCCAATTATATACAAGTATCCAAGTACTTTTAGATTTTTCTCGGATACATAAAGCGTGATTTCCCTTGAAAGAACCGCAGTTAATCTCATATTTCTCTTAGTTTATATATATAACAATTGACACGTCCATTTTACCTTTCTTGTGTTTGTTGGATGAAACATATTACTCAAGTGATGTTACTGTTGAATAATTTATTCATAGAGATCTATTTTCTTATGATGTAATAATGATGATTAATCTCTGCAATGTTTCTGATCATATGTTCAGTTGTTTCTCAAAACAATGTACACATTTGTTAGATTTATACAAAAACCTCCCTTGGGATGCTTAAAGAAACATTAAACCCAAATTTTTTCTTCTAGAATTCAGATAGAGAATACAATTTTAAACAAAATTCCAATTTACTTCTATTATCTAATTTGCTTCATTCTTTAGATATCCTTTGCTTAAAGGGACAGTCTAGGACAAAATAAACTTTCATGATTCAGATAGAGCATGTAATTTTAAAGAATTTTCCAATTTACTTTTATCACCAATTTTGCTTTGTTCTCTTGGTATTCTTAGTTGAAAGCTTAACCTAGGAGGTTCATATGCTAATTTCTTAGACCTTGAAGCCCACCTCTTTCAGATTGCATTTTAACAGTTTTTCACCACTAGGGGGTGTTAGTTCACATATTTCATATAGATAACACTGTGCTCGTGCACGTGAAGTAATCTGGGAGCAGTCACTGATTGGCTAGACTGCAAGTCTGTCAAAAGAACTAAAAAAAGGGTCAGTTTGCAGAGGCTTAGATACAAGATAATCACAGAGGTTAAAAGTATATTATCATAACTGTGTTGGTAATGCAAAACTGGGAAATGAGTAATAAAGGGATTATCTATCTTTTAAAACAATAAAAATTCTGGTGTAGACTGTCCCTTTAAGAAACAGAAATGCACATGGGTGAGCCAATCACACGAGGCATCTGTATGCAGCCACAAATCAGCAGCTTCTGAGCCTATATAGATATGCTTTTCAGCAAAGAATATCAAGAGAATTATGCAAATTAGATAATAGAAGTAAATTAGAAAGTTGTTTAAAATTGCCTTCTCTTTCTAAATCATGAAATACATTTTTTTGGTTTAATGTCCCTTTAAGCTTGCATAGGTCCATGAGTGGCCTTTTACAGATATGGGGGTACATATATTTCTTAAAAATGAGGTTTCATTCTTAATGTTCAGTAGTATTATAGATGATGGCACTACCTGGGTTTACATTGTATTTGCATACAAAAACAAAGCAATTATTGATGTACTCAATGTATAAGTTACTGAACATGTGATTAATGTTGTATTTTTTTGTGTGAACAACCTCAATAAAAACATTAAATAATAAAAAAAAAAATGATCAGGTAACTATAAAGTATATTTTCTTTCATAAAGGTGGTTAGTGTCCATGAGCCATTACTCCTAAGAAATGAATACCCAAGCAGTGAAGTCCCCGAGTAATGAGGGAGTAACAAAATCATTTTTAATTATATATATCTTTTAAATCAAATCCCTCTTTAAAAATAGAAATATAAAACAATATATATACAGGGAGTGCAGAATTATTAGGCAAATGAGTATTTTGACCACATCATCCTCTTTATGCATGTTGTCTTACTCCAAGCTGTATAGGCTCGAAAGCCTACTACCAATTAAGCATATTAGGTGATGTGCATCTCTGTAATGAGAAGGGGTGTGGTCTAATGACATCAACACCCTATATCAGGTGTGCATAATTATTAGGCAACTTCCTTTCCTTTGGCAAAATGGGTCAAAAGAAGGACTTGACAGGCTCAGAAAAGTAAAAAATAGTGAGATATCTTGCAGAGGGATGCAGCACTCTTAAAATTGCAAAGCTTCTGAAGCGTGATCATCGAACAATCAAGCGTTTCAAGCGTGTCAACAGGGTCACAAGAAGCGTGTGGAAAAACCAAGGCGCAAAATAACTGCCCATGAACTGAGAAAAGTCAAGCGTGCAGCTGCCAAGATGCCACTTGCCACCAGTTTGGCCATATTTCAGAGCTGCAACATCACTGGAGTGCCCAAAAGCACAAGGTGTGCAATACTCAGAGACATGGCCAAGGTAAGAAAGGCTGAAAGACGACCACCACTGAACAAGACACACAAGCTGAAACGTCAAGACTGGGCCAAGAAATATCTCAAGACTGATTTTTCTAAGGTTTTATGGACTGATGAAATGAGAGTGAGTCTTGATGGGCCAGATGGATGGGCCCGTGGCTGGATTGGTAAAGGGCAGAGAGCTCCAGTCCGACTCAGACACCAGCAAGGTGGAGGTGGAGTACTGGTTTGGGCTGGTATCATCAAAGATGAGCTTGTGGGGCCTTTTCGGGTTGAGGATGGAGTCAAGCTCAACTCCCAGTCCTACTGCCAGTTTCTGGAAGACACCTTCTTCAAGCAGTGGTACAGGAAGAAGTCTGCATCCTTCAAGAAAAACATGATTTTCATGCAGGACAATGCTCCATCACACGCGTCCAAGTACTCCACAGCGTGGCTGGCAAGAAAGGGTATAAAAGAAGAAAATCTAATGACATGGCCTCCTTGTTCACCTGATCTGAACCCCATTGAGAACCTGTGGTCCATCATCAAATGTGAGATTTACAAGGAGGGAAAACAGTACACCTCTCTGAACAGTGTCTGGGAGGCTGTGGTTGCTGCTGCACGCAATGTTGATGGTGAACAGATCAAAACACTGCAAAGAAAGGTGGCTATATTGGTCACTGATTTGTTTTTGTTTTGAATGTCAGAAATGTATATTTGTGAATGTTGAGATGTTATATTGGTTTCACTGGTAAAAATAAATAATTGAAATGGGTATATATTTGTTTTTTGTTAAGTTGCCTAATAATTATGCACAGTAATAGTCACCTGCACACACAGATATCCCCCTAAAATAGCTAAAACTAAAAACAAACTAAAAACTACTTCCAAAAATATTCAGCTTTGATATTAATTAATTTTTTGGGTTCATTGAGAACATGGTTGTTGTTCAATAATAAAATTAATCCTCAAAAATACAACTTGCCTAATAATTCTTCACTCCCTGTATATATATATATATATATATATATATATATATATATATATATATATATATATATATATATATATATATATAATGTCCAGAAACTAGTGCTTGAATGATTTATCTACCATCTATTAAAATCAGAATTTGGAAAAGATATGTAAAGAACCAGCACCTATAAATGTGTCAAACATGCAGCCTTAAGCTTTTAGAACAATTAAACTATTCCCTAGACAACCCTGATATGGACCCAAATAGCTGCCTTACAAATTTATCAATAGAAGCATTTCTAAAAAGCCCAAAAAATAGCAACTGATCTAGTAGAATAGGAAGTAATATGATTAGGAGGAGGCTGTCCGCCTCCAGGTAGGCCTTATGAATCAAAAGCTTCAGCCAAGAAGTCAAGCGATACAGCTTGAGCCCAAAGATAAGACTAGTTTATCAGTGAGGTGGTAATGTTTTTAAGGGCTATTGGAGTTTTGGGAATCTTTGCCTCCTCCTAGTGGCCAGGAGTGCAATTCCCAATCTAAAAACACATGAAGAAGCAATAAACTTCTTGGAACCTTGGCTCAATGAATTTGTTTAACTCTAAACTAGAGGGTTTACCAGGCTGCTTTGTCATACCCTAATGCAGAGCTCTAAAATATCTTATTTACCCAGTTTGTCTTGTCATACATTTTCCCAGCCTGTAAAACAACAAGTAGTCATCTCTCACACAGGCCAACTCATTTAAATACCATTTGTATTACCCAGAAGCTAAAAGGCTTAATAATAATTTATTCAAACCATCAATCCATCAGTTATCTGCCACTTACTTAGCATGAAATAGAACATACCAAAATTAGCCAACCTGCAAACATCTCAACAACACATCTTGTATTTCTGTATTTTTTCAGCTCACATTTTTTCCCTTCCATCTGCTTTTTCTTTAATTTCTTTTTAAAATTCTGTCAACACCACTTGTGTTGTGTGTCCTTTCTTTTTGGCATATGTACCTATCTCTCTCCTGTCACCAACTTTCCCTTCCAAACTTACTCTCTTTCTACCTTACCGCATTTCTGCTAAAATAGTAAATAACAATAAGTGGCAAAATAGCTACCAAAATGTTTATATTTTTAGTGTGGTAAAACCTTAATTTAGGAGATCAAGAACTTTATACAACCTTTTAAAGATTTATTAAAAAAAAAAAAACAATGATTAATTTAAGCTTAAAATCTACAGGCTTAGCTCAAGAATTAGTTTTATATTTACTCTGACTTAAAGGGACATGAAACCCAAAACATTTCTATCATTATTTAGGTAGAAGAAACAATTTAAAAAAACTTTCCAGCTTACTTCTAATTTCAAATTTGCTTAATTCTCTATCATTTGTTGAAGGAGGAGTGTGCTACTGGTTTCTAACTGAACACATGGGTGAGCCATTGACAATATATATATATATATATATATATATATATATGCAGCCACCAATCAGCAACTAGAACCTAGGTTCTTTGCTGCTCCTGAGCTTTCCTAGATAAACTTTTCAGGAAAGGATAACAAGAGAATGAAGCAAATTAAATAATAGAAGTAAATTGGAAAGTTGTTTAAAATTGTATGTTCTACCTAAATCATGAAAGAAAGATTTTGGGTTTCATGTCCCTTTAAGATATATACATTTATTATTCCATGAACACTAAAAGGCTATTGTCTTAAAAATGAAACCAATTAGTTCTTATTATTGCACACACACTTGCTTGTTGATCTCTACCCCCTGCTCTTGAACATCTAAGTGTGTTAGATCTTGTCAATCATCATGCAAGAAGTGGTTGCATATTAGTTTATAATACATGTGATCCAATTAAATATGGTAATTATCTGCAGCACTATGTAACAGAGAAATGTTAGAAAGAGGGAGGGGGCCTCTACAACAGTCACATATCTTACACTGAACCAACCCCCCCCCCCTTTTTTTAAAACAAGGGATCACGTGTCCACAATATATGTAATAATTATGAGAATGAGTTATCAGAGAGGTTTTACAGAAAGGATAAGATAGTAAATGTATGTTACCACTGATTAAAAAAAAAAAAATCCTCTATAACAGAGGGAGGTTTCTCTTTTAAATAGAATATGGGACAACAAAACAATCTAGCATGTGATCACCACAGTATTGGCTTGATTGGCCAGCCTCTCTAAACTCTGTAGAGACCAGACCATTAAGGTAGTATAGATAAATTGCTTCCTTTTTGGAGGTAGAGCATAATCTAAATAAAGGATCTCTAAAATGTCTTTGTCAGAGGAAATTCCATAAAACAAGGTGAAAATTATTCATTTTACTTTGGCAGAGGAATTCAAGAAAAAGGGCAGAAATAATTGGAGCCATAGCCAGCACAAGGGTAAGAACCATTAACTAATAATGGTGGGTTTCCACATCTGACAAACAGGAACATACAAATGAACATTTTTAAAATCTGCACAAAAAAAAAAGACCCAGCTCATGACAAAATGTATTTTCCTTGCTTCCTGGTTTAAATAAAACCTTAACCGTCTTCCTAAAAAGTAAAAGAACTTCACCATAAAATATAGAACATCTTGAAGAACAGTGGAGAGCAGAAGACTTGCATGACTCTGATCATCCTGATAATAAGTCTGTTTAACCAGGAGTCAGAGTTTCAACTTTCTTGAAATAGCTTTAAAGGAATACAACATTTTTTTTCTCTTTTAAGATTCAGATAGAACATACAACTTTCCAATTTACTTCTGTTATCAAATCAGCTTCATTTTCTTAATATCCTTTGTTGAAGGAGCAGCACTACTACAGGTGAGATAATCACACAAGGCATATATGTGCAGCCAGCAATCAGCAGTTTGTTCCCAGTATCACATTGCTGCTCTGAAGCCTAACTATTGTAGGAATGCTTTTTAAAAAAAGGATACCAAAGGAAAACAAAACAAAGAAGAGATTTGTAAAATGGTTTAAAACTACATGCTCTAACTGAATCATTAAAGTTTAGTTTTGACTTTACTATCCCCCTTTAACCTACTATCTATACAGGAAAGGCTTGAACATCAGGTTTCTTTGATTTTTTTTTTGCAAGGGGATATACTTTTTTTTTCTTTCTTCGGGCCATTTTGAAGTCACCACAAAATAAAAAATGCATGCTATAAATAAATGATCATTTTGGCTTATTTTTTTAAATTTTAAGGAATAATAGAGCCCTTATCACAAATAATATCCTTACAAATAGAATGAAATTGAGAACCAAATATGACCCTTCCCTCTAAATGAACATTAGTAATTGTATCTCGATCCCCACCAATCATAAGGACTGAATCTGACTAAACAAGCAAATATTTTAAAGAATTAATAAATTTACACAACTATGGTAAGAGTAGCACCAGCAATATGAGGCTGATAAAATAAACAAATGGGCTTAAAAGCTTTCCTTAAAGTGCAATCAGTCCATCAGGGCACAGAATCATTAAACAAAAGGGAAAAAAATAATGGACTTGGAGCCTGGAAATAGCCAGAAGCTGATAAAGGATAATTCTGCTGAAGAAAAAAAATAATAAACCTAGAGTAAAGGTAAAACTTTCCTTGGAATAAGATCTAAAAATAAATACATGCATCAAAAAATTATAAGAAACACCCTGCTACCTCCACCTCAGCTTTAAACGCAAAACAACTAAAAGTCCTGCAATAAATTAACATCTTAGGTGAGTGTGAATTATTTTCGAATGCATGACCACCTTTTTTGCTGTTTTTCAAAGGTCAAACTCCTCCCTCAACCAATTGAGCAATTTGTAGGAGCCAATCCATACTTGTTACTAGCGTAGTCATGGCTAGACACTGTCTCAGTCATTTTATTTTCCTAGCAAAACAATAATTATTTTGCAGTCCTTTAACTTACCTTCCTTGATAGGGCCAATTGGCAAACATTATATAAGCAGGGTTAGACGTATGATGCTGTCATGTGCACTTCCAATTCTCTGAGTTAAATTATAGGAAAATTGAGAAAATAAATAATGCAAGTCTTATACTCTGCATAATTAAGATTTTTAACGTTTAGTTTTACAGAACCTTTTAACAATTCCTTAGCTTGGTCAGAACAACAAGTAGGAACAAAAACATAATTTATATAAGAACTTACCTGATAAATTAATTTCTTTCATATTGGCAAGAGTCCATGGGCTAGTGACGTATGGGATATACAATCCTACCAGGAGGGGCAAAGTTTCCCAAACATCAAAATGCCTATAAATACACCCCTCACCACACCCACAATTCAGTTTAACGAATAGCTAAGTAGTGGGGTGATAAAGAAAGGAGTAAAAAGCATCAAAAAAAGGAATTAGGAAACAATTGTGCTTTATACAAAAAACATCATAACCACCATAAAAAGGGTGGGTCTCATGGACTCTTGCCAAAATGAAAGAAATTAATTTATCAGGTAAGTTCTTACATAAATTATGTTTTCTTTCATGTAATTGGCAAGAGTCCATGAGCTAGTGACGTATGGGATAGCAATACTCAAAATGTGGAACTCCACACAAGAGTCACAAGAGAGGGAGGGATTAAAATTATAACAGCCATTTTCCGCTGAAAAAAAATAATCCACGACCCAAAATGAAAAGAAAAAACTTAAACATAAGCAGAGGAATCAAACTGAAACACCTGTCTGAAGAACTTTTCTACCAAAAACTGCTTCCGAAGAGGCAAATACATCAAAACGGTAGAATTTAGTAAATGTATGCAAAGAAGACCAAGTTGCTGCTTTGCAAATCTGATCAACTGAAGCTTCATTCTTAAAAGCCCACGAAGTGGAGACTGATCTAGTAGAATGAGCTGTAGTTCTCTGAGGCGGGTCCTGACCCAACTCCAAATAAGCCTGATGAATCAAAAGCTTTAACCAAGATGCCAAGGAAATGGCAGAAGCCTTCTGGCCTTTCCTAGAACCAGAAAAGACAGCAAATAGACTAGAAGTCTTCCTGAAATCTTTAGTAGCTTTAAAATAATATTTCAAAGCTCTTACAACATCAAAAGAATGTAAGGATCTCTCCAAAGAATTCTTAGGATTAGGACACAAAGAAGGAACAACAATTTCTCTATTAATTTTGTTAGAATTCACAACCTTAGGTAGAAATTTAAATGAAGTCCGCAAAACTGCCTTATCCTGATGGAAAATCAGAAAAGGAGATTCACAAGAAAGAGCAGATAATTCGGAAACTCTTCTAGCAGAAGAGATTACCAAAAGGAACAACACTTTCCAAGAAATTAGTTTAATATCCAAAGAATGCATAGGCTCAAATGGAGGAGCCTGTAAAGCCTTCAAAACCAAATTAAGACTCCAAGGAAAAGAGATTAATTTAATGACAAGCTTGATACGGACCAAAGCCTGCACAAAACAGTGAATATCAGGAAGCTTAGCAATCATTCTTTGAAATAAAACAGAAAGAGCAGAGATTTGTCCCTTCAAGGAACTTGCAGACTAACCTTTATCCAAACCATCCTGAAGAAACTGTAACATTCTAGGAATTCTAAAAGAATGCCAGGATAATTTATGAGAACACCATGAAATATAAGTCTTCCAAACTCGATAATAAATCTTCCTAGAAACAGATTTATGAGCCTGTAACATAGTATTAATCACTGAGTCAGATAAACCTCTATGACTAAGCACTAGGCGTTCAATTTCCATACCTTCAAATTTAATGATTTGAGATCCTGATGGAAAAACGGACTTTGAGACAGAAGATCTGGTCTTAAAGGAAGTGGCCAAGGTTGGCAACTTGTCATCCGAACAAGATCCGCATACCAAAACCTGTGAAGCCATGCTGGGGCTACCAGCAACACAAACGATTGTTCCATGATGGTCTTGATGATCACTCTTGGAAGAAGAACTAGAGGCGGGAAGATATAGGCAGGTTGGTAACACCAAGGTACTGCTAACACTACTACCGACTCCGCCTGAGGATCCCTGGACCTGGACAGGTACCTGGAAAGTTTCTTGTTTAGATGGGAAGCCATCAGATCTATTTCTGGAAGACCCCACATCTGAACAATCTGAGAAAACACATCTGGATTGAGCGACAACTCCCCCGGATGTAAAGTCTGATGGCTGAGATAATCTGCTTCCCAATTGTCTACACCTGGGATATGAACCGCAGAAATTAGACAGGAGCTGGATTCCGCCCAAGCAAGTATCTGGAATACTTCTTTCATAGCTAGGAGACTGTGAGTCCCACCAAAAAAAAATCTTGCGCCATTAATGACGCAATAAAAATCAGCATTTTGCGCCTCACAAGCCTAATTTTGCTTGACAAAATTTAATGAATAAGCAGTCAATTTGAAAAAAGACTATACCCCAGGTAAGAAAAATATTTTCCCAAATATGAAACTGATAGTCTGCAAAAAGAAATATACATAAACCTGACTCATGGCAAATATAAGTACAATGCATATATTTAGAACTTTATATTAATACATAAAGGGCCAAACCATAGCTGAGAGTGTCTTAAGTAATGAAAACATACTTACCGAAAGACACCCATCCACATATAGCAGATAGCCAAACCAGTACTGAAACTGTTATCAATAGAGGTAATGGAATATGAGATTATATCGTCGATCTGAAAATGGAGGTAGCAGATGAATATCTACGACCTTTAACAGAGAAGCTATGAAAAAGATTTCCCGCAAGGAAAACCAAAGAATTCAATAGGTGATACTCCCTTCACGTCCCTCTGACATTCACTGTACTCTGAGAGGAATCAGGCTTCAAAATGCTGAGAAGTGCATATCAACATTGAAATCAAGCACAAACTTACTTCACCACCTCCATAGGAGGCAAAGTTTGTAAAACTGAATTGTGGGTGTAGTCAGGGGTTTATTTATAGGCATTTTGAGGTTTGGGGAACATTGCCCATCCTGGTAGGATTGTATATCCCATACGTCACAAGTTCATGGACTCTTGCCAATTACATGAAAGAAAGAAGCAATTGTGTGTTTCTTATACTAGAATAGGAGGAATCAAAGAAAGTGGAATGGGTTCTTCTAGGAGACCAATATTCTGAAAGCTAGTGAAAACCAAGATCTGTGTATACACTTCTTATCAAGAGTATCAGCATGTTTTTAGACTTTAATGCACAATTGCTATGAAATCTACCCATGAAAACAGAAGATTCTGACCAAGAAAATGGATTAATAAACTCAAGACAAAAGTGTATACAGGGAAGCACCAACAGACAAACACAAAACAGGGGCACCAACAGATAGCATAAAATGAACTAAATCCCTACACAAGCCACTGTGTACGTTATATACTAACATGATCCTTTGCACAATGCACAAGCCACTCAAACCATGTTTAAAAAAAACAAAAACAAATCAAACAAAAAACATAATGGAAACAAAGAAAATAAATATGAAGTTTAAACTGTAATGAATTATATATATGCCACATGCATCTCAGTGAAATAAGCAGTTTTCATTAGACATCATGAAAGATCAGCTTGCAGTCTGATATTTGGGGGGCTTATTGTGGTGTTGAGTATTTTGGTAAATATCAACAGGAACCCTTGATACTTATGCTAAATGTGCAAGATTGATTACATGATTTCAAAGGCGCACCACTATGACCTTTTATCTGACTTCAGTTTAAAGCAATAAGATAGGAATCAGTCACTGACAAAAGGCCCCTAAATAATCTAGGGACCGGAACATCCTGTATGTCCCCTCAATTTAGTATTAACAATTTAAAAAACACCAGAATCCTTCAAATAAACTGATTCAACTGACACAAAATCAGCTGTATATTACTCATGAACCTTAGGTTGACTCTCAGCTAAAAAAAATGTATACAGGATTTATTACTTATGTCTAGGAGGCTTGTTCATCTTACTACTACTAATGTATGCTCCAGGGATATTCCTAGAATCAAATACAATACTATAATCAATTTCAAAAGACGTATACGCAAAGTAACAGTGTAGCTTTCCTATATACTGAGACAAGGAGAGCCACTGCTGCAGGAATAGGCACACCCTGCGCTATCCACCATGTTAAGCCTCCTCTCCTCAGTGCAGCTCTGCACTCCAACCATGTTAACAGCTCTCCTCACAGCTTGACCCAGACTTCTGCCACCAGACCTCGCATTAGCATAGCTCCTACAGAGCTCAGGTAAGGACCTGATAATGCAACCCTGAAGAAGGTTGTATCAAAATCAACCATCCATGAGTAAAATTGGACTTAAGGGCACATAAAGAGTGGAACCAATAATAAACATTTGGACCATTGCCACATACGATCCCCAATGTCTGTTTCTTCACAACTGTTTTAAATACAGAATTAGTGAACAGGCCAAACTCCACATACAGAGGTCCTTTGATAAAGAAGGGCTTTGATTTCAGTCAAAAACATTTAACACAAGAGTGAATTATACTGCAGGCAGCCTATATGCTTTTCAGAGAGGAGGTGATTCCCTCTTCAAAAAGCTGCACTTTTATCTCGTTCTAAATGAAGTAACTAAATGTAAGAGTCTAAAATAAAATGCCTTACTTATGCCTTAGTTATGTTGGTAAGTTACAACATCTATGTAGCCATGCATTGAATTAGTCACACAGCCTGATCAAGAATGAAATCTGTCTGTTACTTATTAGACATGGGGATCATGCTATATGATATAGGTTTCCTAATAGTATGTTATATGATTAGTACATTACTAAGTACCATTCTATGTTTAGAGAGGCCCTATAAATTACTATATATAAATTTACTAGTTACACCACAGAAAAATCTTAAATCGAGAAATTATACATTTACTGCAAATTCATACAGGAAAGTTAGAAAATAAAAGGTGAGCTGGAAAGTGGAGACAAAAAAATTACAGCTATACACTTGCTATATTTTAACCCCTTAATGTAGGATCAGCCATGTATGTGGTACAATGTATAACTGGGTTAAATAATGTGTATGTATCTTGTTGCCTTTGGAACACTAATGGAATGAATTTAATGCCTCACAAGGCACTTGCCAATGTCCCTAATCCTTTTAAGCTGCTTGTAGAGTACTTATGACTAATGGCAGTCGACTTAAGTACATGGCACATCTTTACCCATAAAACAGAGCGCTATGCTACAACTGTGAATTACTGATGGGAAAAGTCTGCACCTTACACAGTCATGCTGCGAACTGAATGCTTAATAGCTCTGAAACAGATTAATGAGTGCCTACTTTAATCTTTCTCAAGATCTTTATTTTGAGTACTTTAACATAGTTTGGATGACTTTTTAAAACACGAAGCAGTTAGCAAAGTATTATAAGTTAGTTTCATAAGAGAAGCATTGTAAAAATCTAGGCTGTGTCAGGTAATTTTCCATTTGTTATTTAATGCTAAGAAAATACAATGACATGTGCTGTGTATCTTCCATCACATTTTACATAGTTTTAGGTATTGTTGTTTCTGGTATACCTTTTGTCATAAGCTAGATAATAATAAGCATTCTAACAGTGGGATATAAACCTTCAATACAGAATGATAAAATAAATTGGTTTAAACTGACATAATATGATTGGCTGCCTTATGTAAATATTTTAGAATCCTCCTGCATAAACATATTTACAACATTAGAGGACGGCATTTGAGCATAGTTAATATAAAAGGAAATTGATGAGCGAGATGGTATGGACAGTGATAATATAGTTGGATAATTAGACTACAGCTGTTATTCCCTTTCAAATCCAAATAAAATATTTGTGTTACACTCACATAACATACATTCAGAATCTCTGCTTAAAACCAGGTAAATTATTTACTTTCTATTATTTAGTATAAAAACACACACACAGATCATTAACTTTTTGTAGTATTTGAGGGGAAAATGTTGATATTTGCAAAATAAAAAAAAAAAAAAAGACATCCAATATACCCTAAAAAAACAGGTTGTGAGAACATCTCAGTTCCTAGGTGAGCACAATTTAAAGTGAACGTTTTCTGAACTGTCAACTGACCTATTTATTTACCCAAGTAATGGAAAGAGTCTGCAATGACAACACCGATAACGTTTCTTAAGACTTTCCTAAAAAAATAAAAAAAAATCTGTTTTGTATCTGAATATTTCACAGCAATCTCTGCTGACCTACAAAAATAAATATAAAAAAAAAATCAGATATAATTAAATTAGTAAATCTTTCTAAAATTAAGAGATTTGCATGAAGCAAGTCGGGTGCAATTCAACAGGGAATACACAAGGCAATGGATACAAAAAAAGATGAGCCAGGAAAGGCTTTCAGTGTGAAAAATAAAAAATAGATGTAAATCTTTCTCTTACAGCATCTTATAATTTTACACTGTAGTGAGTCAGTACTAAAGCTAAAAATATCAAACCAATGGATTGGAAGACAAAAAAAAAATTGCTTAAGAGGTTACGTTTGCAAGACGTTCTTTCAAAAAAGCAAATACATGAACTAATATGCATGAGGAAGGCATGGTGGCTGTTTGAACATCTGCTCAATCAAGGCTTAAATGCCCATGATGAAACTATAGAATTGTAATGACCTCTCGCTTAAAAGGCAGTAAACACCTTGAATTTTTATATATATATATATAAATTATTTAGTTTTGCATAGTAATTTTGCAATAAACTTTCAGAATTTCCCTTTTAATGTATTTTTTTAATTCTTAGAGCTGGAAATGTACACTACAGACGTATTCCCACCACAATAAATTACACACAACCCCCAGTCCCCCCCATTATATCTTCCCCCAACAACAGCCATCACTCCAATTATCTCTAACAAAAACTACAAACCAATGCATTTAACTTTGACCTGGTCTTCACAGACTGCCCCGGTCACAATACATAATCTAAGCCCCACTACAATTATCCATGATTGTAACCTCCCCCAAAGAGAGCCCCCACTCCAACTGCAAAATCCCAAATAACATTCAGGACATGGGTGGAATGGGCCTGGCATACAAGGTTCCAATTGCTCCCCCCCCACCCCAGCCAGAATAACTCAGGGCTGGAACAGACATGCTTTTTATAGGGAACACCTGCATGGGATTGCACTGCTGCATTCCCTGGCTCTATTCCTATTCAGCATTAGAGTGCTAGAGCCTCCCTTAACACTTCATCAATCCAGCAGCCTGTCATTGTATGAGATGCTTCTGACTGGTAAGGTACAAGGGAAAGAGAATATGCAAATATAAGAGGAGAGTTAAAACTAATACCACTGTTATAAGCTATATTTCATAATGTCCTCTTAAGAGGAAGTGGTGCAGACCCATGTAAAAATATATTTCCAAAAAATTTGAAAGAAAATGATAGTGTTGTCCACTTATCATGAAAAAGACAGGGAATCAAGCACTTTTTAAACTTTTATTGTATGGCTATAAGATTTTTGCAATGCCGAATATCAATTTACAAAAATCCATAATAGAGACACTCTCTCACAAGAGAAACTATACACCAACTACCATACATGAATCAATTTCAAAATTGATATCAACAAGAGATTGAATATACAGTTAATAACTAAAATAAAAAAGTGAAAAACAAAACAAAATGTGATGTCACAGGGAGATCGTAACTGATGGGAAAATCAGAAACCTGCAACACCTTACCAGAAGGCAGCCACAACTCTGTGGAAGGGATATGCTGTCATGGAATGAAATAGGATATATGCAGTTTCTTATTTGCCCTTAAATAGGAAATACATTCACTTAAGACACTTAAAGACCAAGTACAGCATACAGGGTTAATGAGTCACCGATCATGGATATGCACACAATTGGCTGAAAATAGCTGAACCCTAGGCTATAATGTAAACATTTAGAAAAATGTGGGTTAAAGTGTCAAAGAAAATACCGTACTTTATACATAATTGAAAAGTGGATTTAAACATGGTTCCTGTCTGTGAACTAATAGCTGAAGTACATATCCCAGATTAAGCTCAAGGAAACAAAGATGGCAGTTATATATCCAGGCAAAAGTTTCCTTTTTATATCAATCAACCAAGTCTTAGAAAGCATAAATGTTCATGGTTATTTATATTACAAAAGCTTCTAATATTAGTATTTGCACAAACGATGTTAAAGCTGTAGCAAGCATGAAATTCAGCATACAAATGTTCGTTAATGAACGCTGATTTCGAACAGAGGCTGTAGGTGTGCTTTAAATAGCAGCGTGTGCAGTTAGTAATGATGTATCAGAAGAGTTGCAAATTCAAAGGAAACAACCAAGGCTTTAATGTTGACAATCCTTCCCCATATTAGCTGCACACAACGGTAAGGAAAAAACTCTGCTCACATACCTAGATGCTGGGGTTGTATCAAAAAATGTTTGTCATCCGGAATCCTCATGAAGCAACTGGAATCATGTGTAAGCTGTACAATCAATATAGACCTCTTCAACAAGCCGCACACATCGTACGTGGTGTCACGTGATTAAGCCTATACGTTTCATCCCCTGTATCACTCGGGACTTCCTCAGAGGCTTAATTACGTGACGCCGCACACGCTGTGTGTGGCTTGTTGGAGAGGTCGATACTGTTTGTACAGCTTACACATGATTCCAGTTGCTTCATGAGGATTCCAGATGACAAACATTCCTTGATATAACCCCAGCACCTAGGTATGTGAGCAGAGTTTTTTCCTTACCGTTGTGTGAAGCTAATATCAGGAAGGATTGTCAACATTAAAGCCGTTGGTTGTTTCCTTTGTATTTGCAACTCTTCTGATACATCATTACTAACTGCACACGCTGCTATTTAAAGCACACCTACAGCCTCTGCTCAAAATCAGCGGTCATTAACGAACATTTGTATGCTGGATTTCATGCTTGCTACAGCTTTGCAAATACTAATATTGGAAGCTTTTGCAATATAAATAACCATGAACATTTATGCTTTCTAAGACTTGTTTGATTGATATAAAAAGAAAACTTTTGCCTGGATATATAACTGCCATCTTTGTTTCCTTGAGCTTAATCTGGGATATGTACTTCAGCTATTAGTTCACGGACAGGAACCATGTTTAAATCCACTTTTCAATTATCTATAATGCATTATCTTTGACACTTTAACCCACATTTTTCTAAATGTTTACATTATAGAATAGGGTTCAGCTATTTTCAGCCAATTGTGTGCATATCCATGATCGGTGACTCATTAACCCTGTATGCTGTACTTGGTCTTTAAGTGTCTTAAGTGAATGTATTTCCTATTTAAGGGCAAATAAGAAACTTCATATATCTTATTTCATTCCATGACAACATATCCCTTCCACAGAGTTGGGGCTGCCCTCTGGTAAGATTTTCCCATCAGTTACGATCTCCCTGTGATGTCACATTTTGTTTTGTTTTTCACTTTTTTATATTAGTTATTCACTGTATATTCGATCTCTTGTTGATATCAATTTTGAAATTGATTCATGTATGGTAGTTGGTGTATAGTTTCTCTTGTGAGAGAGTGTCTCGATTATGGATTTTTTTAAATTGATATTCGGCATTGCAAAAATCTTATAGCTATATACAATAAAAGTTAAAAGAGTGCTTGATTCCCTGTCATTTTCATGATAAGTGGACAACACTATCATTTTCTTTCTTTTTTTTTGGAAATACAAGGGAAAGAGAGGCACAGACATTTCTGCCTTAAAGTACCACTAAACATAAAATAGCATACTCAATAAATGCATAATGAAAAGACAATGCAAAAGCACTTAATTTGAATTTCAAATGAGCAGTAGATGTTTTTGTTCTGACAAATGTCAGTTATTTACATTTTCCTTCCCATTGCATCATGTGAAAGCCATTAGCCGATCAGACAATGTATATACTGAGATCTTGCACATGCTCAGTAGGAGCTGGTGCCTCAGAAAGTGTGCATATCAAAATTGTGCACATTTAGATCATGGAAGTGAACTGCAAAGTTGCATAATACTGTGTGTTCTATTTAAATCATGAAAGTTTAATTTTGGCTATATTGTCCCTTTAATGTTTAACACTTTGTAGGTTTGCCTCACCGTGTTTCCTTAACCTGCTACAACAGCTTCTAGAAGTACTTAGAAGCTGGAGGTCACAAAGCAGGGCAGCTGTGTGCCTTGATACTGCTTCTTCTACTAGCCTATGTCCAAATCCTTTTCTTTTCATCGCCAGAGGAGATTGTAGTCAGCCGCAATCAAGTGAGCAAATTCAATTTAATAGGAATCAAATGTAAATAAATAAATAACTATGCTGCAGGTAAAAAAACTGCTGGAAACGTTGCAAAGGCCATCGGATATCCTGCTATTCTGTGCACATACAGGACGAGTAAGAAGTTGCAGCAGACAAGGTTGTGCTCCTATCTTAAACATTGATTGGACACACACACAAATATATATACTATATATATATATATATATATATAAAGCGTTATGTGCTAAATTATTTATGTATCCACACTATCAAACATACTGATACTCACACCATAAATATGTAACAAGTGTGTGCATGTGGCATTGATTTTTTTTATGTGTCATTGATTTATTATGTCTCCAGTTTGCTGTAATACCATTGTCCCTTTAATTGCATTACTCAAGTTGATTTAAAAAATAATATAAATAATAAAATATTTCTTTAAATAAAAATGCTTGAATAACATTATTATTTTATATCCAACATAATCAAATCAGGATTTAACTGCTCATATTGTCAAATACAAGGCAATATAAACAAGACATGCTAAGTCTGCATCTTACCAAAATGATCCCCTTATATATAACCATTGTGGGGGGAAAAATCACACAACATATAAATAAGCTTTAAGTGAACTGGTTTCCAAATTAAACTGCCACCACTGTATTAAAAGTTGCTGTCATCTTATTATACAATCAATTTAGTGTGCCCTAAGTAGATGGAAAATAAATGCTGTATTAACTAAAGGGAAAATGTAAAAATGTAAGCAAGCTTAGAATGTTACGGCTAACACAACTGCAAATAAATGCTTGATTTGAAAAAACGATAAACAGAATAAATATCTCACATCACAGCCAAATATAAGCTTTGTTTAACTGTATATTAATCAAGAAAGATGAGTTCATTTAAATCATATTTGACCAAACATCAGTGATACTAAATTGCATGTTGAAGGGTGTAAGCAGTGTAAAGGAGAAGAAAGATCATAGCAAAGAAATGTAAGCTACATCTGTCTCAAATTTAATTTACATATTGTCAACATTCTATCAAACATGAAAAAGATTATGTCTCTAAAAGAAAGTATAGTTTTTCCCTGCTTAGTAACTTTCTGAAATACACATACTTTCATATTACTGTCTAATTAAACTTCAACTGAAATGATATGTTTTCTATTGTGTAAGTTTATGAAATAAATAAAAATGATTATTTTAAGTCAAACACTTCATATGTATTGTATTTGACTTGATTACTACTAAGATTTTTGCACAGAATTATATTTTCATTTTCTAATATATATATAAAGCTTAAATAAAAAAGTTGCCCAAAATTACTAAACTCTGGTAAAACAGGGAAAATGTTGTAGCAATTATTATTTACTTATTGATGGATAAAGAGACCCTACAATCCCTATTCCAACACTAACAATAAATAGTAAAGGGTTGAGGTTGTACCATGTTGCATCTATTCAACATGCATCGTTAATATATGGAATAGGAAAAGCTACATATGTGGAAGATTCTATATGGATCAGTGGTGTGTTGGAATAATATAGATGTCCTGGTGTATCCATGGGTAGGGTGTTTAAAAGGAAAGTAAACACCTTCTACTTATAATAAATACATTTCTGGTGTTGTGCTGTAGAACAACATATCAGCCAAGTCTGAACATTTTTAAAACAATTTAACAAACTTTTTACTACAATTGTTTATCAATAGCGAAACCCCCCACCATTTGCATTATTTAGAGGAGCCAATCTGGGCTTTGGTCTGCAGACAACAATGCTAGCCACAGTAATAATGTTAGTATAAAGTATATTGTTTTGCATTTGTTATCAGCTAAAACCAATTAGATACATAGCAGAGTTAGACCTGAAAAGTCAGAATTTGGCATTTTAAATTCTGAGAATTAAAAAATACTCAATTTTCAGAGCTAAATTTCATGAAAATGTTTGCATGTGGGTATTTAGAATGCCACACACAAATACCTGTTTTTAAGTAATAGCCTAAAATAATGGAGTACAGACAGAGAGAGAGAGAGCACAATGGGAAAGTAAATGAAGTAGGTTTGGAAGAGGTAGAAGTAATAGAATTGTAGAAGTCATATACAAAGTGTCAGGGACTGGTATGGTAAGCATCTACGTTTAAGATCAGACACATCAAATTTTAACATTTTTAAAATTATGGGATAAATGTGTATTTGGTTGGTATATCAATATCCTTGTATATCACTATTGTGTTTAAAAAACATTCCATGTTCTAACTAATCAACTGGTTGAACACAATATATTGTATTTGACATACCCAGGCAAATGCTCAATCTAAATGTACAAACATATTTATTCCAATAAAGAAAGATTGCCACAAATTAATAAAAGCTAAAAACACTTCTACACCAAGCACAAAATATTAATAACGATTAAATATATACATAACAAAAAAGTCATCAGATTTAAAATTAGGTTCTTATTAAAAATAATTGGTATCAAGTTAGCGATAAAGAAGCTTTGCAGCAAAACACATTTTGATTAAAATAATGAAATAATGTACTTCAAGACAATATACTTAAATTACGTATAAGCAAATATAATGGTATTTATGCTATTATATACCAATCATTTCATAAATAAAAATATTTAAAGGGAAATATTTAGGCAGCTTCTAATTCCAAACCGTATACAACTTATAACGTGATTCTCGGTCTGTGCAAAGAAAAAGAAAATCTATACTAGTACAGTATTGTTGGTACAGACAAATGAAAATAGGCATACAATGTATATATAGGCCTCGGGTTCTCTAAAATAGTTCAAAACCACACATGCAGGCAGCAAATACGGGCCTGCATAATAACACAAGTGCCTTGTGTTACCAACAATTTAGATATTTATAAATGTAATTATTATTATTATTTTTTGTAGTAAACATGCTTTCATTTTAGTTAGAAATATTTAAAAATATGTTCATTGGCCATTCCACTTAATAATAATTTCAATGCAACCCCTAATTTGAAAATGACTGAAAATCCTTGGGACATTCCATATTTGTAGAAGCTTTTTTCCCCATAGAAGTCTAATTGTGATATATACTGTATGTATATATATATATATATGTGTGTGTGTGTGTGTGTGTGTGTGTGTGTAAAAACTGTCCGAAACGGCTTCCTCACACAAATCTTCCAACCCAGCAGTAGGCGGATGAACCAGGAAGCATTATATTAGTGTTATAGCACGTAACGCTACTTTGCCTCATGGCTTATTGCTCCAGACTTGAGGTGTGCACAGACATGGAAGTTGGCAGACTGACGGACTGTTTTCTCTGGCCTATTCAGTCTGCAGTGCAAACTGCAAAGGGAACAAGCCGCTGTTTTGAACAGTTAAAAGCAGTTTTTAATGCAAAATGTATGCTTACAAATATTTTAATAAAATTGCACTATTTCAAAAAAACAAAGCCTTAATATCGATTTAACTATAATAAAAATGCAATAAACATCTTAAAGTGGATGTAAAGTCACGGTCTCCTCTGTTCCTCATCTTGTTATTTGCTTAAAATAAAGGTTAGTTTAAGTCATCATATTTTTTAAATTTAATAATATATCAGATTCAAAGGATTTATAAACCTATTTCGCTTACTTTCTTCCTCCACCCGCCATCTTGTCCCTCGTTTCTCTTTTGATTGACATCCCAGTATAACTAATAATAGATCGTACCCCGTGGCGTCCAGCCCCTTTTTCTCACACGTCACGCAATCAAACTGCGCATACGTTCCCTAACGAATAGTCATTGACAATCCATGCTCGTTCACGTTTAGCGCATGCGCTAAGGTTTTACTATCATATTTACATTGGCATTCAGGAAAAGCGGAAACAGGGCATGCATGTACATATTAACAGGTTTTTGAAAACGCATGCCCAAATTTGATTCTCCTCGGGAGCGCGCTTCAGTGCTACATTAGAGAGCAGGAGGGAATGCTCTATAAGAAAAGGACTCCGAAAATCGGAAGTCAAGGATGGGAGGAGTTATCCTAGAAGACGTAGATAAGTTATTATATAAATTATAATATCACAAGACGATTTAAAAAAAAAAAACATAGCAGTTTACATTGCAAACATATTGAGAATTAGTACTGAGGATTAGAAAGCTTATAATTGACATTCACTTTAATAAAGTGTTATTTCAAAATCTTTTATATAAGCATTTATTTTGAACTGAGATATTTCAGGCTAAAAGTAACAGAGAAGTCCAAGATAATATTCCTTTAGAATGCAGAAGGGCAACTGACATAGAAAATAAGATCCAGCCTTAGGCTGAGAACATTTCAATAAAACTGATTTACAGGTTTAGAATAATTTAAAAAGGTACAAGTAGCTGTAAATTACAGACTGGCTGTACATTACAATTTTAACCAAGAAAAAAATGGATATAGTACTTTTTATCTTCTTATTTAAGAAATCATATATACATCATAGAATACATAAAAGGAAAACTCAATTAAAAATGTAAAATATATAAGAAAATGTAATAATAATAGTAATAACAATTATATATATATATATATATATATATATATATATAAATATTACAAATCATATGACTGCAGTGAATTATTACAGCTCAAGCAACACTATAACGGCATTGTATGTTTATAATATTTGCTTTTTACATGTGAGTGCCAGTTAGTTTGTTTTGTAGCTTTTTTTGGACATTTTGCAGTTAATCCCTAGTGGAATGTGCATCTAAGTTTCTTGGAATGTGTATGTATATATATATATATATATATATATATGTATGTATATGTACAAGTTACTCATATGTATATGAGTAACTAGTTTAGAGAGGAAAAAAAGTAAGAGGTAAACAAACCAGTCTAATTTGTGTGTGTATATATATATACATATATATATATATATATATTTCTTTATGCATGTGTGTGTGTATATATATATATATACATATATATATATATATATATATATATATATATATATATATATATTTCTTTATGCATGTGTGTGTGTATATATATATATATACATATATATATATATATATATATATATATATTTCTTTATGCATGTGTGTGTGTGCATGCATAGAATTAAAACACGTTGAACCAGATGTATTTTTTTTAGATTACATTTTATCACTCATGTAACACTGTCGATTTCATGACAAACTATGTTCCATCTATGAAAAGATAAAAAGGATTTATGTGCACATAAAATTAAAACTGCCTCCAGCATGACCCCCTACTCCCTTTAGGGAAAATGAGAAAACTTATCAGCAGTGCCAGTTATTTCCAGAAAATTCCAATTTAATAATGCTGCTATACTCAATTCTCAAATACCTGCACAGTCTTATTAAACTGAAGTGATACGGTTGCAACACATCCGTTTGAATCTGATGGCAGTTTTTGTGTATAACAAATACAATGTTTGTCATGTGAGAGACCTTGTCAGCTTCTGATCAACACCTATGCTTAGAGGTGACAGGCAGTATTACCCATTGTGAAGAAGCAGATTTCATGCCCTGCAGTCACTGTCTATCTAATATTTGACATGTAAGGTAAAAAGGAGTATATTACACAGGTTAAAACTAACATGACTTTGAGTAAATCAATATGTACACTGTCAGAAAAGATGAAAGATGTCTGGAAACCTAACTACATTTTACAGCATGTTTCAGAATCTACAAGTTACCATTTCTGTTTCAAGTTTGAAGGCCACAAATATCTTGTTGTCACAATTTATAAATGATTTGCAGTTACATGACAGGCTGCTTGCTGGTTATAAAAACTCAATACAAAAAAAGAGATCTATAAACTAATAAGAATAACAACTCTTTTTAAAGAACTAAAAGAAGCATATCTGTACAAAACCAACAAACTATAAACAGTAAAATAACAAAGGAAAAAATACTGAAAATAAATATAAACATGTAAGTGAGAAATATGATCAATTCCTCCAAAATCTACTATAAAAGCTCAGGGGCCCGATCCAATATGCAGCTTCGCCCGCAAAAGCTGGCGACGCCGAAATTTGCGCTGGTTTGGTATCCTATATACGGCGTAACCTAGAAGTTATGCTCGTATATTTCTGCCTTCGCCCGTAGTTTTTTGGGCCATAGGCAGGTATACCAAACCCGCGCAGTTTGGTATCCAATATACAGCGTAAGGACTTACGTGGCGAAAATGGAGAAATCTTACTCCATTTTCACCTCGCCACAAAATGCAGCCGTAGTAAGCCTTACGCTGCCTATTGGAGCCCCGTAACTCCCTAAACTATCTGCTAAATAAACCGAACGCATGCGCAATGTCTATCTACCTGTCAACCGCGATCACCCGCCGCAATCCCTAATAAAGTATTTAACCCCTAAACCGCCGCACACGGACCCCGCCGCCACCAACATTAAAAGTATAAACCCCTAATGCGATCCCCCTACACCGTCGCAAGCTACATTACATACCCCTAATGTGAGTCCCTTACACCACCGCCATCTATCTTACCTACCCCCTAAAGTGAGCGCCTACCCCGCCGCCATCTATCTTACCTACCCCCTAAAGTGAGCCCCTACCCCGCCGCCATCTACCTTACCTACCCCCTAAAGAGAGCCCCTACCCCGCCGCCATCTATATTATCTACCCCCTAAAGTGAGCCCCTACCCCGCCGCCATCTACCTTACCTACCCCCTAAAGTGAGCCCCTACCCCGCCGCCATCTACCTTAGCTCCCCCCTAAAGTGAGCCCCTACCCCGCCGCCATCTATCTTACTTACCCCCTAAAGTGAGCCCCTACCCCGCCGCCATCTATCTTACCTACCCCCTAAAGTGAGCCCCTTACACCGCTGCCATCCATGTTAAAAATATTAACCCTTAATTTAATCCCCCTACACTGCCACCAGCTATATTAACCCTAATTATATTAGGGTTAATATAGTTAATATAGTTATTATATTATATATATATATATATATTAACCCTAATTATATTAGGGTTAATATAGTTAATATCGTTATTATATTTTATATATATATATATATATATATATTAAGTATAATAACCCTATCTAACTCTAACATCCCTAACTAAATTCTTATTAAAATAAATCTAATTAATATTAATATTATTACTTAAAATATTCCTATTTAAATCTAAATACCTACCTATAAAATAAACCCTAAGATAGCTACAATGTAATTAATAGTTACATTGTAGCTATTTTAGGGTTTATATTTATTTTACAGGTAACTTGGTATTTATTTTAACTAGGTACAATAGCTATTAAATAGTTAATAACTATTTAATAGCTACCTAGTTAAAATAATTACCAATTTACCTGTAAAATAAATCCTAACCTAAGTTACAAATACACCTACACTATCAATAAATTAAATAAACTACTAATATCTAAACTCAAATACAATTAAATAATCTAAACTAAATTACAAAAACAAACAAACACTAAATTACAAAAAATAAAAAAACTATTACAAGATTTTTAAGCTAATTACACCTATTCTAAGCCCCCTAATAAAATAATAAAGCCCCCCAAAATAAAAAAAAATCCCTACCCTATTCTAAATTTAAAAAGTTAACAGTTCTTTTACCTTACCAACACTTAAAATGGCCTTTTGCGGGGCATGCCCCAAAGAAAACAGCTCTTTTGCCTGTAAAAGAAAAACACAATACTACCCCCCAACATTACAACCCACCACTCACATACCCCTATTCTAAACCCACCCAACCCCCCCTTAAAAAACCTAACACTACGCCCCTGAATATCTCCCTACCTTGTCTTCACCCAGCCGGGCCGAACTCTTCATCCGATCCGGGCGATGTCCAATCAAGCGGCAGTTAAGTCTTCTTCCATCCGGGCGATGTCTTCAATCAAGCGGCAGTGAAGTCTTTTTCCATCCGGCGATGTGTTCAATCAAGCGGCAGTGAAGTCTTCTTCCATCCGGCGATGTCTTCTTCCATCCGGCGATGTCTTCAAGCAAAGCGGCATCTTCAATCTTCTTTCTTCGCTCCTTCGCCTCGGAGCATCCATCTGGCACGACGACTTCCCGACGAATGAGGTACCTTTAAATGACGTCATCCAAGATGGCGTCCGTCGAATTCCGATTGGCTGATAGGATTCTATCAGCCAATCGGAATTAAGGTAGAAAAATCTGATTGGCTGATTGAATCAGCCAATCAGATTCAAGTTCAATCCGATTGGCTGATTGGTTCAATCAGATTGAACTTGAATCTGATTGGCTGATTCAATCAGCCAATCAGATTTTTCTACCTTAATTCTGATTGGCTGATAGAATCCTATCAGCCAATCGGAATTCGACGGACGCCATCTTGGATGACGTCATTAAAAGGTACCTCATTCGTTGGGAAGTCGTCGTGCCGGATGGATGCTTCGCGGCGCAGGAGCGAAGAAAGAAGATTGAAGATGCCGCTTTGCTTGAAGACATCGCCAGATGGAAGAAGACATCGCCGGATGGAAGAAGACATCGCAGGATGGAAGAAGACTTCACAGCCGCTTGATTGAAGACATCGCCGGATGGAAGAAGACTTCACAGCCGCTTGATTGAAGACATCGTCGGATGGAAGATGACTTCACAGCCGCTTGATTGAAGACATCGTCGGATGGAAGATGACTTCACTGCCGCTTGATTGAACATCGCCCGGATCGGATGAAGAGTTCGGCCCGGCTGGGTAAAGACAAGGTAGGAAGATCTTCAGGGGGGTAGTGTTAGGTTTTTTTAAGGGGGGGTTGGGTGGGTTTAGAATAGGGGTATGTGGGTGGTGGGTTGTAATGTTGGGGGGTGGTATTGTGTTTTTCTTTTACAGGCAAAAGAGCTGTTTTCTTTCGGGCATGCCCCGCAAAAGGCCCTTTTAAGGGCTGGTAAGGTAAAAGAACAGTGAACTTTTTTAATTTAGAATAGGGTAGGGAATTTTTTTTATTTTGGGGGGCTTTATTATTTTATTAGGGGGCTTAGAATAGGTGTAATTAGCTTAAAAATCTTGTATTTTTTTATTTTTTGTAATTTAGATATTTAGATATTTGTAGTTTATTTAATTTATTGATAGTGTAGGTGTATTTGTAACTTAGGTTAGGATTTATTTTAGAGGTAAATTGGTAATTATTTTAACTAGGTAGCTATTAAATAGTTATTATCTATTTAATAGCTATTGTACCTAGTTAAAATAAATACCAAGTTACCTGTAAAATAAATATAAACCCTAAAATAGCTACAATGTAATTGTTAATTACATTGTAGCTATCTTAGGGTTTATTTTATAGGTAAGTATTTAGATTTAAATAGGAATATTTTAATTAATAATATTAATATTAATTAGATCTATTTTAATAAGAATTTAGTTAGGGGTGTTAGCGTTAGATAGGGTTATTACACTTAATATATATATATATATTATAATAACGATATTAACTATATTAACCCTAATATAATTAGGGTTAATATCGTTAATATATATAATATAATAACTATATTAACCCTAATATAATTAGGGTTAATATAGTTAATATAGCTGGCGGCGGTGTAGGGGGATTAAATTAGGGGTTAATATTTTTAAAATAGATGGCGGCGGTGTAAGGGGCTTACTTTAGGGGGTAGGGAAGATAGATGTCGGCGGGGTAGGGGCTCACTTTAGGGGGTAGGTAAGGTAGATGGCGGCGGTGTAAGGGGCTCACTTTAGGGGGTAGGTAAGGTAGATGGCGGCGGGGTAGGGGCTCACTTTAGGGGGTTATAGATTTAATATAGCTGGCGGCGGGAGCAGCGGTTTAGGGGTTAATAACTTTATTAGCTGGCGGCGGGGTCCGGGAGCGGCGGTTTAGGGGTTAATACATTTTTATTGTTAGGATAGTGAGGGGGGATAGCGGATAGAGGGTTAGACGTGTCGGGCTATGTTTAGAAGGCGTGTTAGACAGTACGGGTGATTTTATAACTTTACTCAGGTTTTGTAGGCGCCGGCAGTTTCTAAAGTGCCGTAAGTCACTGGCGACTCCAGAAATTTATACTTACGCAGATTTGTCAGACTTACGGCACTTTAGCCTCTGACGGTGCCGTATATAGGATAGCTCGAGTTGCGAGCTGAAACTGCGGGCGTTCCCTCGCTTGCGCCGCAAACTACGATCTTTATCGGATCACGCCTCAGATGCATTAGGCTTATAAAGGTAAGAGTGAACACAACCTGAAAAGACATGAAGATATGGAGAAAACAATGCAATGCAACAGTAAGATGGAATGAATATCTATTGGAGATGCCTCCCCAAACTATAATTACTAAACAAATTAATTTGAAAATAGAGCTGTCAAAATGGAGAATATAATTTCAGTGCTATTGAAATGTTACAAGAAAAAAAATTCAAGTCAACTTCTTGGCTGCCAGAGAGGGATAAAAGTATTCTAGTATCAGAGGCGTTAACTCTAAGCCTATCTTTAACATCTATTACCAATTTAATCCAACCGTAGTTCATTGATGCTCCCTCAAGACATGCCCATATTTTGGTCTTAATGCAAAAAATATTTTAAAGTTTTCACTCCTAAAGAATACGTATATTTGCCTCACTTAAGTAAGGCACATTTTCAGGTGCATGTCAATTATATAAAAAAATGGGCAGCTAATACATAATTTATACTTAAACAGTGATTTTGGATCATGGGTCTGCATTGTGGTATATAATAGTCTTTTGCTAGGAATGCCATACAAAATATTTGTAGTGTGTGAAACAATACCATATACAATATACAATATCTGTGCATGAGCTCTTAAACATGAAAGATTGAAAGGTACAGTTTAACTTTATTATCATTATTTTACACTAAAGTAGATCTCAGATTGTTGTATGAGTAAGTAAAATAAATTAGGGGCACCATATAAATAAATAAAAAAAAATACACACGGGTCTGATTGAAAGAAAAAAAAAGTATGTGGTCCATTCTACATATAAAATGTATTGTTGCTTGTTTTCTATGATACCTTAATTGCAAAATGATGTTAAGTATGCATATCAGTAGGAATATTGATGATATTGCAATACAGTGTGTAAAATACTACATCAATTTTAATAAGACCAAAAAATGTTGCTAAGAAGTCATAAAAATCCAGTCATTCAACTTCTTCAAGTAGAATGTGTACAAAATTCTAATTTATTTACATAATTGTCAATTTGCATTCCTAAATTATCCAAATTATCCATCAGGATAAATGATTTCCACATTTGAAATGAAGTAGTTAATATTATTCCTTACAGTTAGTTTACAATGTTTAATGCTGGATTCTATAACAAGGTAATATTTAATGTGCTGTATTGTGTTAACATTATCTACTGGCCTTGTCATATTGGAAATTCACCTTTGGGTTCTTACACAAGGATAAAAACGCATAATTAGCCAACCCTGTTGCTACTGTACCTTATGGCTGCAGATTGAGATGAGCCTGCAGCACTTTGACAGACTTTCTTCATAGAACATTCATTGCAGACCCTCCAGCAGAAAAGTGGTTAAAAGAAGGAGGGAAACACATTTAAAATGAAAATCTAAGAAGATTCTAAAAACGAGAGAGTAAGTTAGAAATAGAGGGGAAAGAAACTCAAGGACTTGTATAGAAACCACCATGGAGAAGACATTACATTGAAAAAAGTTCTATGAAGTCTAACACTGTATTCAATATTTAATATAACAAAGTAAACTAAGCCCTAGACACTGCCGGAAACTATAGGGTCCTCCACAGGCCCAATAGTCATTTTCTTTATTAACATAACCAAATAAAAAGCTATTTATTTAGATATTTTGTGTTCAAATATATTTAAATAAACCGTGCTGCACAGCACAATGCAGTTATTGTGAAGTGTTTCATGCTTGTTTCTCTATTCTCTATTTTTATCTAAACTATAACACTCAACCTATGATAATGTTTTATTCTAGCATGAGATCATAAAAACTACAGTACAAGGAGGAATCATGTCAATTTCTCTGTCTTACATATAAGGTAATGAATTTAAACTAACATTCAGTGTCTCAATCTGTTATCTTCAAACAAATGCTTTCAGAAAGATACTGAATTACATTAAAACACCTTTTTACTAATGGTGCATCGCTTCCATTTTGGACATCTGACAGGAATTCAATACCAATTTTTATTCCCTCAAGGAGTGACCAACAAATTTAAGTAGTATTGAAGAGAGATTACAGAATTCCAAACGAGGGTGGACAGCTAATTACCCGTGTCTACCTTAGAGTATTCATAGCGTGGCCCATTCTTGTTTGCTATTTATGCACATGGATCAGTGAAAACCACATACCTTTCATTTTATCAGTCTGCCAGATTATCAGAACAATTATGCCTACATCTCTAGTATTGTTTTTTTGTAGTATGAGTTTAATAAAAATATCATGCAAGAGGTTAGCACTCGCAACATTCATATGCGCATCCAGTATAAACAAACCCAATAATAGCAAGGTGCATATATCTTGTACCTGGTCAGTACAGAAGGATCGAAATGTGTCAGTGCACATATTAGTAGCAAACATAAAGAACAGAGTTAAAAAGGTCCTATTTGCAACATAAAGCTGCAATAAAGACCTTTAGAACTGAGGCTTCTGTTAAGCAAGACATTATTCCTTAGTTATATGCAATCAGCTTTTTTCATATATAGGTCTGTATTATGGGTATTATAAACTAAAGGGTATTAGAGATGTTGGAATATTTTCAGAGAGAAAATAAAATAACCAGGGATAAATTACAACAGTTACATTAACTTTTTTATAAAGACATTACCTTTGCCCTTGGGTTAAAAACAAATAAAAAAACAAAGTAGTACATTTTTAACTTTGAGCTTCTAAATCCTTTCTGTAAAAAACTAGACTACGGGAAGTAAGGGACAAGCCTAATGTATTCTAATAGCATTTGTTAAACTTACTTTGGAAGATGAAGAGTCACACTCTTGGCAAATCCATCCATACCCTGTCTGTTTAGGAGACTTTTTCAAAGGAGGGTCCAGACAGCCAAAATGGTAGCACAGTCTGCATTCATCACACCTACAGAAGAAACAAAGATACTATCTTTCACCATAGAGGCTCAATGAAACTCCTCTGAAAAGTCTGTAATTTATCTTATACTGGTCAGCATTTTTTTGCGACCAAGAGCAATCAAGGAAACTGATGACTTTATTTTAAATCGTTTCCTCTAGCATAGACATAAATTTTTTTTTAAGAAAAAGTATTGTTAAGAGAAGGCAGATATATATATATATATATATATATATATATATATATATTAATATATATATATATATATATATATATATATTAATATATATATATATATATATATATATATATATATATATATTATATATTTTTTTTACTAGGGGAAGCACAAGGCAGACAGCTGTATAAATATGTATATATATCTTTAAATGTTTTAAATGCTCTACCAAGTAAATAACTCACAGACATACACAGCCAAAGTACACAATTCATGTATGCTCAAAATTATTCATTCTATATAAACACTGTAAGAAAAAAACACTATCCAGTATAATGGCTCTTACTTTTACCAGTTATAAAGAAAAATATATATTAAATACTTACTGTGGCTAAAATAAATTAAAAATAAACAAAACTAAAAATAGTATTAATATATCTGAAAGTTTTTGATTTTAAACAACTGCTAGATTATATTCGAGTAGTAAGTTTAAAGGGACATGAAACCCCCATTTTTTTCTTTCTTGATACAGATAAAGAGCACAATTTTAAACAACTTTCCAATTTATTTCTATTATGCATTTTGCTTTATTCTCTTGGTACCCATTATTGAAATAGCAACAATACCCAGGAGCTAGCTGGGAAAGTTGAGCAGCCACCAATCAGCAGCTAGCTCCCAGCTCCTGAGCCTACCTGGGTATGCTTTTAAACAAAGGATACCAAGAGAATGAAGCAAATTATATAACAGAAGTAAAATAGAAAGTTGTTTAAAATGTACTTCTTTTTCTGAATCATGAAAGAAAATGTTTGTTTCATGGTGTCGAATGGTGAAATGACACTGACACACATAAATTATCTTGAAAAAAAGAATTTGGAAAGAAACAACTTTTGAAGAAGGCATCAAAAAGAAACAAAATCTTTACAAAGCTGTTCTCCAGTACAAAGCTTCCAGTTATGGGAACATGTTTATGGAAATTGTGAAAGGAATTATTTTAATGCTGTATTTGTAGAATACTTTTAAAAAAACAAAATTAAAAATTAAACTTTTACGAGTCAGAACATATGATTTTAAATAACTTCCCAATCTACTTTTTTATTCAAATTTGCTTCAATGTCTTGGTATTCTTTATTGAAAAGTAGACTCATGAGCAGCAATATACTATAATATACTACTGGGAGATAGCTGAACATTTCTGGTGAGCCAATGATAAAAGAATATATGTATAGCCATCAATCACCAGCTAGCTATCAGAAGTGCATTGCTACGCCTGAGCCTACCTAAGAATGCACTTAAACAAAGGATAGCAAGCAAACTAAGCAAATTTGTCAACAGAAGTAAATTGGAAAGTTTTATTTAAAATTGCATGTTCTATATGCATCATGACTTTACTGTCCCTTTAAATAAACCAGTAATGTTTTAAACAAGGGAGACTAAAACGATTCATGGTATGAACAAATATAATTAAAAACTTCATGATATTAAAATCCTTAGCTAGGATTTCTATCATTTCTGGAAAATAATTACTGACCATGTTCATTAGCATACATTTGCATAAATCATTTTGCAGTAAATATATTTCTAAAGCTGGTAGGACCAATTTTAAATGACCATGTGTTTATAATTAGATTCCAACACATTTCACCATGATAACATATTTATTTCTATACTCAAAATAAATATAGTGATATCACCATTTCATTTAACATACAGAAAAAGTGCTCATGCCCGGGATAGAGTCTAGTCTCCTTACCCTATAATCAAATAATACAAAAGAATCCCAGTATTTGAGTCTTAGAATATTTTATTACTTAAACTTTTAGAATCTTGCATGTTTAAATAACTCAACTTTTATAATCAGAGAAATCGGGGAAAACATAATTTATGTAAGAACTTACCTGATAAATTCATTTCTTTCATATTAGCAAGAGTCCATGAGCTAGTGACGTATGGGATATACATTCCTACCAGGAGGGGCAAAGTTTCCCAAACCTCAAAATGCCTATAAATACACCCCTCACCACACCCACAAATCAGTTTAACGAATAGCCAAGAAGTGGGGTGATAAGAAAAAAGTGCGAAAGCATAAAAAATAAGGAATTGGAAAAATTGTGCTTTATACAAAAAAATCATAACCACCACAAAAAAGGGTGGGCCTCATGGACTCTTGCTAATATGAAAGAAATTAATTTATCAGGAAAGTTCTTACATAAATTATGTTTTCTTTCATGTAATTAGCAAGAGTCCATGAGCTAGTGACGTATGGAATAATGACTACCCAAGATGTGGATCTTTCCACGCAAGAGTCAGTAGAGAGGGAGGGATAAAATAAAGACAGCCAATTCCTGCTGAAAATAATCCACACCCAAAATAAAGTTTAAATGAAAACATAAGCAGAAGATTCAAACTGAAACAGCTGCCTGAAGTACTTTTCTACCAAAAACTGCTTCAGAAGAAGAAAACACATCAAAATGGTAGAATTTAGTAAAAGTATGCAAAGAAGACCAAGTTGCTGCTTTGCAAATTTGATCAACCGAAGCTTCATTCCTAAACGCCCAGGAAGTAGAAACTGACCTAGTAGAATGAGCTGTAATCCTCTGAGGCTGAGTTATACCCGACTCAACATAGGCATGATGAATTAAAGATTTCAACCAAGATGCCAAAGAAATGGCAGAAGCTTTCTGGCCTTTTCTAGAACCGGAAAAGATGACAAATAGACTAGAAGTCTTTCGGAAAGTCTTAGTAGCTTCAACATAATATTTCAAAGCTCTAACAACATCCAAAGAATGCAATGATTTCTCCTTAGAATTCTTAGGATTAGGACATAATGAAGGAACTACAATTTCTCTACTAATGTTGTTGGAATTCACAACCTTAGGTAAAAATTCAAAAGAAGTTCGCAACACTGCCTTATCCTGATGAAAAATCAGAAAAGGAGACTCACAAGAAAGAGCAGACAATTCAGAGACTCTTCTGGCAGAAGAGATGGCCAAAAGGAACAAAACTTTCCAAGAAAGTAATTTAATGTCCAATGAATGCATAGGTTCAAACGGAGGAGCTTGAAGAGCCCCCAGAACCAAATTCAAACTCCAAGGAGGAGAAATTGACTTAATGACAGGTTTAATATGAACCAAGGCTTGTACAAAACAATGAATATCAGGAAGATTAGCAATCTTTCTGTGAAAAAGAACAGAAAGAGCAGAGATTTGACCTTTCAAGGAACTTGCGGACAAACCTTTATCTAAACCATCCTGAAGAAACTGATAAAATTCTCGGAATTCTAAAAGAATGCCAGGAAAAATGATGAGAAAGACACCAAGAAATATAAGTCTTCCAGACTCTATAATATATCTCTCTAGATACAGATTTACGAGCCTGTAACATAGTATTAATCACAGAGTCAGAGAAACCTCTTTGACCAAGAATCAAGCGTTCAATCTCCATACCTTTAAATTTAAGGATTTGAGATCCTGATGGAAAAAAGGACCTTGCGACAGAAGGTCTGGTCTTAACGGAAGAGTCCACGGTTGGCAAGAGGCCATCCGGGCAAGATCCGCATACCAAAACCTGTGAGGCCATGCTGGAGCTACCAGCAGAACAAACGAGCATTCCTTCAGAATCTTGGAGATTACTCTTGGAAGAAGAACTAGAGGCGGAAAGATATAGGCAGGATGATACTTCCAAGGAAGTGATAATGCATCCACTGCCTCCGCCTGAGGATCCCGAGATCTGGACAGATACCTGGGAAGTTTCTTGATGTATGCCACAGTTGTGACATTGTCTGTCTGAAAACAAATGAACGATTCTCTCTTCAGAAGAGGCCAAGACTGAAGAGCTCTGAAAATTGCACGTTCCAAAATATTGATCGGTAATCTCACCTCCTGAGATTCCCAAACTACTTGTGCTGTCAGAGACCCTCACACAGCTCCCCAACCTGTAAGACTTGCATCTGTTGAAATAACAGTCAGAGAGTGTCGTACAATCGGTTTTAAAGATATTGAGATATCTTTGTGTAATCCCTGCACCACTGGTTCAGCATACAGAGCTGAAGAGGCCGCATGTGAAAACGAGCAAAGGGGATCGCGTCCGATGCCGCAGTCATAAGACCTAGAATTTCCATGCATAAGGCTACCGAAGGGAAAGATTGTGACTGAAGGTTTCGACAAGCTGATATCAACTTTAGATGTCTCATGTCTATCAAAGATAGAGCCATGGATACTGAATCTATCTGAAAACCTAAAAAGGTTACCTAAGTCTGAGGAATCAATGAACTTTTTGGTAAATTGATCCTCCAACCATGATGTTGAAGAAACAACACAAATCGATTCGAATGAGATTCTGCTAAATATGAAGACTGAGCAAGTACCAAGATATCGTCCAAATAAGGAATACCACAATACCCTGTTCTCTGATTACAGACAGAAGGGCACCGAGAACCTTCGTAAAAAATTATTGGAGCTGTAGCTAGGCCAAACGGCAGAGCCACAAACTGGTAATGCTTATCTAGGAAAGAGAATCTCAGAAACTGATAGTGATCTGGATGAATCGGAATATGCAGATATGCATCCTGTAAATCTATAGTAGACATGTAATGCCCTTGTTAAACAAAAGGCAGGATAGTCCTTACAGTTACCATTTTGAATGTTGGTATCCTTACATAACGATTCAATATTTTTAGATCCAGAACTGGTCTGAAGGAATTTTCCTTCTTTGGTACAATGAAGAGATTTGAATAAAACCCCAGTCCCTGTTCCAGAACTGGAACTGGCAAAATTACTCCAATCAACTCTAGATCTGAAACACATTTCAGAAATGCTTGAGCCTTCGCTGGGTTTACTGGGACACGGGAAAGAAAAAATCTCTTTGCAGGAGGCCTTATCTTGAAGCCAATTCTGTACCCTTCTGAAACAATGTTCTGAATCCAAAGATTGTGAACGGAATTGATCCAAATTTCTTAGAAAAAACGTAATCTGCCCCCTACCAGCTGAGCTGGAATGAGGGCCGCACCTTCATGTGGACTTAGGAGCTGGCTTTGATTTTCTAAAAGGCTTGGATTTATTCCAGACTGGAGATGGTTTCCAAACTGATACCGCTCCTGAGGATGAAGGATCAGGTTTTGTTCCTTGTTGTGACAAAAGGAATGAAAACGATCATTACCCTGGAAAGAAAGGGAAAGCAGAGTAGACTTAGAAGACATAACAGCATTCCAAGTCTTAAGCCATAAAGCTCTTCTAGCTAAAATAGCTAGAGACATATACCTGACATCAACTCTAATGATATCAAAGATGGCATTACAAATAAAATTATTAGCATGTTGAAGAATAAAAATGCTATGAGAATTATGATCTGTTACTTGTTGCGCTAAAGCTTCTAACCAAAAGATGAAGCTGCAGCAACATCCGCTAAAGATATAGCAGGTCTAAGAAGATTACCTGAACACAAGTAAGCTTTTCTTAGAAATGATTCAATTTTCCTATCTAAAGGATCCTTAAGGAAGTACCATCTGCCGTAGGAATAGTACGCTTAACAAGAATAGAGACAGCCCCATCAACTTTAGGGATTTTGTCCCAAAACTCTAATCTGTCAGATGGCACAGGATATAATTGCTTAAAACGTTTAGAAGGAGTAAATGAATTACCCAAATTATTTCATTCCCTGGAAATTACTTCAGAAATAGCACTAGGGACAGGAAAAACTTCTGGAATAACTACAGGAGATTTAAAAACCTTATCTAAACGTTTAGATTTAGTATCAAGAGGACCAGAATCCTCAATTTCTAATGCAATTAGGACTTCTTTAAGTAAAGAACGAATAAATTTCATTTTAAATAAATATGAAGATTTATCAGCATCAACCTCTGAGACAGAATCCTCTGAACCAGAAGAACCATTATCAGAATCAGAATGATGATGTTCATTTAAAAATTCATCTGAAAAATGAGAAGTTTTAAAAGACTTTTTACATTTACTAGAAGGAGGAATAACAGACATAGCCTTCTTAATGGATTTAAAAACAAAATCTCTTATGTTATCAGGAACACTCTGAGTATTAGATGTTGACAGAACAGCAACAGGTAATGTAACAGTACTTAAAGGAAATATTATCTGCATAAACAGTTTGTCATGACAAAACAGTACAAACAACAGCTGGAGGAACAGATACCATAAGTTTACAGTAGATACACTTAGCTTTGATAGCTCCAGCCCCAGGCAGGGATATTCCAGAAGTATCTTCTGACTCAGCTTCAACGTGGGACATCTTGCAATATGTAATAGAAAAAACAACATATAAAGCAAAATTGATCAAATTCCTTAAATGACAGTTTCAGGAATGGGAAAAAAATGCCAGTGAATAAGCTTCTAGCAACCAGAAGCAAAAAATCAATGAGACTTAAATAATGTGGAGACAAAAGTGACGCCCATATTTTTTCGCGCCAAAAAAGACGCCCACATTATTTGGCGCCTAAATGATTTTGGCGCCAAAAATGACGCCACATCCGGAACGCCAACACTTTTGGCGCAAAAGAACGTCAAAAATGACGCAACTTCCGGCAACACGTATGACGCCGGAAACAGAAATAATTTTTGCGCCAAAAAAGTCCGCGCCAAGAATGACGCAATAAAATGAAGCATTTTCAGCCCCCGCGAGCCTAACAGCCCACAGGGAAAGTCAAATTTTTAAGGTAAGAAAAAAATGAATTATTCATATGCATTATCCCAAATATGAAACTGATTGTCTGAAATAAGGAATGTTGAACATCCTGAGTCAAGGCAAATAAATGTTTGAATACATATATTTAGAACTTTATATAAAAAGTGCCCAACCATAGCTTAGAGTGTCACAGAAAATAAGACTTACTTACCCCAGGACACTCATCTACATGTAGTAGAAAGCCAAACCAGTACTGAAACGAGAATCAGTAGAGGAAATGGTATATATAAGAGTATATCGTCGATCTGAAAAGGGAGGTAAGAGATGAATCTCTACGACCGATAACAGAGAACCTATGAAATAGACCCCGTAGAAGGAGATTACTGCATTCAAATAGGCAATACTCTCCTCACATCCCTCTGACATTCACTGCACGCTGAGAGGAAAACCGGGCTCCAACCTGCTGCGGAGCGCATATCAACGTAGAATCTAGCACAAACTTACTTCACCACCTCCATAGGAGGCAAAGTTTGAAAAACTGATTTGTGGGTGTGGTGAGGGGTGTATTTATAGGCATTTTGAGGTTTGGGAAACTTTGCCCCTCCTGGTAGGAATGTATATCCCATACGTCACTAGCTCATGGACTCTTGCTAATTACATGAAAGAAATAATGTTTACCCATTCGTCTTCACACAAACCCCATGCTCCAAATAATAACCGCTACAGAATAAAAAGCTAAATGAACACACTCAACCCCCATCTAACAAAATGTATCATACAAAAAAAAATAATAATCAATTGGAAAAACAATAATATTGCCCCCAAGGCATCTCAAGGGGGAATGACTCGCAACACCTGCCAAAAAACCCCAGAAAAAATAATAAAGTTCACAGCCTCAGTTGTCTATAGATGTTTCCATAATGCATCTTATAACATTATCTTCAAAGATTGCAACTGTTACTTGTATCAATTCGCATACCGTCCCAGTTGCTCTGTGGGCCCACACTTTTGTAATCCACACTTAGCACATTAACATCATTTTACGACAATCTCAATAACGTGTGCTACTTTTTATTGATTTCATAGAGCCATGTCCTACTACATTGCATAGTACCATTAACGATATGCGTATGCTGTGCATCAACCTTTTAAAGCAATCCTCAATTGTATTTCTCTTGCTTGTCAATACTTATGCTTTGAGGCTCCTGTGTCTACTAAATGCTCGCACATATAAATAATAACCTGCTCACCCGTCCAAATCTATGGAGGAGGTAATAGTATAAATATGCAGTCCCAACATCACACAAACGAAATCTTCACTCACTGTGTACTAACTGACAGCCGCCTGTTATGCAGCTTCCTTACCCGTTACTTATGTCTCTGTGTCAGCCCAACACCATATTGTGCTTGTCTCAGTGTTACCTGGGTCTTGACTTGTATCCCGTGTTGTAGACTGCAACAGTGAGACTTACCGCAGTCGTGTGTGGCAATGGTATGGTAATTGTAGAATCCTCCGTTCTCCTACCTCGATGTCTTCGGTCTCTGGATAGCAGGTTTAGCTATGCAGCCTTCTAGACACAGGTTTGTGCAGGTGATAGCGTCATAAACAACTCCTTGCTTTTTTTGCAAGTTATAGGGCAATAAGTACAAGTAATAAAACAGGATATATAGGAGCGCCAATGGCTTAGATATACCACAGGGTTAGATTTGTTCAAATGTCAAACAAATATATTTATTATATTAAAACAATATGATTCTTATCTCCAGAATTCATAAAAAAATGTATATAACAAAGACACAAGGCACATATAAAAATACATAAAATAAAATACAGCGATTGACAAATTAAAATACAGCGGATGACAAATTCAATCTAATCCAGTTATTTTGACTGGGTGACCAATATCCAATGGTCCGGTGTTTCGTGAACGAGTCCTCTTAAAGACCCTCTAGTAGGTACACAAATGTGTATTAAGAAACAGATCGGTACTTAATTGAATTTATCAAATAAGTGTGCAAATAAACTTGGTGTCCAATAAATGATATAATATTAACTCGAATAGTGTTATCAGTAAGTGATAAAACCACTATTACAGTGATACGAGACCCACTTTAGAGGTCAACAGTTCATATAGGTAGAGCAAAATGTGATGATTAATATAAATCATATAATAAACGCCGTGATAAATTAAAAATGGGATAAAATATAAGATAAAATATATTGAAATCCTTAAGCTAACAGATAAACCATATTATGGATCACAATATATAACACAAAATAAAATACAAATCTAAAGTGATCAAGTAGGTGTGGTCAAAAATTCAAAGTGAAAAATGCTAAAAATACAATATGGTCAAAAATTCAAAGTGAAAAATGCTAAAAATACAATATGTGTGATCCTACTAGTGGGATTCTAAACTAAACTGGTACCAGCCATATCTCAATTAGCCTAATTAAATCTGGATGATGGACTCAGTGGTCCGGTAATGCGTCTAACTTTAATATCTTATAAACAATAAACCAATAAAACAAATAGCACAAGCTATAAAATTAATATAAACAACATGAAAAACAGAGAGTTTATGTCTAGTTTGGCCAAAACTAATCCACAACTCTTAAAGGTGTGTTTCCACAACTTTTAAGAAATAATAATATTGACTATGGTAGTGTCCTTAAAAAGTCAATTGGTAAAAGTGAATCCTTAAAAAAGTCTGATGAAAAAAATCCTCAATGTGTGGTGGAGTCCAAAGTCCTACTCCTTTGTTAAGACAAAACCTGAAAGAGATGAAAAAAGCGCACTAAACAAACAGCGCTATAAGGGTATGGACTATTGAAAATAGTCTTACCGATCAAATCCTGGTCCTGGATATAATGAGCCTCTCAAATCTTTGGTGTAAAGTGTCGTCTACGTGTTTCGGCCCTCGTACCGGGCCTTTTTCAAGACATATAGAGGCTACATTAATACTGACCTTTTATACTCTTTGGTCGAGTGTGGGTGTGGCCTACAGTATGTAGGCCAGACCTCTAGGAAACTAAAAGACCGAATTCGAGAACATCTGTTGCAGATCAAATGGAAGAAGGTTGATTTACCGATTTACAAACACTTCAAAGAAGTACATGGTGGAAGCGACAAAAGCTTCAAATATATGGGTATATGCAAAATAAACAAAGATTGGAGAGGAGGAGACATGGAACTGAAATTACTAAAAACAGAGTCCAAATGGATTTTTAATTTAGACTGTATCTATCCAAAAGGTCTCAACGCAAATTTTGAGATTGTCCATCTGTTTTGAATAGTTCAGAGTAATTGATTTTTATCCCTAAAGTTACAACAAATCCAAATATTAATTATCTAATTCAAGTCATATTCACTTTGAAGTTACTGTTATGAATAATTCCTTAGAACCACTTTTTTAATCATCTGGCTTGGTCGAGTTGACCTAAGCTCTTTGAGGAATACTATTTTAAGACAAATGATGGCAATTTATATATTTTATATTTTTATTTTTATAATTAGTTTGAATTATTATATTGTGTATAAGAATATGAGTTCAAATTATTGCTTTATGTATATGTAAGGAAAGTAGATGATTTTCCACCATGGATCTTGGGAAATCAATATTTTTAGATTATTATAAAGTAGTATCTTTAAGGTGAACGATGTGTATTACCACGAATATTGGATAATCTCCATAAATACAAATTGTAAAAGGGACTTATTTGGGGATCAAGAGACCTTAATCTGGAATTTGTCAAATGGATATAGATCTGTATTGATTAATAGAAGGTTCCTGTTGCTAAAATTGTATAAACAATCCTAATGTTAGGTCCTGGATATATTAGCCTCAACTAGATGAACGAAATTTAAAAATTATATCTAGTTATTAACAGATGTCAAATGAAATAGTTAAATATATATACAACACCTAGTCTTTATAGTTGGCTGTCTAATTGCCGATTATGTCCATTTCCAATATTATAAAGAAAAATCGGTTTACTAGACCGTCTAATGCCCATTACCGATCTTGCCCATTTCCAAAATGGCTCCGGGAAACCGGAAGCTCAAAAACCGGAAGTGTTACAAGCTTCAACTTCCGGTTTACTATCGGAAGTGTGGTTTTTTCGGCGGGGAACAATCCGACAACATCCGCCTCATTTGGCGCAATTTTTAACATACAAACGCCCATATAGAAGAGTATAAAAGGTCAGTATTAATGTAGCCTCTATATGTCTTGAAAAAGGCCCGGTACGAGGGCCGAAACGCGTAGACGACACTTTACACCAAAGATTTGAGAGGCTCATTATATCCAGGACCAGGATTTGATCGGTAAGACTATTTTCAATAGTTCATACCCTTATAGCGCTGTTTGTTTAGTGCGCTTTTTTCATCTCTTTCAGGTTTTGTCTTAACAAAGGAGTAGGACTTTGGACTCCACCACACATTGAGGATTTTTTTCATCAGACTTTTTTAAGGATTCACTTTTACCAATTGACTTTTTAAGGACACTACCATTGTCAATATTATTATTTCTTAAAAGTTGTGGAAACACACCTTTAAGAGTTGTGGATTAGTTTTGGCCAAACTAGACATAAACTCTGTTTTTCATGTTGTTTATATTAATTTTATAGCTTGTGCTATTTGTTTTATTGGTTTATTGTTTATAAGATATTAAAGTTAGACGCATTACCGGACCACTGAGTCCATCATCCAGATTTAATTAGGCTAATTGAGATATGGCTGGTACCAGTTTAGTTTAGAATCCCACTAGTAGGATCACACATATTGTATTTTTAGCATTTTTCACTTTGAATTTTTGACCATATTGTATTTTTAGCATTTTTCACTTTGACTTTTTGACCACACCTACTTGATCACTTTAGATTTGTATTTTATTTTGTGTTATATATTGTGATCCATAATATGGTTTATCTGTTAGCTTAAGAATTTCAATATATTTTATCTTATATTTTATCCCATTTTTAATTTATCACGGCATTTATTATATGATTTATATTAATCATCACATTTTGCTCTACCTATATGAACTGTTGACCTCTAAAGTGGGTCTCGTATCACTGTAATAGTGGTTTTATCACTTACTGATAACACTATTCGAGTTAATATTATATCATTTATTGGACACCAAGTTTATTTGCACACTTATTTGATAAATTCAATTAAGTACCTATCTGTTTCTTAATACACATTTGTGTACCTACTAGAGGGTCTTTAAGAGGACTCGTTCACGAAACACCGGACCATTGGATATTGGTCACCCAGTCAAAATAACTGGATTAGATTGAATTTGTCATCCGCTGTATTTTAATTTGTCAATCGCTGTATTTTATTTTATGTATTTTTATATGTGCCTTGTGTCTTTGTTATATACATTTTTTATGAATTCTGGAGATCAGAATCATATTGTTTTAATATAATAAATATATTTGTTTGACATTTGAACAAATCTAACCCTAAGAGAAATTATTGGAGATTATTTCTATTTCCTGTGGTATATCTAAGCCATTGGCGCTCCTATATATCCTGTTTTATTGTTCCGTTTTTAGACCTATTAGGGGGTCTTCTTTATAGTGAGCAGATATCAGTCCTGGGCGCTAGTTACTTTTCATCTCAATAAGTACAAGTAGCACTTCACTTTTTCCAAACCATTTTTTTTTTCAAAATTAGCGATAGTTACATTGTAACACTGATATCTGTCAGTAATCTCTGAATAACCATTTTATTATCAGGTATTTGTAGAGCGCCAAGAAGTTCTGCAGCGCTATGAACATAGGTAGTATATAAAAAACAAGTACATGGATCAAATGGGTAGAGGGTCCTGCCAAGAGTTGCACTCTTGTAGTCGGCTCTTATGAAGGCTAACTACAAACAGCTGGGCTCATAGGCTTACATGCTATGGGGGATAGCAATGGGGATAGAAAGGTTAGTGTAGGTTGTATACGTCCTTGATTAGTAATCTTCAGGGAGCACTTGAATCTTTTAAAACTAGGGGAGAGTCTTGTGGAGCGAGGCAGAGAGTTCCATAAGATGGGAGCCAGTCTGGAGAAATCTTGTAAACGGGAATTTGAGAAGGTAACAAGAGAGGAGGAGAGTAGGAGATCATGAGCGGAGTGAAGGGGACGGGAGGGAGAGTATCTGGAAACAAGGACTGAGGTGTAGGGGGAGCAATGCAATTCAGGGCTTTGTTGTCTCAGAGTGAAAATTTTGTGTTTAATCCTAGAAGCAAGAGGAAGCCAGTAAAGGGATTGGCAGATGAAGAGCGACGTGTAAGGAAAATGAGCCTGGCAGAGGCATTCATTATGGATTGTAAAGGAGCTAGGCGGCAGCTAGGGAGACCAGAGAGGATGGAGTTGCAGTAGTTGAGGTGGGAAAGGATGAGAGTGGATTAAAATCTAAGTTGTGTCTTGTGTAAGGAAACGTCTAATTTTAGCAATGTTTTTAAGGGGGAAGAGGCAGGCTTTAGCCAAGGACTGAATAAGAGGAGTGAAAGAAAGATCTGAGTCAAGTGTGACCCATCGGGCATGTGAGGTTGGGGTAATGATGGATTTATCAACAGTTACAGAGATATGGGGGGTGAAAAAACTTACAATATGCTTACCTGATAATTTTATTTTCTTCAGATGGAAAGAGTCTACAGCTGCATTCATTACTTTTGGGAATTCAGAACCTGGCCACCAGGAGAAGGCAAAGACACCCCAGCCAAAGGCTTAAATACCTCCCCCACTTCCCTCATCCCCCAGTCATTCTGTCGAGGGAACAAGGAACAGTAGAAGAAATATCAGGGTGAAAAGGTGCCAGAAGAACAAAAATAACAGATGCCCCACAGCAAAAATACGGGCAGGGAGCTATGGACTCTTTCCATCTGAAGAAAAGAAAATTATCAGGTAAGCATAATTTAAGTTTTTCTTTAGAAATGGAAAGAGTCCGCAGCTGCATTAATTACTTTTGGGAAAACAATATCCAAGCTATAGAGGACACTAAATGCAAAAACGGGAGGGTACAAGAGGCGGCCCATTCTGAGGGCACCAGGCCTGAAAACCCCTACCCAACAAAATCCTGCTTCATCCGAAGCCGAGAACAACTTTGAAAAAAAGGAAAAGGCCCAAGGACACTGACCCGCATACACAAGCCTTGCTAGAGACCGCAGGAACAAGACTGGACTGAGTCAACAAGAGACCCTGTTGCCCAGCAGTCGGTCTCCGAACAACACACCCCTTACTAAAGGAAGGGAACAAACTACTGTATTCTTCCACAAAGAAGAAAAGACACGGAGAAAACATAAGGGACTCGAGGCGCTGCTTATTTTATCAACCTCAAAAGGAGGAAGGGCTAAATAGAGCTCACCGGGGATCGAACTTGCAACCCTCGGTTTGCTACATTTTCTGTAGTGTAGATGCCCCCCCCCCCCCTTGATACAGATATAAACATCAATGGGCCTCTCTGCATCGGTGGGTAAAAATGGGTATTGCAGTGATGTCTTAATATCGAGGCATCACTGCAATACCCTGAAAGAGTCTGGAAACGATCACCATCGCTTCCAGTCTTAAAACCCCAGAGGACGTGTCAGGCACGTCCTTGGTCCTTAACTGTATTTTTTGTAGGACATGCCTGACACATCCTTGGTCACTAAGGGGTTAAAGGTATATTATACCCAAATTTTTGCTTTCATGATTCAGATAGAGCATGCAATTTTAAGCAACTTTCTAATTTAATCCTATTATCATTTTTTCTTTGTTCTCTTTGTATCTTTATTTGAAAAAGCAGAAAGCTATGCTAAACAGCTGGGCCATTTTTGGTTCAGCCCCCTTGATAGTGCTTTCTGATTGGTGGGTACAATTAGACACCAATCTGCAAGCGCAACCCAGGTGCTGAACTGAAAATGGGCTGGCTCCTTGGCTTTGATTCCTGCTTTTTCAAATAAAGATGGTTAGAGCGCGAACAAAAATTGATAATAGGAGTAAATTAGAAAGTTGCTTAAAATTGCATGCTCTATCTGAAGCATGAAAGAAAAAAAAATGGATTTAGTATCCCTTTAATCTTTATTTTCAACATTGAGCTGAACCATAAAAATACCAGCCATGTCGGTTAAATACAGGCTGAGGGGCAACACTAAGTTTAGCTTACAAAAGCAAAGATATATGTGGAGATATAATAAATGTCTTCAAATATATTTGGATGAAAATCAACAGGTTGTAATCTATTGCTGGAGATACATGTTTACAAAATAATGTGTAAAATCAGTTCTTGATATGCAGAGCAGCCTTCCAAAAGATGTGATAGAAACTGTTGCAATAAATTAATTCGAAAGAGGGCACCATATTCTTAATGTTTATTATTTACAAAAACCTAATAAGATCTAAATAAAAGTAAATAATTCTGGTACAGATGAATGAGTAAAGTATTCTATAGATTAAAAAAAAAAAATAACAGTTCAATAGCTCAAACACAGTTATCATCCAAAATGTACATATTATTTGTTTCTACTTAATATATAATCAAAGGGATACTTAACCCATATTTTTTCTTTCATGATTCAGATAGAGCATGTAAATTTAAGCAACATTTCTAATTTACTCCTATTATCAATTATTTCTTCGTTTTCTTGGTATCTTTATTTGAAAAAGCAGGAATGTAAGCTAAAGAGCCAGCCCATTTTTGGCTCAGACCCTGGGTAGTGCTTGTTGATTGGTGGCTAAATGTAACCACCAATCAGCAAGCAATACCCAGGTGCTGAACCAGAAATGGGATGGCTACTAACCTTACAGTCCTGCTTTTTCAGGAAAGTTGCTAAAATTGTATGTTCTATCTGAATCATGAAAACAAAACATTGGGTTTAGTATACCTTTAAATTAACATGTAGTAATACTTTGAGTAATGTACACTGTAAAAATATCATGAGAATATTATCATTAAACTCAAGCAGTATTAACCAATGACTAGAAAAGAAAGCTTAGCTTTGGCAGGTTCTCCAGGACATGAATATGGCCAACATTTGTATTATATAGTAATTAGAAATTCACAAAATGCAACATATGTATGCAATAACAGGATATAAATAAATGTTTCTAAAAACAAGAATATATTGTATCAAGACCTCAGGACTTTCTATTTCACATATCACTACTGGGTATATTTGTAGCTTCTACGTACTTGTGACACACTAACATGATACAGAATATTCACTTTCTAGATTATTATTAATAATATTTTTTGTAAAAAATAAAAGCAAACAAATTAACAACCCAGAAGCAATAATGCATACTGCATCAATTTTGGGAAAACATCCTGCATAGTTTAATAATCCACATCAAAGTCTTCAGAAAGACAAGAATAATGTTAACTTTTCAGAATTAAGGGGAAATTAAATATAAAAGAGACAGTGCCACAATAACAAATCCATATACCTGATATGCATCATTCATCCAACAAAAAGTTAGCTAGATATAAACGCAAGCCAAAGTTTGCAAATATACACAATAACAGTTCCACTTTCTGAACATATCTGAACAATAATTTTCAATTTAAAGGGGCAGTCTACTCCAGATTTTTTTTTTAAAAATAGATAATCCCTTTATTACCTATTACCCAGTTTTGCATAACCAACACAGTTATATTAATATACTTTTTACCTCTGTGATTATCCTGTATCTAAGCATCTGCAGACTGTCCCCTTATTTAAGTTCTTTTGATAGACATGCATTTTAGCCAATCAGTGCTGACTCCTAGATAACTCCACGTACATAAGCACAATGTCATCTATATGGTACACATGAATTAATGCCCCCTAGTTGTGATAAACTGTGAAAATGCCCCGAGATAAGAGGTGGCTTAAAAGGGCTTAGAAATTAGCATATACGCCTACCCTTAGGTTTAGCCTTCAACAAAGAATACCAATAGAACAAAGACAATTTGATGATAAAAGTAAATTGAAAAGTTGTTTAAAATTGCATGCCCTATCTGAAACATGAAAGTTTAATTTTGACTAGACTGTCCCTTTAATCAAATTTGAAGAGTAAAAGGTAGTTACATATTATCTGTGGAGCGTTAACTTACAAATGACATACTTATATACTGTAACCATTAAGATGTACACCTAATTAATAGAGCCTGTAATGTGGAATGGAATAGATATACTGAAGAGTAAGAAGCGTTTGAACATCTGTCCTAGACACCCTCTGCTACAGTTTGCAGTTTGTAATAATAATACATCTTAACAACAATATATATAATACTGTACTCTCATATGCCAAGCTCAACATCTTAAGTGCCATGGGACTGTGGCATTCTCAAGCTATAATATATTAAAAATATAATTCTGCTTATCAATAAAACATCAGCGTATGTATGAGGAACAAGATGATACTAAATAATAACACCCTCATAAAGGACATCAAACATATAAAAAGATTGGGGTTTCTTGACATGTCAATTATTGTGAAAAGTACAAATAATATATATGCGATTCCGACGTATGACTAAAGCAACTAATAAAACTCAGCAGCAATAAAGTCTAAGAAACAATATTCGATTACAGAAGAAAAAAAGCAACTGCTATATATTTTAAGACTATTGAATGTGTTTTGAAAAGGTCATTCAGCTCGAAATACACTTTGACGTTCTCTCTCTTATTGTCACTGAGAAATTGTATTCAGTACACATCATCTTTGTGAGCTTATTAATAGATCTGGAACAATATGTTAAGCATACTGTAATCCACAGAGATTGCTTGAAGAAGAAGAAAAAAAGTTCTGTTGATATTCCTTATAAAAGCATTTCTTAAAAATCATATTTGTTAGGTTGCATAATCTAATAAAAGTAAAGAAACCTTAAAGGGACATATGCTAAATAACTTGAAACTAATGCAGTATAACTGTAAAAAGCTGACAGGAAAATATCACCTGAGCATCTCTATGTAAAAAAGGAAGATATTTTACCTCACAATTTCCTCAGCTCAGCAGAGTAAGTTCTGTGTAAAAAGTTATAATTCAGCTGCTGCCCAGCTGCAGGTACAAAAAAAATATGAAGAAATGAACTGCAGCCAATTAGCAGTGCTGAGGTTATGAACTCTTTTACTGTGATCTCATGAGATTTCACTTAACTCTCATGAGATTTCATAGTAAACTTCCTTAAACTGAATAGGGAAATAATATGAGTGTTCACAAAGCTCACTCCTTTGGCTGTCCCGGGACAGACATACTGATTTGCTGCTTAACGTCCTTTGCAATGGGGTTCAAATACTTAGGACATTTTGAGGTAAAATATCTTTCTTTTTTACATAGAGATGTTTAGGTGATATTTTCTAGTCAGCTTTTTACAGCTATGCTGCATCACTTTCAAGTGTTTTAACATTTGAGTATCATGGCCCTTTAAGTAAGGTTTGTGATACAAAAAAATCATAATAGAAAAAGGAAATTTATGCTTACCTGATAAATTGATTTCTTCTACGATACGACGAGTCCACGGATTTCATCCTTACTTGTGGGATATTATCCTCCTGCTAACAGGAAGTGGCAAAGAGCACCACAGCAGAGCTGTATATATAGCTCCTCCCTTCCCCTCCACCCCCAGTCATTCGACCGAAGGTTTTAGGAAGAGAAAGGAAAAGCTAAAAGGTGCAGAGGTGACTGAAGTTGTAAATAAAAAATATAATCTGTCTTAAATTGACAGGGAGGGCCGTGGACTTGTCGTATCGTAGAAGAAATCAATTTATCAGGTAAGCATACATTTCCTTTTCTTCTACAAGATACGACGAGTCCACGGATTTCATCCTTACTTGTGGGATACAATACCAAAGCTACAGGACACGGATGAAAGGGAGGGAATAGACAGAGACCAAAACGGAAGGTACCACTGCTTGAAGAACTTTCCTCCCAAAAACAGCCTCAGAAGAAGCAAAAGTATAACATTTGTAAAATTTGGAAAAAGTATGAAGGGACGACCAAGTCGCAGCCTTACAAATCTGTTCAACAGAAGCATCGTTTTTAAAGGCCCATGTGGAAGCCACAGCCCTAGTAGAATGATTCGCAATTCTTTCAGGAGGCTGCTGTCCAGCAGTCTCATATGCCAGGCGGATGATACTCCTCAGCCAAAAAGAAAGAGAGGTAGCCGCAGCTTTCTCCCCACGCAGGCGCTATCAGGATTACTGAAGTTCTCTCCTGTTTGATCCGAGCAATCACACGTGGAAGGAGAGGAAACGGTGGAAACACATAAGCTAGGCTGAACGACCAAGGAACTGCCAAGGCATCTATCAGTTCGGCCTGAGGATCCCTCGACCTGGATCCGTATCTTGGAAGCTTGGCATTCTGTCGAGATGCCATCAGATCCAATTCCGGTCTTCCCCATCGGAGAATCAGAAAGGCAAACACCTCCGGGTGGAGCTCCCACTCCCCCGGATGAAAAGTCTGACGACTTAGAAAATCCGCTTCCCAGTTCTCTACTCCTGGGATGTAGATTGCCGATAGATAGCAAGAGTGGGCCTCCGCCCATCGGATTATCTTTGATATTTCTATCGCTAAGGAACTCCTTGTTCCCCCCTGATGATTGATATATGCCACAGTCGTGATATTGTCTGACTGGAATCTGATGAATTTGGCCAAAGCCAACTGAGGCCACGCCTGAAGCGCATTGAATATTGCTCTCAGTTCCAGAATATTGGTTGGAAGCAGAGCCTTCAGGGAATTCCAGACTGCACCCCAGCCCAGAAGGCTGACGTCCGTTGTCACTATCACCCACGAGGGTCTGCGGAAACAAGTCCCCTGGGACAGATGATCCGGCGACAACCACTAAAGAAGAGAGTCTCTGGTCTCTTGATCCAGATTTATCTGAGGAGATAAATTCACATAATCCACATTCCACTGTCCGAGCATGCACAGCTGCAGTGGTCTGAGATAAAAGCGAGCAAACGGAATAATGTCCATTGCAGCCACCATTAATCAAATTACCTCCATACACTGAGCCACTGATGGCCGAGGAATGGACTGAAGTGCTCGGCAAGCATTTAGAATCTTTGATTTTCTGACCTCCGTTAGAAATATTTTCATGTCTATCAGAGTTCCTAAGAAAGGAACCCTTGTCTGTGGAACTAGTGAACTCTTTTCTATGTTCACCTTCCAACCGTGAGCTCTAAGGAAAGACAGAACTGTGTCCGTGTGAGCTTTTGTCAGATGATAATTTGACGCCTGGATTAAAATGTCATCCAGATAAGGCGCCACTGCTATGCCTCGCGGTCTGAGAACCGTGAGAAGGGACCCTAGAACCTTTGTGAAGATTCTGGGTGCTGCGGCCACGAACTGATAATGTTTGTCCAGGAAGGCAAACCTTAGAAACTGATGATGATCCTTGTGGATAGGAATATGAAGATATGCATGCTTCAAATCCGCGGTAGTCATATATTGACCCTCCTGGATCATTGGTAAAATTGTTCGTATAGTCTCCATCTTGAATGATGGAACTCTGAGAAATTTGTTTAGACACTTGAGATCTAAAATGGGTCTGAAAGTTCCCTCTTTTTTGGGAACCACGAAAAGATTTGAATAAAACCCCTGCCCCTGGTCCAGTTTTGGAACAGGACAGATTACTCCCATGGTAGAAAGGTCTTTTACACAGCGTAAGAACGCCTCTCTTTTTATCTGGTCTACAGATAATCGTGAAAGATGAAATCTCCCTCTTGGGAGAAAATCCTTGAATTCCAGTTGATACCCGTGGGTCACTATTTCCAGTGCCCGAGGGTCCTGAACATCTCTTGCCCAAGCCTGAGCAAAGAAAGAAGGTCTGCCCCCTACTAAATCTGGTCCCGGATTGGGGGCCGCCCCTTCATGCTGTCTTTGTAGCAGCAGCAGGCTTCTTGGATTGTTTAACTTTATTCTAAGCCTGGTTGGGTCTCCAGACTGACTTGGATTGAGCAAAATAATCTTCCTACTTTGTGAAGGAAGAGGAAGCAGAGGGTCCTCCTTTAAAGTTTCGAAAGGAACGAAAATTATTTTGTTTACCCCTCATCTTAACAAATTTATCCTGAGGTAGGGGATGGCCTTTACCTCCAGTAATGTCAGAAATGATTTCCTTCAATTCAGGCCTGAATAGGGTCTTACCTTTAAAAGGAATAGCTAAAAGTTTAGATTTTGATGAAACATCAGCAGACCAAGACTTGAGCCATAATGCTCTACGCGCTAAAATGACAAATCCTGCATTTTTCGCCGCTAATTTTGCAATTTAAAAAGCGGCATCTGTAATAAAAGAATTAGCTAGCTTGAGAGCCTTAATTATATCCAAAATGTCATCTAATGGAGTCTCAACCTTCAGAGACTCTTCTAGAGCATCAAACTAAAAAGCTGCTGCAGTAGTAACTGGAACAATGCAAGCCGTAGGTTGTAAAAGAAAACCCTGATGAATAAATAATTTCTTTAGAAGACCCTCTAACATTTTATCCATAGGGTCTTTGAAAGCACAACTGTCCTCAATAGATATAGTTGTACGCTTAGCCATGATAGATATACCTCCCTCCACCTTAGGGACTGTTTGCCAAGAGTCCCGAATGGTGTCTGATATGGGAAACATTTTCTTAAAATTAGGAGGGGGAGAGAACGGTATGCCTGGTCTATCCCATTCCTTTTTTACAATTTACGAAATTCTTTTAGGAATCTGAAAAACATCAGTGTAAGTAGGCACCTCTAAATATTTGTCCATCGTACACAATTTCTCTGGTGGTATCACAATAGGGTCCCAATCATCCAGAGTCGCTAAAACCTACCCGAACTAATAGGCGGAGGTGTTCAAGCTTAAATTTAAAGGACTGAGCCTGAAAGTTCTCCCTCAGACAGCAATTCCCTGACCCACAACTCAGAGCACTGTGAGGGTACATCGGAAATAGCCAATAAAGCATCAGAGGATTCAGTATTCACATTAATACCTGACCTACTGCGTTTACCCTGTAACACTGGTAATTTAGATAATACCTCAGTAAGGGTAGTTTACATAACTGCAGCCATCTCCTGCAGAGTAAAAGAATTAGACGCACTAGAGGTACTTGGCGTCGCTTGTGTGGGCGTTAAAGGTTGTGACACTTGGGGAGAATTGGATGGCATATCCTGATTCTCTTCAGACTGAGAATCATCCTTAGGCACACTTTCTTGACCTAAAATATGCTTTTTACAATGTAAGGCCCTTTTAATACAAGAGGTTCACAATGTAAGCGGGGGTTCCACAATGGCTTCTAAACACATAGAACAATGAGATTCCTCAATGTCAGGAATGTTGAACAGACTAGTAATAACCACAATAGTCGTTAAACACTTTATTTATTGCTTTAAACAAAATTTTGAGAAACGTGTACTGCGCCTTTAAGAGATAAAAAAAGCGCACAAATTTTCCAAAACTGCTCAAAAAACGTCAATTTGCTCTAAAAATTAACTATAGCTAAGTAATGGCTCCAAAAATTATTGCACCCCAAGAGTAAGGGGATAAATTAACCTCTAAAAGGAACTTAAGTCACAGATATGTTAAATTTGACAAAAATACCCCCTGCACCTCGCCACAGCTCTGCTGTGGCACCTACCTGCCCCCAGGGTACTTCAAAATGACTCGCCAACGATCCGGATAATAGAACCCCTGTCTAGGATCAACCGGAGCTAATGCTTGCTGCTTCACAGCCAGAGGAATGTGCGCATCTGAGCGTGCAAAATTAGGCCCCGCCCATCACGTCCGATTATCAAGTAGGCCTGAAACAACCACATGGTGAAGCGGTTTCAAGAAAAAACCAAGTGGAACCTTTTTAACCCCAATAACACACCAAAATTGTCAAACTGTTCATTTTGCAATTAAAACCGTTAAACAATTCCTGCCTCTCCCAGTGTCTCTTATAATACTTAAGCCCATTATAATGATTGCCCAACATTTGTCAACTGATAATTTAAGTAGAGGTCTCCCAGTAACACCCCTTTGTTTAACAGGTCTACTGCTTACCCCTTCCCTTGTAGGGGAATAAATGCCAGCCAGTTCTGATATATCAAGTCTCCTCAGAAATAAAGGGCTGCACATACCTCAATGCTGCTTGTAACATGAAACCGTTCTCCACACTGAAGATGTCTCTTGTATTACCTTCAGAAGCTCTGTGGGAACCAACATGGATCTTAGTTACATCTGCTAAGATCATTAACCTCAGGGCAGAAATCTTCTCCATATCCCCCTGAGGAAAATAGTACTCACTGGTACCATTTAAAAATAAAAAAACTTCTTGATTGAAGAAACTAAAACACCTCACTTTACCTCTTCCTAGTATAACACAGGCAAAGAGAATGACTGGGGGTGGAGGGGGAAGGGAGGAGCTATATATATACAGCTCTGCTGTGGTGCTCTTTGCCACTTCCTGTTAGCAGGATGATAATATCCCACAAGTAAGGATGAAATCCGTGGACTCGTATCTTGTAGAAGAAAATAAGAATACTGTGAGGACACATATAAATAGCATATATAATACATATCTACAAATTGTAGCTAATTAATATTTCCAAAAGTGTTCTCAAGCTGCTTTGCCAAAATAACATGATTTAAACACACTATCATCAAGTAAATTTTGTAATTTGTACACACAAAACAATCCAATAAAGTCCCAATTAAACCTTACTGTAAAAACAAAATTTCAATTTGTTTCTACTGTAAAGTGTGCTTAATTATCTTACAATACTTTGTATCTAGAGTGTATCTAGATATGCTAAGGAGCATGCACGCCTGGCAGTGGTGTTTGCAACAATGTATAACTTTATTTAAAACATAGTTGCAAACCCTGCTGCCATATTTAAATATAATGGAATTTGAAATATAATGAATTTGAAATATTTTTTTTAAATCACATGCTGTATCTATATTATAAAAAAATTAATTTAGACTTTTATGCTCTCTTTAAACTTTTCTAACTTGTATATCTACTGCTCTCTTGATCACTGGATATTGCTTCCATTTAAATTTTTATACTTCAAAACCTATATTTCCAATCAGCACTCTAGCTACCACAAAAGTGCCATATCGGAGAGCACTGATTGGAGCGTGATCAAATTTAACGTGAGTGGGGTTGAAGACGAAATGTAACCGCTTAGGGTTAAAATAAAAGTTGCACTAAACACAACATGAATACATTAAAATAAACTATTACACTCATATAAACATTATCTAATAAAAATGATTCATATAAATATAAATACATTTTTTCAAAGGTATATGGTATATAGCCATATATTTAACTGCAAAGGGCTATAATATATATATATATATATATATATATATATATATATATATATATATATATATATATATATATATATATATCCACAACACAAACAGTAAAGACACAGGAAATTTTTCAAAAGTGTAAATATAATTGACGTTTTGGGGAAAGATTCTCCCCCTCTTTATGTATATATATATATATATATATATATATATATATAGTAATGCAACAAGTCCAGCACTCACTATTTAATAGTAATTTCGGGGTGCCTCACAAACAATGATTATATACAAGCCAGAGAGAGCACTCACCGTTTAGATGTAAATCAAACAAAGTAGTTTATTGTGAACGTTTTCGGGGAGTGACCCAGTCCTCAGACAATTCCAAGTGAAAATAAAAATATAGAAGTGCAAAAGTCCAGCACTCACTATACCATATTGCTCCGGGGGGCATCTCACTCGATATGTACAAGAAGGCCAAAGAGAGCACTCTCTGTTGTAATCGTGTCAAAAAAAAGTTTAATTCTTAGTGAACGTTTTCATGGAGTGACCCCGTCCTCAGACTATTATTTGTAATAGTCTGAGGATGGGGTCACTCCCCGAAAACGTTCACTTAGAATTAAACTTTTTTTTTACACGATTACATTGGCGAGTGCTCTCTTTGGCCTTTATATATATATATATATATATATATATATATATATATATATATATATATATATATATATAAAACATAATTTATCCTTACCTGATAAATTTATTTCTCTTGTGATGTATCGAGTCCACGGATTCATCCATACTTGATACGTGGGATATTCTCCTTCCTTACAGGAAGTGGCAAAGACAGCACCCACAGCAGAGCTGTCTATATAGCTCCTCCCTTAGCTCCACCCCCCAGTCATTCGACCGAAGGCTAGGAAGAAAAAGGAGAAACTATAGGGTGCAGAGGTGACTGAAGTTTTTTAAAATAAAAATATACTGCCTGTCTTAAATAAACAGGGCGGGCCATGGACTCGATACATCACAAGAGAAATAAATTTATCAGGTAAGCATAAATTATGTTTTCTCTTGTAAGATTTATCAAGTCCACGGATTCATCCATACTTGTGGGATACCAATACCAAAAGCTATAGGACACGGATGAAGGGAGTGACAAGACAGGTACCTTAAACAGAAGGCACCACTGCTTGTAGAACCTTTCTCCCAAAAATAGCCTCCGAAGAAGCAAAAGTATCAAATTTGGAAAATTTGGAAAAAGTATGAAGCGAAGACCAAGTCTCCGCCTTACAAATCTGTTCAACAGAAGCTTCATTTTTAAAAGCCCATGTGGAAGCCACTGCTCTAGTAGATTGAGCAGTAATTCTTTCAGGAGGCTGCTGGCCAGCAGTCTCATAAGCCAAACGGATGATGCTTTTCAGCCAAAAGGAAAGAGAGGTAGCCGTAGCCTTTTGACCTCTCCGTTTACCAGAATAAACAACAAACAATGAAGATGTTTGACGGAAATCTTTAGTTGCTTGTAAGTAGAACTTTAAAGCACGAACCACATCAAGATTGTACAACAGACGTTCCTTCTTTAATGAAGGATTAGGACACGTGAAGGAACAACAATCTCCTGATTGATATTCCTATTAGAAACAACCTTAGGAAGAAACCCAGGTTTGGTACGCAAAACCACCTTATCTGTATGGAAAACAAGGTAAGGTGAGTCCCACTGTAAAGCAGATAACTCTGAAACTCTTTGAGCCGAAGAGATAGCTACTAAAAACAAAACTTTCCAAGATAGAAGCTTAATATCTATGGAATGCATAGGTTCAAACGGAACCCCTTGAAGAACTTTAAGAACTAAGTTTAGGCTCCATGGGGGAGCAACAGGTTTAAATACAGGCTTGATCCTGACCAAGGCCTGACTAAACGCTTGAACGTCTGGGACATCTGCCAGACGTTTGTGTAAAAGAATAGACAAAGCAGATATTTTTCCTTTTAAGGAACTAGTTGATAATCCCTTCTCCAATCCTTCTTGGAGAAAAGACAATATTCAAGGAATCCTAATCTTACTCCATGAGTAACCCTTGGATTCATACCAATAAAGATATTTGCGCCAAATCTTATGATAGATTTTCCTGGTGACAGGCTTTCTAGCTTGAATCAGGGTATCAATGACCGACTCAGAGAAACCACGCTTTGATAGAATCAGGCGTTCAATCTCCAAGCAGTCAGACGCAGAGAAATTAGATTTGAATGCTTGAATGGACCTTGGATTAGAAGGTCCTGCCTCATTGGCAGAGTCCACGGTGGAACCGATGACATGTCCACTAGGTCTGCATACCAAGTCCTGCGTGGCCACGCAGGTGCTATCAGAATCACCAAAGCTCTCTCCTGCTTGATTCTGGCAACCAGACGTGGGCGGAGAGGAAGCGGAGGAACTACATAGGCCAGATTGAAGGACCAGGGCACTTCTAGAGCATCTCTCAGTACCGCCTGGGGATCCCGGGACCTGGTTAGTAACTTTGCACAGCTATGCAAATAAACAATTAACCCCTTAATGTAAAAACCGGATTGACAAAATGTCAAAAAACAGTAAAAAAGCATTCAGCACCTTACCACAGCTCTGCTGTGGTGCCTACCTGCCCTTTAGGAACAATTTGTGGGGGAAAAAAACTTCTTTACAGCCCTCAAACACAGTAGGAACCTCTGGAGAAGCAGTTGGATGTCTCTGAGGAAAAGAAACTGCGCAACTGAGGCGCGAAAATAGGCCCCTCCCACCTCACTCGATGTTATGGGGCCTAAAAGAAACACAACAGAGTGTTTCTTAAACTAGCCATGTGGGTTAATAACCCTTAAACAAGCCACAATGACCCCTTAAAGTCCCTCAAAAAACGTTATATGTGCAATAAAAACAAAAACGTTTTTTCCTATCAGTGTCACCAGTAACTAATGTCTGAATACAGCTTACCCTTCCCTCATGGGGATATTGCCAGCCTTTTATAGAATTATCACAGTCTGTCTAGAAAAAAAAAATAGACTGAACATACCTCAATGCAGTTTAGCCAGCAAACCGTTCCCCCAACTGAAGTTTTACTGTACTCTTCAGTCCTTGTGAGAACAGCAGTGGATCTTACATAGTAACATAGTAGATAAGGTTGAAAAAAGACTGAAGTCCATCGAGTTCAACCTATACAAATCTAAAATACTTATAAAAAGCTCCAGTTAAGCTTAAATAACCCCATTAAAATGTGACCCATTTAATACTAGCAATCATACCCATGAATTTTGTTTATATACAGAAATTTATCCAGACTATTTTTAAATGTATCTATGGTATTGGCATTCACTACCTCCTTTGGTAATGAGTTCCACAATTTTATTGCTCTTACAATGAAAAAACGTTTCCGTTGCAGGAGATTAAATCTCCTTTCCTCCAACCTTAAATTATGACCTCTTGTCAGAAACAATTTTCTTGGAATAAACAGAGCTTCTGCCATCTCTGTATATGGGCCTTGAATATATTTATATAAAGTAATCATGTCACCTCTCAAGCGCCATTTTTCTAAAGAAAACAGACACAGTTTGGCTAGCCTCTCCTCATAGGTTAATTTCTCCAATCCCCTTATTAGCTTTGTGGCCCTTCTCTGAACTTTTTCTAGTTCTGCAATATCTTTTTTAGCAATCGGTCCCCAGAACTGCACTCCAAACTCAAGGTGAGGTCTTACCAGGGCTTTATATAATGACAGAATTATGCTTTCCTCCCTTGAATCAATGCCTCTTTTAATACATGCTAGTATCTTATTAACCTTTGAAGCCGCTGCCCTGCATTGTGCACCCATCTTTAGCTTGTTATCTATTACTACTCCCAAATTCCTTTCCTTCTGTGTTTGGCTAAGTCTTGTCCCATTTAAAAAAACATAATTTATGCTTACCTGATAAATTTATTTCTCTTGTAGAGTATTCAGTCCACGGGTCATCATTACTTATGGAATATATTCCCTTCCCAACAGGCAGTTGCAAGAGGATCACCCAAGCAGGGTTGCTATATAGCTCCTCCCCTCACATGTCATATTCAGTCATTCGATCGAAACTAGACGAGAAAGGAGAAACTATAGGGTGCAGTGGTGACTGGAGTATCAATTAAAATTTAGAACTGCCTTAAAAAGACAGGGTGGGCCGTGGACTGAATACACTACAAGAGAAATAAATTTATCAGGTAAGAATAAATTATGTTTTCTCTTGTTAAGTGTATTCAGTCCATGGGTCATCATTACTTATGGGATACCAATACCAAAGCTAAAGTACACGGATGATGGGAGGGACAAGGCAGGAACTTAAACGGAAGGAACCACTGCCTGTAGAACCTTTCTCCCAAAAACAGCCTCCGAAGAAGCAAAAGTGTCAAATTTGTAAAATTTTGAAAAGGTGTGAAGCGAAGACCAAGTCGCCGCCTTGCAAATCTGTTCACCAGAGGCCTCATTCTTAAAGGCCCAGGTGGAAGCCACAGCTCTAGTAGAATGAGCTGTAATTCTTTCAGGGGGGCTGCTGTCCAGCAGTCTCATAGGCTAAACGTATTACGCTACGAAGCCAAAAGGAGAGAGAGGTTGCCGAAGCTTTTTGACCTCTCCTATGTCCAGAGTAAACGACAAACAGGGAAGAAGTTTGACGAAAATCTTTAGTTGCCTGTAAATAGAATTTCAGGGCACGGACTACGTCCAGATTATGCAAAAGTCGTTCCTTCTTTGAAGAAGGATTAGGACATAATGAAGGAACAACAATCTCTTGATTGATATTCCTGTTAGAAACTACCTTAGGTAAAAACCCAGGTTTAGTACGTAGAACTACCTTGTCTGAATGGAAAATCAGGTAAGGAGAATCACAATGTAAGGCAGATAACTCCGAGACTCTTCGAGCCGAGGAAATAGCCATCAAAAACAGAACTTTCCAAGATAAAAGTTTAATATCAATGGAATGAAGGGGTTCAAACGGAACTCCTTGAAGAACTTTAAGAACCAAATGTAAGCTCCACGGGGGAGCAACAGTTTTAAACACAGGCTTAATCCTAGCCAAAGCTTGACAAAAAGCCTGGACGTCTGGAACTTCTGCCAGACGCTTGTGCAAAAGAATAGACAGAGCAGAGATCTGTCCCTTTAACGAACTAGCTGATAAGCCCTTTTCCAAACCCTCTTGGAGAAAGGACAATATCCTAGGAATCCTAACCTTACTCCATGAGTAACTCTTGGATTCGCACCAATACAGGTATTTACGCCATATCTTATGGTAGATTTTCCTGGTAACAGGCTTTTGTGTCTGAATTAAGGTATCAATAACTGACTCGGAGAAGCCACGCTTTGATAGGATCAAGCGTTCAATCTCCATGCAGTCAGTTTCAGAGAAATTAGATTTGGATGATTGAAAGGACCTTGCATTAGAAGGTCTTGCCTCAGAGGTAGAGTCCATGGTGGACAGGACGACATGTCCACTAGGTCTGCATACCAGGTCCTGCGTGGCCATGCAGGCGCTATCAGAATCACCGATGCTCTCTCCTGTTTGATCTTGGCAATCAGTCGAGGGAGCAGAGGAAACGGTGGAAACACATAAGCCAGGTTGAAGAATCAAGGAGCTTCTAGAGCATCTATCAGCGTCGCTCCCGGGTCCCTGGACCTGGATCCGTAACGAGGAAGCTTGGCGTTCTGGTGAGACGCCATGAGATCCAGTTCTGGTTTGCCCCAACGATGGACCAGTTGAGCAAACACCTCCGGATGGAGTTCCCACTCCCCCGGATGAAAAGTCTGACGACTTAGAAAATCCGCCTCCCAGTTCTCCACGCCTGGGATGTGGATCGCTGACAAGTGGCAAGAGTGAGACTCTGCCCAGCGAATTATCTTTGAGACTTCTAACATCGCTAGGGAACTCCTGGTTCCCCCTTGATGGTTGATGTAAGCCACAGTCGTGATGTTGTCCGACTGAAATCTGATGAACCTCAGTGTTGCTAACTGAGGCCAAGCTAGAAGAGCATTGAATATTGCTCTTAACTCCAGAATATTTATTGGGAGGAGTTTCTCCTCCTGAGTCCACGATCCCTGAGCCTTCAGGGAGTTCCAGACTGCGCCCCAGCCTAGAAGACTGGCATCTGTTGTTACAATCGTCCAATCTGGCCTGTGAAAGGTCATGCCCTTGGACAGATGGACCCGAGATAACCACCAGAGAAGAGAATCTCTGGTCTCTTGATCCAGATTTAGTAGGGGGGGTAAATCTGAGCAATCCCCATTCCACTGGCCTAACATGCACAATTGCAGCGGTCTGAGATGCAGGCGCGCAAATGGCACTATGTCCATTGCCGCTACCATTAAGCCGATTACTTCCATGCACTGAGCTACTGACGGGCGTGGAATGGAATGAAGGGCACGGCAAGCATTTAGAGAACTCTTTTCCACGTTCACCTTCCACCCATGCGACCTCAGAAAAGCCAGAACTATCTCTGTATGAGATTTGGCAATTTGAAAGCTTGACGCCTGTATCAGGATGTCGTCTAGATACGGAGCTACCGCTATACCTCGTGGTCTTAGAACTGCCAGAAGTGAGCCCAGAACCTTTGTAAAGATTCTTGGGGCCGTGGCCAACCCGAAGGGGAGAGCTACAAATTGGTAATGCCTGTCTAGAAAGGCAAATCTTAGGAACCGATGATGATCTTTGTGAATCGGTATGTGAAGGTAGGCATCCTTTAAGTCCACTGTGGTCATATACTGACCTTCTTGGATCATGGGTAGGATGGTCCGAATAGTTTCCATTTTGAATGATGGAACTCTTAGGAATTTGTTTAAGATCTTTAGGTCCAAAATTGGTCTGAAGGTACCCTCTTTCTTGGGAACCACAAACAGATTTGAATAGAATCCCTGTCCTTGTTCCGTCCGCGGAACTGGGTGGATCACCCCCATTACTAGGAGGTCTTGTACGCAGCGTAGAAATACCTCTTTCTTTATCTGGTTTTCTGATAACCTCGAAAGATGAAATCTCCCTTGAGGAGGAGAAGCCTTGAAGTCCAGAAGATATCCCTGAGATATGATCTCCAACGCCCAGGGATCCTGGGCATCTCTTGCCCACGCCTGGGCGAAGAGAGAAAGTCTGCCCCCCACTAGATCCGTTTCCGGATAGGGGGCCAACCCTTCATGCTGTCTTAGAGGCAGTAGCAGGTTTTCTGGCCTGCTTGCCCTTGTTCCAGGACTGGTTAGTTTTCCAGGCCTGTCTGTAACGAGCAACGGTTCCTTCCTGTTTTGGGGCGGAGGAAGTTGACGTTGCTCCTGCCTTGAAATTTCGAAAAGTATGAAAATTAGACTGTTTGGCCTTTGATTTGGCCTTGTCCTGAGGTAGAGTATGACCCTTACCTCCAGTAATGTCAGCGATAATCTCTTTCAAGCCGGGCCCGAATAAGGTCTGCCCCTTGAAAGGAATATTAAGCAATTTAGATTTAGAGGTCACATCAGCTGACCAGGATTTAAGCCATAACGCTCTGCGCGCCTGGATGGCAAATCTGGAGTTCTTAGCCGTTAGTTTGGTTAAGTGTACAATGGCATCAGAAACAAATGCGTTAGCTAGCTTAAGTGCTTTAAGCTTGTCCATGATTTCATCCAATGGAGCTGAGTGAATGGCCTCTTCCAGAGACTAAAACCAGAATGCCGCAGCAGCAGTGACAGGCGCAATGCATGCAAGGGGCTGTAAGATAAAACCTTGTTGAACTAACATTTTCTTAAGGTAACCTTCCAATTTTTTATCCATTGGATCCGAAAAAGCACAACTATCTTCCACCGGGATAGTGGTACGCTTAGCTAAAGTAGAAACTGCTCCCTCCACCTTAGGGACCGTCTGCCATAAGTCCCATGTAGTTGCGTCTATTGGAAACATTTTTCTAAATATAGGAGGAGGGGAAAAAGGCACACCAGGTCTATCCCACTCCTTGCTAATAATTTCTGTAAGCCTTTTAGGTATAGGAAAAACATCAGTACACACCGGTACTGCATAGTATCTGTCCAGCCTACATAACTTTTCTGGAATAGCAACTGTGTTACAGTCATTCAGAGCCACTAAAACCTCCCCTAGCAATACACGGAGGTTCTCAAGCTTAAATTTAAAATTAGAAATTTCTGAATCCGGTTTCCCTGGATCAGATCCGTCACCTACAGAGTGAAGCTCTCCGTCCTCATGTTCTGCAAACTGTGACGCAGTATCGGACATGGCTCTTGTAGCACCAGCGCGCTCTATTCTTACCCCAGAGCAATAGCGCTTGCCTCTTAATTCTGGCAATTTAGATAATACTTCTGTCAGGGTATTATTCATAATAGTAGCCATGTCTTGTAAAGTGATTTGTATGGATGCCCCTGATGCGTTAGGCGCCACAATATCACGCGCCTCCTGAGCGGGAGGCGAAGGTACTGACACGTGAGGAGAGTTAGTTGGCATAACTTCCCCCTCGTTGTCTGGTGATAATTCCTTTATAGATAAAGACTGACCTTTATTAATTAAAGTGAAATCAATACATTTAGTACACATGTTTCTGTGGGGCTCCACACTGGCCTTTAAACATAGTGAACAGAGAGACTCATCTGTGTCAGACATGTTTAAACAGACTAGCATTAAAACTAGCAGACTTGGAAAACACTGTAAATAATTTTACAAGCAATAAAGAAAAACGCTACTGTGCCTTTAAGAAGCACCAAAAACTGTCACCGTTGAAATAACAATGAACCAAATCAGTTATAGCAACAAAATTTTCACAGTAAATATATTAAGTTAGCAGAGCATTGCACCCACTTGCAAATTGATGAATAACCCCTTAATACCCAAAACGGTTTTCTATAAGCAGTACAGAAAAAAACTTTTTTTAATACAGTCCAAACACCACTGTCACAGGTCTGCTGTGACTGATTACCTCCCTCAAAATGACTTTTGGAGTCCCTTAAGCTCTCTGGAGACGACCTGGTTCATGCAGGAAGAAGCAGGAAGATTAAGCCTAAATTTTTACTGCGACAAAAAAGCGCTAAAATAGGCCCCTCCCACTCAATATTACAACATAGGGAGTTTCAGTTAACTGTTTCTATGCAGAAAAAAAACGGTCAGCCATGTGGAAAAATTTATGCCCCCATAAGTTTTTATCACCAAAGTACCTCACAAAAGATTAAACATGCCAGTAAAATCGTTTTAAAGCTCCTTTTGTTAAGAAGTATACATTTCTATTGATAAGCCTGATACCAGTCCTCCTACTGCATTTAAGGCTTATAACATCACTTCAGTATTAATAGCATTTTCTCAGTCAAGTTCCATTCCTCAGAAATTACTTTACTGTATATATTTAAATCAGCCTGTTAACAGTCGCTTTCACTGTAATAAAGGCTTTACTTACATTACATTGGTATCAGCAGTATTTTCTTAATTTACTGCACATACCTCATTTGCAGGATTCCCCGCACGCTATTCCCTTTCTGAAAGTTACCCCACTCCCCAGAATGTGCGAGAACAGCCAGTGGATCTTAGTTACTTCTGCTAAGATCATATAAAACGCAGGCAGATTCTTCTTCCAAACACTGCCTGAGAAATAAACAGCACACTCCGGTGCCATTTAAAATAACAAACTTTTGATTGAAGAAATAAACTAAGTATAAAAACACCACAGACTTCTCACAACCTCCTAACTAGTTGAGTTGCAAGAGAATGACTGAATATGACATGTGAGGGGAGGAGCTATATAGCAACCCTGCTTGGGTGATCCTCTTGCAACTTCCTGTTGGGAAGGGAATATATTCCATAAGTAATGATGACCCGTGGACTGAATACACTTAACAAGAGAAATACGTAGCCTGCTTATTTTTACTTCCAAAATGTAGAACCTTGCATTTTTCCGTATTAAATCTCATTTTCCGTTCCATTGCCCATAGTTCTAATTTTAGCAAATCCCTTTGTAAAGAGAGTTCGTCCTGCTCTGACCTAATGACCTTACTTAACTTAGTATCATCTGCAAAAATATAGATGTCGCTATTTAATCCTTGCTGCAAGTCATTTATAAAAATATTAAAAAGAACAGGGCCCAGTACTGATCCCTGGGGGATGCCACTGATTACCTTTATCCAATCTGAGTATGATCCATTTACTACTACTCGTTGCTCCCTATCTTTTATCCAGTTATTTATCCATGAGCTAACATTTTCAGCTATTCCCAGTCCCTTAATTTTGTGCATTAATCTCTCATGTGGCACTGTATCAGATGCCTTTGCAAAATCTAAGTATATCACATCAACTGATTCCCCTTTATCTATATTTTTACTTACTTCCTCGTAGATTCTAATTAGATTAGTTTGACATGATCTATTTCTTCTAAAGCCATGCTGATTAGAACTCATAATCTTGTTTACACGAATATGCTCATCAATATAATCCCTTATAATCCCTTTAAATATCTTCCCCACTATTGATGTCAGACTAACTGGTCTTTAGCTTCCTGGATCATCCCTGCTTCCCTTTTTGAAGAGTGGCACCACATCAGCTTTACGCCAATCCTGGGGTACCATGCCTGAGGATAAGGAGTCTTGAAAAATTAAGAGTAAAGGTTTGTCTATAACAGTGCTAAGTTCCCTTAACACCCTTGGGTGTATTCCATCTGGGCCTGGAGTTTTATTTACCTTAATATTTTCCATTTTTTCCCGATATCCTCTAAACAAAACCCAGTTAGTGGTATGGACTGGCATGTTCTATTCCGTTCCAAAGTATCATTCAATGGTTCCTCTCTTGTGTATACTGAAGAAAAAAAAACTGGTTTAGTACCTCAGCCTTCTCCCTGTCATTATTTATCATGCTACCCTCCACGCATTTTAATGTACCTATATTATCCTTCTTAGATTTATTGCTATTTATGTACTTAAAGAACCTTTTAGGGTTAGACTTAGAATCCTTGGCAATTAATTTTTCATTTTCAATTTTGGCTAATTTGATTGCTTTTTTGCATGCTTTGTTACATTCCTTATAAATATTGTATGTTGAGTCTGTACTATTTTCTTTTAATAATTTAAATGCCCTACGTTTTTTCCAAATTTCTCTTAACACATTTTTAATTAGCCATAATGGCTTTGTTTTTTTATTTTTATTTTTATAACCGTATGGTATGTGTTGATATGTATATTTATTTAACACATTTTTAAATATTATCAATTTATCCTCTGTATTTTTATTAGAAAATACATTGTCCCAATTTATATTATTTAATGATTTCCTTAAATCGTTGAATTTTGCTTTATTGAAATTAAAAGTCTTAGTTAAACCTTTAAAACACTGCATATGAAAAGAGATTTTAAATGTGACCATGTTATGATCACTGTTACCAAAATGTTCTTTAACTTCTATGTTTGATATTATATCTGTATTGTTTGATAGCACTAAATCCAATATAGCTTTACTCCTAGTTGGCTCCTCTATTAATTGTGTCAAGAAGTTATCCCTGAGAACATTTACAAATCTATCCCCCTTAGCTGAATTACTAGTTTCATTGGCCCAGCTTATATCAGGGTAGTTAAAATCTCCCATAATTACAGCACTGTTATTAGCAGACTTACCTATTTGGATAAGTAGTTGAGTTTCCTCCGGGTCACTAATGTTGGGAGGCTTGTAGCATGTTCCTAGTGATATTTTTTTAGGATTTTTCCCCCCACTCTTTATTTCAACCCACAGGGTCTCTACATTGTCACTTGTATCATAAATATCTTCCCTTATTGTAGGTTTAAGGTTAGGTTTAATATACATGCAGATTCCTCCACCCCTTTTATTATTCCTGTCCCTCCTAAATAATGTATACCCCTCTAAGTTAACTGCCCAGTCATGTGAATCATCCCACCAAGTTTCAGTTATACTGATAACATCATAGTCCTCTTCTGCAACTAAGGGCTAGATTTACAAACCCCTGTATGCCTCAGCATTGATAAATCTAGCCCTAAGAGCGTTAGCTCCCCCATTTTACCTGTCATGCTTCTTGCATTTGTTGTCATACATTTAATTTTCATGTGCTTTCTGCTGCTACTTGGTGTGCTTTCCTCTATACTTTCTAATGTGACATTTCTTAAGTCATCCCTTCCTTGAGATATTAAGGGAGTGACATATTCACAGACTGATCTCTCTGTTCTATTTTGTTCTAACTGACCCTCCCCCCTTTGCCTAGTTTAAAAGGTTCTCTAAACGTGCTACCATCCTTTCCCCCAACACATCTGCACCCCTGTCATTCAGGTGCAATCCATCCTTACTGTACAAATTGTACCCTAGTGAAAAATTAGCCCAGTGTTCTAAAAAGTCAAACCCCTCATTTCTACACCATGTTTTTAGCCATGAATTAACATACCTTTGCTCCTTCTGCCTTACTGAGTTAACACACGGCACTGGTAATATCTCAGAAAATATTACTTTGGCGGTCCTTGCTTTAAGCTTGCTACCTAACTCTCTGAATCTGAATCTTAGTTAAAAAGTGCTAAGATCATCATCCTCCTTGCAGAAATCTTCATCCCTTTTCTGCCAGAGAGTAAATAGTACACACCGGTACCATTTAAAATAACAAACTTTTGCTTGAGAAAATAAAAACTAACATTTTTGTCACCACACTCACTTTCCTAGTACTTAGAGTAGGCAAAGAGAATGACTGGGGGGTGGAGCTAAGGGAGGAGCTATATAGACAGCTCTGCTTTGGTTGCTCTCTTTGCCACTTCCTGTAAGGAAGGAGAATATCCCACAACTATGGATGAATACGTGGACTCGATACATCTTACAAGAGAAATATATATATATATATATAAGTACAGAAAGAGAAAAAGCCGGATGCGGTCTTAAATTAAAACGTCCAATTTATTGGTCAATGTTAAAAATAATTGACAGTACTCAAACGAAAAAGTCTAACATGTTTCGGCACACGGCCTTACTCATAGACATAATTTTCTTAGTGAAAACCGCCAGTATTTAAAAGCAGTAGTGAGTATCTATTGGTTGTCATTAATTGCTAACAAGTAAAAAGTGGTAATATACTTAGACAATGAGAGAACCTAACTATTGATGCTGTTGAATAAACACATGATTGCTACAAAGGTATATAGAATTAACATAAATGGGTGGCATGTAAATCCCAGCCAATATTAATATTAAATAAATAAATGAATATACCATATGTGTAGCGGCTGGTTTAAATTCAATTAAATCAACAAATAAATAAATAAGTAAATGAAACTATACAGACAGATTACAATATTACACAGGTAAACCAAGTGAGGCTTGTTTTGGTTTACTATAGCGATTTAGAGGTTCACACACTTGTGATCATATATGCAATGTTGTTGCATAAGCCTAGAATAATTTTAAATAACTACTGTTATATATAACCAGTTGAAAACGGCCTCTGTTTTATACAATTCATATATCTAGTAATTTTAGACTTAAATGTATTTGTGTTTGTTATTAATAATAGTGATAATAATAATTGGGCACAAAAAAAAAAAAAGCCTATGATGTTATAGGGATTGTACTATAAAAGCACAAGTTATCCTATTTGTGGTGAAGACAAATGCAGGAGAAGTTTAGTAATTTGAGACTTGGTATATATAATTAGTTTTAAATTTTAAACGATTTAATACTAAAGAGACCTTTCTTAGTTTGGAAAATATGTTGTAACATCACGGGTCCTCCTGTTGATGTAAACACCAACAAACACAAGGAAAAAATACAAACAGAGTAATCAACCAGTATGTCAATTATTGTTAATGGTTAAAGAAATTATTCTGGGTTTGGATTTGAATTACTTAATTGTGTGCTCTGGGAGAAATTTTCTAGATGGTTTAATGTAAGTAAAGGGGGTGGTGTATTATGTTATAGGTGTAAGTAGAGCCCTCATAAATAAGTAATAATTATTGTTTTTCTAAACAAATTATCAGATTGATACATGATCATATAATATCTTGGTAAATTATTCCCAAAAGTTTATAATATCATTGATGGAGTTATATCCATCAGGGATACGCGACTTCAAAGTGAAGATCCAAAATGCCTCTTTCTTCAAGAGGGCCTTATTTCGATCACCACCCCTGTTTTGTGCTTGTATATGGTCAATAACCATCCATCTAAAGGTTGTATTACTGCTAGCATGTGTCTGAATGAAATGCTTGGCCATGTCAGATACAGGATCTGATCGTTTGATATCGGATAGATGTTGCCGGATGCGTTCTCTAACCTCCCTTGAAGTGCATCCCACATATTGTTTCGGGGTGCATGTGCACCAAATCATATATACTGCAAATTTTGTGCGACAATTGACGCAACTTTTTACTGTATATGACTTATTTGTGGTGGAGGAGGAAAAAACATTTCCCTTCTGGATAAAGCTGCAAGGGATACATGCATTATAACCACACTTGTACATACCCCTAGATTGTAACCACGAGCTTGTAGTTGTTTTATCCTTAGGTAAAGCACTTGGGGAAATAATGTTTCCTATGGTGCATCCTTTCCTGTAGGAAAACCTACATCCTTTGTCGACGAAAGGAACCAATCCCTCATCTGCCTTGAGCATAGGTAGATGTTTGCGAATGATCTTGCAAATGTTATCGTAGTCAGATGAATATTGAGTAACAAAGGTAACCCGATCACTAGTGGGATTGGTCCTTTTAGGTTTATTTGCCAACAAAGTTTTCCTGTCCAAACAATCCACTTCATTTTTTGCCTTTTGAATGGCTGTGTTGTGATAGCCCCTACTTATGAGTCTGTGAGTAAGATCTTCACTTTGTACAACGCAATCTTGTTTTTCAGAACAGTTCCTTTTTATTCTAATATACTGTCCCTTTGCTATGGCATAGGGAACATTTAGTGGATGGTTGCTTCTGCCATGTAGGAGTGTATTACCTGATATGGGCTTTCTGAAAATTTGCGTTTTTATGTTGTTAGTACCAGCCAGATTGCTAAGCTGGACATCTAAAAAATTTATAGATGTTTTGTTTGTTTCAAAAGTGAACTTCAGACCCCATTCATTTTCATTTAGATATCCAATGAACTCTTCAATAAGTGTGGGCTGACCAATCCAAATCAACAGTAGATCGTCAATAAAACGATGGTAGCTTTTGATATACTGGAGAAAAGGATTCTGTTCCCCATATATCATGCTAAATTCAAACCAACCCATTACTAAGTTAGCATATGAGGGCGCAAATTTCGCCCCCATTGCTGTACCTTGCAACTGGAGATAAAAAGAGTCATCAAACTTGAAATAGTTGTGTGTCAATAAAAATTGCAACACATCTAAGATGAATTGGATAAATTCTTTGGTATAATTCGTTTTATTCTCCAAATAGAATTTAACGGCAAGGATCCCCATGGTATGGGGGATAGATGAGTATAGGGCTACGACGTCTACTGTTAGCCAAGAAAATTCTTCTTGCCATATAAAGCCATCAAAAATTTGAAGCACATGTTTGGTATCTTTCAAAAAGCTTGGTAAGGAAACAACAAGTGGCTGCAGTATGCTGTCCAGCCATTCTGATAGTGGTTCGCAAAGCGAACCAATACCAGACACAATTGGTCTACCTTTTACATTCACAGTGCTTTTGTGCACCTTAGGCAAGACATGTATAATAGGGGTGATGGGATTGTCGACAGACAAAAAATCAAATGTTTTGTCATCAATGTGGCCAAGCATGAGGCCATCATCCAAAAGGGAGATGAGGTCCTTTTTAAATTTATGTACAGGATCGCAAGGTAAAACCTTGTAATCAGTAGGATTATTTAGCTGCCTCATAATCTCCCCTTTATATGATTTTAAATCCCAGATGACAACACTTCCACCTTTATCGGCGTTCTTTATCACCAAGTCTGAGTTTGACTTCAGTGAGTTCAAGGCAATTCTCTCTTGTCTAGTAAGATTGGGTTTACTTTTCAAGGGTTTTTTAGCAAGATCAACCAGGTCTTTCTCAATTCTTTTTTGGAAAGAAACCAATGTGTTCCCCCTTGTTTGTAAAGGATAAAAAGTAGATTTTGGTTTAAACCCAATGTGGGCATTACATGTACCCAAATTTAGTTCAGCATTCTCTTCATTCAGTGACATAAGAGCCTGGATATCCCTGACTTCAGAGAAATCAAAACTCAAAGTGTTTAGAGTATTTTCAGACAAGCTACTGTGGTGGTCAATTCTGTTGTCAGTTAGTTCACCAACCTCTTGTGAAAAATAAAAATGTTTTTTCAATGTAAGTGCTCAAATAAATTTATTTATATCTACCAAGGTTTGGAACAAATTAAACCTAGTGGTAGGGACATAACCTAGTCCATAGCCGAGTACTTTGATCTCATCTTTGTTTAATTTGTAATTGGTGAGATTGATAACATCGTAAGTGGAGTCAATAGGCTCATCCATTAAATTCAATGTATTTTCATTTGAAGTACATGTATCATCCATCAAATCTGATATTTGTTTTGACCCCTCCCTCTCCTTAGTGTATACCTGGGTTGTTGTCTTAAATTTGGATTTCCCCTTGTGTTTGCCCCTCGCCCTCGATTTGCATGGTTCATTGGGGTAATCTGAAAAACCTGATCCAGTATGTTACTGTCGGTTTGTTCTTTCTGAGAACCTGTCTGTTCTAATGCAACTTGATATTTATTTGAGGTTGGAGGATGCTCAACTTCCTTTGAAATAAAGGATACAGTTTTTAATGTCTGATCTTTGGAGTTTTTTAGTATAGATTTAGGTTGTGCCCCCTGAGCCTGGTAGGCTTCATTGTCTGGATTACTATGATCTGAATTGCTGGCATCACCTGAGTCTTAACCACTCCAAGTGTCTTTTTTATTTTGATTTACTCTGTTGGACCTCCATCTATGTTTACGATCTCTAGATCGATTTCTATTTTGTCTTTGCCAAATATAAACCTTATTTTGACTATAATCCATTTGATCTCTCATGTACTTTTCATGTTTAGATTGCACTAACTCCTTTTTTAATGGTGCTATACTGTCATTTAAAATGTTGTCTAATTCTTTATAGTTTTTTTCTAACGTGTTTAAATCCAATTCTTGTTGTAAGAGAATGATTTGATCTCTGACTGCACGAAGCTGGGCATCTTTATATTCAATGATAAGTCCCATCAATTTAAAGGAGCAGTCAGAGAGAGATTCATTCCATTTTTTAATGAATGCCTGATCATCTACGGAGAAAGTGGGAAATTTCTTAATTCTAAGGCCCCTGGGTACCATTTGTAGCCTTATATAGCGATCCAGGGTCCACTTATCCCATTTCAATCTCAGTTCCTTTTTCATTAAGTTTTCCATAGACTGGAATTTGTCACTTAGAGGGTTCACACTATAATTTTCACAAAAAATATTTTCTAAATCTTTTTCTAATTGATCTAAATTATCAATAGTAGTGAGTGAGTAGAATTGTTGGTCCATGTCAAAACCTGATGCTGCTTCCATATTTGAAAGCTAAAGGTGAAACTTCACTGGAAATGACTGAATATGTCAAGAAATGGTAACAACAATTAGACTCATTCAGATGGAAATTAAAGTACCACTATTAAGTATATATATGTGTGTGCTGCTGTACACAAGTGTGAAAGAATCCTATTGCAAGTAAGAAAATGTTCACATTAGTGTTACAGTAAAAGATTTAGAGAGCTTTCTAAGAACTGGGAACACTTTTTCCCATGTTTTAGAAAATACACTTAAACACTGTATTATAGCAATAGGAACAAACGCATATTTTCTGATGAAACTATAGATAGTAGTTCAATTGTGTAGTTTCTTATCCTTAATGCTAAAAAAAAAATGGCAGAAAAAATGTGTGTGCACACTTATATACTTATATACTTATGGGAAAGCTAAAGCAAAAGCAGGAAATGTCACAACAATACTTTTAGATACTTTTAGATACAATAAATGAAACCTGGAAAACGACAGAAAAATAGAGTTAGTTGTTCGAGCAAAAAATGGATAACATCAAAGCTTAAATAGCCATGTTGATTCAAAGAACAGTATATGGTTAAAGTTCTCCTTATTGAATATAGACCTCTGGACTGAAAAGTATATATAAATGAATATATGTATGAAAAACGAACAATAAGTCCAAAGTCCCAGCTGCTAGGAAAAAGAATGCAGAAAAACAGCACAAAAAACAGTCATAGATGTAAACAAGCTTCCCTTCCGCTTGTAATGGGAGAAAACAAAGGAAAAAACATCAAGGCTGGATTGCGGTTTCCTGCCGTGACAAACAGTCACTCTGAAGACCTCAATGAAGTATGCCTGAGCTCGGTGGGTAAATGGAGAGACAGTGTGGATCAACAGGGGTAAGTACTCACAGGATTCTTTACAGCAAATAAGTGAATGGAGGGTTTAACTTGTGATTCTCCGGTAACTTTACCATACGGCACGGCCACCGCTGCACCTCTGGAAGACCGGTGAATTCCTACGATATCCTCTCCTTGCGTCCGCTCTCTGGCGTAGCTGCACTTCCTGTCACACCCTTTTGTCGATACCAGCCAATCCGTGCTCGTCTATGACGTAGCTCCACCGCTCGGCCAATCCTTCTAGGGCAACTTCAAAAAATCCCAGTCCGGGGAACAAATGGAAAAATCCCTGATACTTATCAGGAATCAAAGTTCGTTGTAAGACCTGGCTTTGTTAAGGGATAATGAAATAAGTACAGAAAGAGAAAAAGCCGGATGCGGTCTTAAATTAAAACGTCCAATTTATTGGTCAATGTTAAAAATAATTGACAGTACTCAAACGAAAAAGTCTAACATGTTTCGGCACACGGCCTTACTCATAGACATAATTTTCTTAGTGAAAACCGCCAGTATTAAAAGCAGTAGTGAGTATCTATTGGTTTAAAAGGAAGTTGAGCATCCTCCAACGTCAAATAAATATCAAGTTGCATTAGAACAGACAGGTTCTCAGAAAGAACAAACCGACAGTAACATACTGGATCAGGTTTTTCAGATTACCCCAATGAACCATGCAAATCGAGGGCGAGGGGCAAACACAAGGGGAAATCCAAATTTAAGACAACAACCCAGGTATACACTAAGGAGAGGGAGGGGTCAAAACAAATATCAGATTTGATGGATGATACATGTACTTCAAATGAAAATACATTGAATTTAATGGATGAGCCTATTGACTCCACTTACGATGAGCCTATTGACTCCACTTATCAATCTCACCAATTACAAATTAAACAAAGATGAGATCAAAGTACTCGGCTATGGACTAGGTTATGTCCCTACCACTAGGTTTAATTTGTTCCAAACCTTGGTAGATATAAATAAATTTATTCGAGCACTTACATTGAAAAAACATTTTTATTTTTCACAAGAGGTTGGTGAACTAACTGACAACAGAATTGACCACCACAGTAGCTTGTCTGAAAATACTCTAAACACTTTGAGTTTTTATTTCTCTGAAGTCAGGGATATCCAGGCTCTTATGTCACTGAATGAAGAGAATGCTGAACTAAATTTGGGTACATGTAATGCCCACATTGGGTTTAAACCAAAATCTACTTTTTATCCTTTACAAACAAGGGGGGACACATTGGTTTCTTTCCAAAAAAGAATTGAGAAAGACCTGGTTGATCTTGCTAAAAAACCCTTGAAAAGTAAACCCAATCTTACTAGACAAGAGAGAATTGCCTTGAACTCACTGAAGTCAAACTCAGACTTGGTGATAAAGAACGCTGATAAAGGTGGAAGTGTTGTCATCTGGGATTTAAAATCATATAAAGGGGAGATTATGAGGCAGCTAAATAATCCTACTGATTACAAGGTTTTACCTTGCGATCCTGTACATAAATTTAAAAAGGACCTCATCTCCCTTTTGGATGATGGCCTCATGCTTGGCCACATTGATGACAAAACATTTGATTTTTTGTCTGTCGACAATCCCATCACCCCTATTATACATGTCTTGCCTAAGGTGCACAAAAGCACTGTGAATGTAAAAGGTAGACCAATTGTGTCTGGTATTGGTTCGCTTTGCGAACCACTATCAGAATGGCTGGACAGCATACTGCAGCCACTTGTTGTTTCCTTACCAAGCTTTCTGAAAGATACCAAACATGTGCTTCAAATTTTTGATGGCTTTATATGGCAAGAAGAATTTTCTTGGCTAACAGTAGACGTCGTAGCCCTATACTCATCTATCCCCCATACCATGGGGATCCTTGCCGTTAAATTCTATTTGGAGAATAAAACTAATTATACCAAAGAATTTATCCAATTCATCTTAGATGTGTTGCAATTTTTATTGACACACAACTATTTCAAGTTTGATGACTCTTTTTATCTCCAGTTGCAAGGTACAGCAATGGGGGCAAAATTTGCGCCCTCATATGCTAACTTAGTAATGGGTTGGTTTGAATTTAGCATGATATATGGGGAACAGAATCCTTTTCTCCAGTATATCAAAAGCTACCATCGTTTTATTGACGATCTACTGTTGATTTGGATTGGTCAGCCCACACTTATTGAAGAGTTCATTGGATATCTAAATGAAAATGAATGGGGTCTGAAGTTCACTTTTGAAACAAACAAAACATCTATAAATTTTTTAGATGTCCAGCTTAGCAATCTGGCTGGTACTAACAACATAAAAACGCAAATTTTCAGAAAGCCCATATCAGGTAATACACTCCTACATGGCAGAAGCAACCATCCACTAAATGTTCCCTATGCCATAGCAAAGGGACAGTATATTAGAATAAAAAGGAACTGTTCTGAAAAACAAGATTGCGTTGTACAAAGTGAAGATCTTACTCACAGACTCATAAGTAGGGGCTATCGCAACACAGCCATTCAAAAGGCAAAAAATGAAGTGGATTGTTTGGACAGGAAAACTTTGTTGGCAAATAAACCTAAAAGGACCAATCCCACTAGTGATCGGGTTACCTTTGTTACTCAATATTCATCTGACTACGATAACATTTGCAAGATCATTCGCAAACATCTACCTATGCTCAAGGCAGATGAGGGATTGGTTCCTTTCGTCGACAAAGGATGTAGGTTTTCCTACAGGAAAGGATGCACCATAGGAAACATTATTTCCCCAAGTGCTTTACCTAAGGATAAAACAACTACAAGCTCGTGGTTACAATCTAGGGGTATGTACAAGTGTGGTTATAATGCATGTATCCCTTGCAGCTTTATCCAGAAGGGAAATGTTTTTTCCTCCTCCACCACAAATAAGTCATATACAGTAAAAAGTTGCGTCAATTGTCGCACAAAATTTGCAGTATATATGATTTGGTGCACATGCACCCCGAAACAATATGTGGGATGCACTTCAAGGGAGGTTAGAGAACGCATCCGGCAACATCTATCCGATATCAAACGATCAGATCCTGTATCTGACATGGCCAAGCATTTCATTCAGACACATGCTAGCAGTAATACAACCTTTAGATGGATGGTTATTGACCATATACAAGCACAAAACAGGGGTGGTGATCGAAATAAGGCCCTCTTGAAGAAAGAGGCATTTTGGATCTTCACTTTGAAGTCGCGTATCCCTGATGGATATAACTCCATCAATGATATTATAAACTTTTGGGAATAATTTACCAAGATATTATATGATCATGTATCAATCTGATAATTTGTTTAGAAAAACAATAATTATTACTTATTTATGAGGGCTCTACTTACACCTATAACATAATACACCACCCCCTTTACTTACATTAAACCAACTAGAAAATTTCTCCCAGAGCACACAATTAAGTAATTCAAATCCAAACCCAGAATAATTTCTTTAACCATTAACAATAATTGACATACTGGTTGATTACTCTGTTTGTATTTTTTCCTTGTGTTTGTTGGTGTTTACATCAACAGGAGGACCCGTGATGTTACAACATATTTTCCAAACTAAGAAAGGTCTCTTTAGTATTAAATCGTTTAAAATTTAAAACTAATGATATATACCAAGTCTCAAATTACTAAACTTCTCCTGCATTTGTCTTCACCACAAATAGGATAACTTGTGCTTTTATAGTACAATTCCTATAACATCATAGGCTTTTTTTTTTTTGTGCCCAATTATTATTATCACTATTATTAATAACAAACACAAATACATTTAAGTCTAAGATTACTAGATATATGAATTGTATAAAACAGAGGCCGTTTTCAACTGGTTATATATAACAGTAGTTATTTAAAATTATTCTAGGCTTATGCAACAACATTGCATATATGATCACAAGTGTGTGAACCTCTAAATCGCTATAGTAAACCAAAACAAGCCTCACTTGGTTTACCTGTGTAATATTGTAATCTGTCTGTATAGATTAATTTACTTATTTATTTATTTGTTGATTTAATTGAATTTAAACCAGCCGCTACACATATGGTATATTCATTTATTTATTTAATATTAATATTGGCTGGGATTTACATGCCACCCATTTATGTTAATTCTATATACCTTTGTAGCAATCATGTGTTTATTCAACAGCATCGTTAGTTAGGTTCTCTCATTGTCTAAGTATATTACCACTTGTTACTTGTTAGAAATTAATGACAACCAATAGATACTCACTACTGCTTTTAAATACTGGCGGTTTTCACTAAGAAAATTATGTCTATGAGTAAGGCCGTGTGCCGAAACATGTTAGACTTTTTCGTTTGAGTACTGTCAATTATTTTTAACATTGACCAATAAATTGGACGTTTTAATTTAAGACCGCATCCGGCTTTTTCTCTTTCTGTACTTATTTCATTATCCCTTAACAAAGCCAGGTCTTACAACGAACTTTGATTCCTGATAAGTATCAGGGATTTTTCCATTTGTTCCCCGGACTGGGATTTTTTGAAGTTGCCCTAGAAGAATTGGCCGAGCGGTGGAGCTACGTCATAGACAAGCACGGATTGGCTGGTATCGACAAAAGGGTGTGACAGGAAGTGCAGCTACGCCAGAGAGCGGACGCAAGGAGAGGATATCGTAGGAATTCACCGGTCTTCCAGAGGTGCAGCGGTGGCCGTGCCGTATGGTAAAGTTACCGGAGAATCACAAGTTAAACCCTCCATTCACTTATTTGCTGTAAAGAATCCTGTGAGTACTTACCCCTGTTGATCCACACTGTCTCTCCATTTACCTACCGAGCTCAGGCATACTTCATTGAGGTCTTCAGAGTGACTGTTTGTCACGGCAGGAAACCGCAATCCAGCCTTGATGTTTTTTCCTTTGTTTTATATATATATATATATATATATATATATATATATATATATATATATATATATATATATAGTAGCAAGTGGTGAAGGATGGGCTTTTATCAATGGTAAACATAAGCCAGGACAGACATGTCTGTCCTGGCTTATGTTTACCATTGACCAAAGCCCATGTGATGGCTGAAACGTTTGGTTAATTACACATTAAACAGATTATAAATTCCTGCTGTGCCTGCTGTGTGAAGTTTTTGCTGGATACGGAACCCATCCGTTTGGATCCTTCACCACTTGCTACTGTTTGTTTATTTAGCAGTGCACCAGGTGATTGCTGATGTGAGGAGTGCCGTTTCCACTATGTTTATATATATATATATATATAAATAAAAGTGAATTATGTGATTTACTGTGTATTTACTGTAAATATATCACATTCCAATGTTCTTCACATACAGGACAAATTCTATAGCATATAGCCACTTTCTAGATTACTATTAATAATATTTTTTGGAAAAATTAAAAGCAAACAAATTAACAACCCAGAAGCAATAATGCATACTGCATCAATTTTGGGAAAACATCCTGCATAGTTTAATAATCCACATCAAAGTCTTCAGAAAGACAAGAATAATGTTAATTTTTCAGAATTAAGGGGAAATTAAATCTAAAAGAGACGGTGCCACAATAACAAATCCATATACCTGATATGCATCATTCATCCAAAAAAAAGTTAGCAAGATAAAAAACGCAAGCCAAAGTTTGCAAATATACACAATAACAGTTCAACTTTCTGAACATATTTGAACATTAATTTCACATTAAAGGGGCAGTCTACTCCAGCATTTTTAAAAAGATAGATAATCCCTTTATTACCTATTACCCAGTTTTGCATAACCAACACAGTTATATTAATATACTTTTTACCTCTGTGGTTATCCTGTATCTAAGCATCTGCAGACTGCCCCCTTATTTAAGTTCTTTTGATAGACATGCATTTTAGCCAATCAGTGCTGACTCCTAGATAACTCCACATACATGAGCACAATGTCATCTATATGGTACACATGAATTAACGCCCCCTAGCTGTGAAAAACTGTCAAAATGCCCTGAGATGAAAGGCGGCTTAAAAGGGCTTAGAAATTAGCATATACACCTACCTAGGTTTAGCCTTCAACAAAGAATACCAAGAGAACAAAGACAATTTGATGATAAAAGTAAATTTAAAAGTTGTTTAAAATTGCATGCCCTATCTGAAACATGAGCGTGATCAAATTTAACATGAGTGGGGTTGAAGACGAAATGTAACCAGTTAGGGTTAAAATAAAAGTTGCACTAAACACAACATGAATACATTAAAATATACTATTACACTCATATAAACATTGTCTAATAAAAATGATTCATATAAATATTATTAATTTTTTTTCAAAGGTATATGGTATATAGCCATATATTTAACTGCAAAGGGCTATAATATATATATATATATATATATATATATATATATATATATATATATATATATATATATATATATCCACAACACAAACAGTGAAGACACAGGAAATTTTTCAAAAGAGTAAATATAATTGACGTTTCGGGGATAGATTCTCCCCTTCTTCATATATACAGTGGGGCAAAAAAGTATTTAGTCAGCCACCAATTGTGCAAGTTCTCCCACTTAAGAAGATGAGAGAGGCCTGTAATTTTCATCATAGGTATACCTCAACTATGAGAGATAAAATGTGGAAACAAATCCAGACAATCACATTGTCTGATTTGGAAATAATTTATTTGCAAATTATGGTGGAAAATAAGTATTTGGTCAATATCAAAAGGTTATCTCAATACTTTGTTATATATCCTTTGTTGGCAATGACAGAGGTCAAACGTTTTCTGTAAGTCTTCACAAGGTTGTCACACACTGTTGCTGGTATGTTGGCCCATTCCTGCCTGCATATCTCCTCTAGAGCAGTGATGTTTTGAGGCTGTTGCTGGGCAACACAGACTTTCAACTCCCTCCAAAGGTTTTCTATGGGGTTGAGATCTGGAGACTGGCTAGACCACTCCAGGACCTTGAAATGATTCTTACAAAGCCACTTCTTCGTTGCCCCGTGTTGTGTGTTTGGGATCATTGTCATGCTGAAAGACACAGTCACGTTTCATCTTCAATGCTCTTGATGATGGAAGGAGGTTTGCACTCAAAATCTCACGATACATGGCCCCATTCATTCTTTCATGTACACGGATCAGTCGTCCTGTTCCCTTTGCAGAGAAACAGCCCCAAAGCATGATGTTGCCATCCCAATGCTTCACAGTAGGTATGGTGTTCTTTGGTTGCAACTCAGCATTCTCTCTCCTCCAAACACGACAAGTTGTGTTTCTACCAAACAGTTCTACTTTGGTTTCATCTGACCATATGACATTCTCCCAATCCGCTTCTGGATCATCCAAATGCTCTCTAGCATACTTCAGATAGGCCCGGACATGTACTGGCTTAAGCAGGGGGACACATCTGGCACTGCAGGATCTGAGTCCCTGGCGGTGTAGTGTGTTACTGATGGTAGCCTTTGTTACGTTGGTCCCAGCTCTCTGCAGGTCATTCACTAGGTCCCCCCGTGGGGTTCTGGGATGTTTGTTCACTGTTCTTGTGATCATTTTTACCCCATGGGGTGAGATCTTGCGTGGAGCCCCAGATTGAGGGAGATTATCAGTGGTCTTGAATGTCTTCCATTTTCTAATTATTGCTCCCACAGTTGATTTCTTCACACCAAGCTGCTTGCCTATTGCAGATTCAGTCTTCCCAGCCTGGTGCAGGTCTACAATTTTGTTTCTGGTGTCCTTTGACAGCTCTTTGGTCTTCACCAAAGTGGAGTTTGGAGTGCGACTGTTTGAGGTTGTGGACAGGTGTCTTTTATACTGATAACAAGTTCAAACAGGTGCCATTAATACAGGTAATGAGTGGAGGACAGAGGAGCCTCTTAAAGAAGAAGATAAAGGTCTGTGAGAGCCAGAAATCTTGCTCGTTTGTAGGTGACCAAATACTTATTTCCCCCATAATACATTCTTTCAAATCAGACAATGCGATTGTCTAGATTTGTTTCCACATTTTGTCTCTCATAGTTGAGGTTTACCTATGATGAAAATTACAGGCCTCTCTCATCTTCTTAAGTGGGAGAACTTGCACAATGGTGGCTGACTAAATTTTTTTGCCCCACTGTACATATATATATATATATATATATATATATAGATATATATATAAGGGAGTCCAGCACTCACTTATATATATATCTAAGATATATATATAAGTGAGTCCAGCACCCCCCTGGAGCAATACCATATTGCTCCGGGGTGCGTCCCACTCGATATGTACAAGAAGGCCAAAGAGATCACTCGCCGTTGTAATCGTGTAAAAAAAAAGTTTAATTCTTAGTGAACGTTTTTGGGGAGTGACCCCGTCCTCAGACTATTATTTGTAATAGTCTGAGGACGGGGTGACTCACCGAAAACGTTCACTAAGAATTAAACTTTTTTTTTGACACGATTACAACGGCAAGTGCTCTCATTGGCCTTCATATATATACACGTATATACATATATATATATATATATATATATATATATGTGTGTGTGTGTGTGTGTGTGTGTGTGTCTAAATAATCATTATTTAATAAAAGTGAATTTTGTGATTTACTGTGTATTTACTGTAAATATATCACATTCCAATGTTCTTCACATACAGGACAAATTCTATAGCATATAGCCAAGCACTCCATCCTTTAAATACTTTTATGACCTGGGTGCAATACTTAGGTCCATCATATAAATCACTATTCATAGAAGGGCATTTACAGGATTTAAAACGAAAAAACAAAATTTATGCTTATCTGATAAATTACTTTCTCCAACGGTGTGTCCGGTCCACGGCGTCATCCTTACTTGTGGGAATATCTCTTCCCCAACAGGAAATGGCAAAGAGTCCCAGCAAAGTTGTCCATATAGTCCCTCCTAGGCTCCGCCCACCCCAGTCATTCGACCGACGGACAGGAGGAAAAAAAACAGGAGAAACTATAGGGTGCCGTGGTGACTGTAGATAGAGAAAATAATTAATCAAACCTGATTAAAAAACCAGGGCGGGCCGTGGACCGGACACACCGTTGGAGAAAGTAATTTATCAGGTAAGCATAAATTCTGTTTTCTCCAACATTGGTGTGTCCGGTCCACGGCGTCATCCTTACTTGTGGGAACCAATACCAAAGCTTTAGGACACGGATGAAGGGTGGGAGCAAATCAGGTTACCTAAACAGAAGGCACCACGGCTTGCAAAACCTTTCTCCCAAAAATAGCCTCTGAAGAAGCAAAAGTATCAAATTTGTAAAATTTGGCAAAAGTGTGCAGTGAAGACCAAGTCGCTGCCTTACATATCTGATCAACAGAAGCCTCGTTCTTGAAGGCCCATGTGGAAGCCACAGCCCTAGTGGAGTGAGCTGTGATTCTTTCTGGAGGTTGCCGTTCGGCAGTCTCGTAAGCCAATCGGATGATGCTTTTAAGCCAAAAAGAAAGAGAGGTAGAAGTCGCTTTTTGACCTCTACTTTTACCAGAATAGACGACAAACAGAGAATAAGTTTGTCTGAACTCTTTTGTAGCTTCTAAATAGAATTTTAGAGCACGGACTACGTCTAAATTGTGTAACAAACGTTCCTTCTTTGAAACTGGATTCGGACACAAAGAAGGAACAACTATCTCCTAGTTAATATTTTTGTTAGAAACAACCTTTGGAAGAAAACCAGGCTTAGTACGCAAAACAACCTTATCTGCATGGAACACCAGATAGGGCGGAGAACACTGCAGAGCAGATAACTCAGAAACTCTTCTAGCAGAAGAAATAGCAACCAAAAACAAAACTTTCCAAGATAACAACTTAATATCTATGGAATGTAGAGGTTCAAACGGAACCCATTGAAGAACTGAAAGAAATAGATTTAAACTCCAGGGAGGAGTCAAAGGTCTGTAAACAGGCTTGATCCTAACCAGAGCCTGAACAAATGCTTGAACATCTGGCACAGCTGCCAGTCGTTTGTGTAATAAGACAGATAAAGCAGAAATCTGTCCCTTTAGAGAACTCACTGATAATCCTTTATCCAAACCCTCTTGTAGAAAGGAAAGGATCTTAGGGATTTTAATCTTATTCCATAAGAATCCCTTGGATTCACACCAGCAGATATATCTTTTCCATATTTTATGGTAAATTTTTCTAGTTACCGGTTTTCTGGCTTGAACTAGAGTATCTATCACAGAATCTGAAAACCCACGCTTTGATAGAATCAAGCGTTCAATTTCCAAGCCGTCAGCTGGAGGGAGACCAGATTTGGATGTTCGAATGGACCCTGTACAAGAAGATCCTGTCTCAAAGGTAGCTTCCATGGTGGCACCGATGACATATTCACCAGGTCTGCATACCAAGTCCTGCGTGGCCACGCAGGAGCTATCAAGATCACCGAGGCCCTCTCCTGCTTGATCCTGGCTACCAGCCTGGGAATGAGAGGAAACGGTGGAAACACATAGGCTAGGTTGAAGGTCCAAGGCGCTACTAGTGCATCCACTAGAGTCGCCTAGGGATCCCTGGATCTGGACCCGTAGCAAGGAACCTTGAAGTTCTGACGAGACGCCATCAGATCCATATCTGGAATGCCCCATAATTGAGTCAACTGGGCAAAGATCTCTGGGTGGAGTTCCCACTCCCCCGGATGAAATGTCTGACGACTCAGATAATCCGCCTCCCAGTTTTCCACACCTGGGATGTGGATCGCAGATAGGTGGCAGGAGTGATCCTCTGCCCATTTTATTATTTTGGTCACTTCTTTCATCGCCAGGGAACTCCTTGTTCCCCCCTGATGATTGATATAAGCAACAGTCGTCATGTTGTCTGATTGGAATCTTATGAATCTGGCCTTTGCTATTTGAGGCCAAGCCCTGAGAGCATAGAATATCGCTCTCAGTTCCAGAATGTTTATCGGGAGAAGAGACTCTTCCCGAGACCATAGTCCCTGAGCTTTCAGGGATTTTCAGACCGCGCCCCAGCCCACTAGACTGGCGTCGGTCGTGACGATGACCCACTCTGGTCTGCGGAAGCTCATTCCCTGGGACAGGTGGTCCAGGGTTAGCCACCAACGGAGTGAGTCTCTGGTCTTCTGATCTACTTGAATCACTGGAGACAAGTCTGTATAGTCCCCATTCCACTGTTTCAGCATGCACAGTTGTAATGGTCTTAGATGAATTCGCGCAAAAGGAACTATGTCCATTGCTGCAACCATCAATCCTACTACTTCCATGCACTGAGCTATGGAAGGACGAGGAATAGAATGAAGAACTTGACAAGCGTTTAGAAGTTTTGACTTTCTGACTTCTGTCAGGAAAATCCTCATTTCTAAGGAATCTATTATTGTTCCCAAGAAGGGAACTCTTGTTGACGGAGACAGGGAACTTTTTTCTATGTTCACCTTCCATCCGTGAGATCTGAGAAAGGCCAGAACGATGTCTGTGTGAGCCTTTGCCTTTGAAAGAGACGACGCTTGTATTAGAATGTCGTCCAAGTACGGTACTACTGCAATGCCCCTTGGTCTTAGGACCGCTAGAAGGGATCCGAGTACCTTTGGGAAAATCCTTGGAGCAGTGGCTAACCCGAATGGGAGGGCCACAAACTAGTAATGTTTGTCCAGAAAGGGAAACCTTAGGAACTGATGATGTTCTTTGTGGATAGGAATATGTAGATACGCATCCTTTAGATCCACGGTAGTAATAAATTTACCTTCCTGGATTGTGGGTAGAATCGTTCGAATGGTTTCCATTTTGAACGATGGTACTCTGAGAAATTTGTTTAGGATCTTTAAATCCAGAATTGGTCTGAAAGTTCCCTCTTTTTTTGGAACTACAAACAGATTTGAGTAAAAACCCATTCCTTGTTCCGCCGTTGGAACTGGGTGTATCACTCCCATCTTTAACAGGTCTTCTACACAATGTAAGAATGCCTGTCTCTTTATTTGGTTTGAGGATAAGTGAGACATGTGGAACCTTCCCCTTGGGGGTAGTTCCTTGAATTCCAGAAGATAACCCTGAGAAACTATTTCTAGTGTCCAGGGATCCTGAACATCTCTTGCCCAAGCCTGAGCAAAGAGAGAGAGTCTGCCCCCTACTAGATCCGGTCCCGGATCGGGGGCTACTCCTTCATGCTGTTTTGTTAGCGGCAGCAGGCTTCTTGGCCTGCTTACCCTTGTTCCAGCCTTGCGTCGGTTTCCAGGCTGGTTTGGTTTGAGAGGCATTACCCTCTTGTTTAGAGGATGCAGACTTAGAGGCCGGTCCGTTCCTGAAATTGCGAAAGGAACGAAAATTTGACTTATTCTTGGCTTTGAAAGGCCTATCTTGTGGGAGGGCATGGCCCTTTCCCCCAGTGATGTCTGAAATAATCTCTTTCAATTCTGGCCCAAAGAGAGTCTTACCCTTGAAGGGGATATTAAGTAATTTTGTCTTGGAAGATACATCCGCTGACCAAGACTTTAGCCAAAGCGCTCTGCGCGCCACAATTGCAAACCCTGAATTTTTCGCCGCTAATCTAGCTAGTTGCAAAGTGGCATCTAAAATAAAAGAATTAGCCAACTTGAGTGCGTGAACTCTGTCCATAACCTCCTCATACGGAGTCTCTCTACTGAGCGACTTTTCTAGTTCCTCAAACCAGAAAAACGCTGCTGTAGTGACAGGAACAATGCACGAAATGGGTTGCAGGAGGTAACCTTGCTGTACAAAAATCTTTTTAAGCAAACCCTCCAATTTTTTATCCATAGGATCTTTGAAAGCACAATTATCCTCGATAGGAATAGTAGTGCGCTTGTTTAAAGTAGAAACTGCCCCCTCGACCTTAGGAACTGTCTGCCATAAGTCCTTTCTGGGGTCGACCATAGGAAATAATTTCTTAAATATAGGAGGGGGGACAAAAGGTATGCCGGGCTTCTCCCACTCCTTATTCACTATATCCGCCACCCGCTTGGGTATAGGAAAAGCGTCAGGGTGCACCGGAACCTCTAGGAACTTGTCCATCTTGCATAATTTTTCTGGAATGACCAGGTTGTCACAATCATCCAGAGTAGATAACACCTCCTTAAGCAGTGCGCGGAGATGCTCTAATTTAAATTTAAATGTCACAACGTCAGGTTCTGCTTGTTGAGAAATTTTACCTGAATCTGAAATTTCCCCATCCGACAAAACCTCCCTCATGACCCCTTCAGATTGGTGTGAGGGTATGACAGAGCAATTATCATCAGCGCCATCCTGCTCTACAGTGTTTAAAACAGAGCAATCATGCTTTCTCTGATATGCAGGCATTTTGGATAAAATATTTGCTATGGAGTTATCCATTACTGCCGTTAATTTTTGCATAGTAATAAGCATTGGCGCGCTAGAAGTACTAGGGGCCTCCTGCGTGGGCAAAACTGGTGTAGACACAGAAGGAGATGATGTAGAACTATGTCTACTCCCTTCATCTGATGAATCATCTTGGGCAACTTTACTATCTGTGGCAATACTGTCCTTACTTTGTTTGGACGCTATGGCACAATTATCACACAATTTTGAAGGGGGACACACATTGATCTTCAAACATATAGAACATAACTTATCTGAAGGTGCAGACATGTTAAACAGGCTTAAACTTGTCAAAAAAGTACAAAAAACGTTTTAAAACAAAACCGTTATTGTCTCTTTAAATTTTAAACAGTGCACACTTTATTACTGAATATGTGAAAAAGTATGAAGGAATTGTTCAAAATGTACCAAATTTTCACCACAGTGTCTTAAAGCATTCAAAGTATTGCACACCAATTTTCAGAGTTTTAATCCTTAAAATAAAGAAACCGGAGCCGGTTACAGTTTTAACCCCTCTACAGTCCCAGCTACAGCCTTTGCTGCGACTTTACCAAACCCAGGGGGGAATACGATACCAGATTAAGCCTTCTAGGAACTTTTCCAACTACTTTCAGATCCTCACACATGCATCTGCATGTCTTGCTCTCAAAAGTAACTGCGCATTAATGGCGCGAAAATAAGGCTCAGCCTACAACTGGGAAGGCCCTTCCTGACTGGAAAGGTGTCTAACACAGTGCCTGTCGTTAAAAAACGTTCCCCAAGCTTATAAGTGTGAATTACAAGCATAAACATGTATAAAATGCCCAAATAAAGCAATCAATTTTGCCCATAAAAGTGTCTACCAGTTTTATAGCCCATATTAAGCCCTTTATTCTGTTTGAGACTAAGAAAATGGCTTACCGGTCCCCATGAGGGGAAATGACAGCCTTCCAGCATTACACAGTCTTGTTAGAAATATGGCTAGTCATACCTTAAGCAGAAAAGTCTGCTAACTGTTTCCCCCAACTGAAGTTACTTCATCTCAACAGTCCTATGTGGAAACAGCAAACAATTTTAGTTACTGTCTGCTAAAATCATCTTCCTCTCACAAACAGAACTCTTCATCTTTTTCTGTTTCAGAGTAAATAGTACATACCAGCACTATTTTAAAATAACAAACTCTTGATAGTAGAACTAAAAAACTACAACTAAACACCACATACTCTTAACCATCTCCGTGGAGATGTTGCCTGTGCAACGGCAAAGAGAAGGACTGGGGTGGGTGGAGCCTAGGAGGGACTATATGGACAGCTTTGCTGGGACTCTGCCATTTCCTGTTGGGGAAGAGATATTCCCACAAGTAAGGATGACGCCGTGGACCGGACACACCAATGTTGGAGAAATCTGTATTCTTCAATTTTGGTAGAACGGTCAAGTGTCAACGTTTTGGCTCTACATCAAGCCCTTTTCAAGACAACATGTTTTGTGGAAAACATGTAACAAACATTATAGAGCGGTATCCAGGCCGCAGTTCCGGTCAGCTGTCGTTCACAAGCCATATATATATATATATATATATATATATATATATATACACACACATATAAACGCTAAGAAATATAGGGAGAGTATTACATATATATATATATATATATATATATATATATACATATATACACACACACATATATATATATATATACAGTATATTCATATAGATATAGATAAATATTTTACATTAAAATATTTTTTTACATTAAAATTAGCATATATATTTAATAATGCAAATTACATGTATATAATATCTAATTACATAATATCTATATATCTATTCATATAGATATTTAGGTATAGATAAATATTTTACATTAAAATAATTTTTTACATTAAAATTAGCATATATATATATTTAATAATAATAAAAAAAATCCTATGTGAAGAACATAGGAATGTAAAATGTTTTACGAGCTTCACATTTAAATCTTTAGGTCTAATATGGGGTCAGGCTAGCGCACATAAAGGATTAGTTATCTTAAGGCGCATTGTTGAAATATTAAATATAAATGTTATAAGTAATTCTTCATGTCTGAAAGCTCAAAACCCAAAGTGCACTATGCATATTTATATTTATATGTTCTTGACATATTTTTTTTTTTTTTATTAAATATATATTTCTATATATGTGTGATAATGTTAATGTAAAATATTTATCTATACCTTTATATCTATGTGAATGAATAGAGCAAACAGGGATCCCAGACATGGAAAAGTATATACTGTGTACTGGGATCAAAGCAGCATTTCATAGTTTGCAAGTTACTGGCATCACACTACGGTAGCACTAGAGCAGCTGCCACAATTCATACAAGTTATAAGAAGCAGCTAGGGACATTATTTACATGCATGTAGTTTTACCTCTGTGAGCTACACTGCCTGATTTCTCTATTTACCCCTCTAAACAGTGCAGCTCTTGTTAGCTTCAGCTAACATTTGTTTCTTACTGCACTGATCTGTACTCAGTGTAAAAACTGTACCCTGCCTGCTTTCCACAAATGACTTAGCAAAGCAGGGCAAAGATTAGGTCCTGTCTCCTTCTCCCAGTGCTCCTCCACACCAGGAAAGACTTGAGAAGGTTTGTAAATTGCAAGGTAAGAAAAAATAAAACTTTTACAGCTAAAATTGGAAGGATGATATGAGTTTAGTCTAAATTGGAAATAACTGTTGATAGTGCCCATTAGAATAAGCTAATTACAGTAGATCTCATACCTCCATATTTTATTAAGCTATCTTTATATTTGTAGTGCTACTGTTGAAAATACATTTTCCTGTATATTGTTAGTGGTTGTGGAAAGTATTTATTTTAATGATTTATTCAAATGCAGAATATTATTTTTCCAAAAAAAACATACACCTGTTCTACACTACATGACTCCCTTTTTAGACTAATTGGATAGTCACTAGCTCTGTTATTAAGCGTTGACTAGTTTTGATTGATTTGTTTTAAATACATTTACTCTTCTTTCTCACCTTTTCTTTGAACATTTTCAAATAATGTGATGTTTTCTTTTCTTTTTTTGGTGAGAAAGGTCCTCACATAGGAAAATGTAATTTGTTAAATTAGCTGCAACAGTATTCATAGAAATAAAGAAAATTCGAGCATTTAGAAATCTGTGGTTATGGAAATAAAAATAGATGGAACAATATATTTTTTATGGGTTTTATGAAATAACTTGATCTCTCACTTGTAAAGATGATGGAGGGCCGGCCTTTTCACAAAATAAATTGTTTGTATTTTACATGCATTTAACCTCTTAGTTGCAGCAAAATCATCTCTCCATCTTTGTTAAAAAAAAAAAGTCATATTCCTGCGTTAGTTAACTATTTTTAACCACCAATGCAGGCACATGGTTTCCTATTTTACTAAATGATGTAGGCACAAGGCATATTATTTTTAAATATACCATGTGCCTATATTAAAGAGAGTTTTGCTATGGTTATTTTAACCTCAAGTTAAAAACTAAACTAGACCAATACTTGTGCGTTTTTTTGGGTGCTCACCCTAATGCAATAGACTGCACACGCTTATGGGTATATAAGAGAGAGGGAGAGAGAACGGAAGAAACAATGAGAGAAATTATTTGAAATAAAAATAAAATGTTCCTGTATGTGAAAAACATTGGAATGTAAAATATTAAGTGATTTTTTTTTCTTCTTCATTCTCCATTAAAGTCTATAGGGTGAAAAGGTTGAATATCAGTAATTTTAGCAATCCTCTTATGAAATAGGAGCTAAAATCTGACACTTTAAGGGACAGTCAAAACAAGAATTTTTGTTGTTTTAAAAGATAGATAATCCCTTTATTACCCATTCCCCAGTTTTGCATAAACAACAAGGTTATATTAATATACTTTTTACCTCTGTGATTAACTTGTATTTAAGCATCTTCTGACAGCCCCCTGATAACATGACATTTTATTTATTATCTAATGACTTTCATTTTAGCCAATTAGTGCAGTGTCTAACACAATCCACGGGCGTGATCCCAATGTTATCTATATGGTTTACATGAACTAGTTCTCCCCTGTAGTGAAACGCAAATAAAAAAGCATGTGATAAGAGGCGGCCTTCAAGGGCTTAGAAATTATCATATGAGCCTAACAAAGTTTAGCTTTCAACTAAGAATACCAAGAGACCAAATCAAAATTGGTGATAAAAGTAAATTTGAAAGTTGTTTAAAATGACATGCCCTATTGGAAACATGAAAGTTTTTTTGGACTTAACTGTCCCTTTAAGAGAAATAGTTAACAAGCCTTTACCCAAGCCATCCTGGAGAAACTTGAGAACTCTGGGAATTCAGAATTCCAAAAGGTATACCTAGGAAGCACACCAGGATAAAAAGATTTTCAAAACCTTATGATAATAACCTTTGTTGACAGGTTTCCTAGCTCGAATCAAGGTGCTAATAACCTTATCAGAAAACCCCATCTGGGACAGCACTAATCGTTCAATTAAGGCAGTATACACGATTTCCTTGGGACACCCAAGGTTTCTATTTGCCTGCATTAACTTACTGGAATTTGTATGCATAAGCTGTTTTATATTAACTATAAACTTTTTCTTTGACAACTATAGCTTGACAATCTCCCCTTACCATGTTCTTTAACATCAATATTATTACTCTGCCTAATTGTGTTGGTAGCGTTGTCTAAATCATGTGACTTATGTGCTTAGAGTTCGACCAATGGTTAGCTGATAATGTTCTTAAAAACACATGTGTTCAATAATGAAAAGCAGCATCTATGACTAAGGCATAAGCCGAAACGCGTAAGTTGTGTGTTTCAGCTCAGCTCCATTGAAGGAGACTTATTACAATAAAGGATTATCAAATTTTCTTTGGAGTGCCAGATTTTTTTCAAGTTACTAAGCATTCAATTGCCAGGGCATCAAATTCAATAAAAAATAAATAAATCACTATTAGTTACCAGTTAAGGGAAAACATTACTAGTATACAATGTTAAAAAAAAGGCCAAACATATAAATTATCTGCTGCAATTTCATGTGAATCCAGGACCCTGCTTGCTATCACCTGTTTTTAAAGCATAAACATGTCAAGTAGACCTATACAGGGCTAAAGAACTTATATGTTACAATGAGCTACAATCTTTAGTTAATATACTTTTGTCCAAAGTGTAATACAAATTAAGAGATGTTCTAGCTAAAAAAGAAAGATGAAGAACAAAAGCTAGAAAGATTAAAAAAACATAATTTATGTAAGAACTTACCTGATAAATTAATTTCTTTCATATTAGCAAGAGTCCATGAGCTAGTGACGTATGGGATATACATTCCTACCAGGAGGGGCAAAGTTTCCCAAACCTCAAAATGCCTATAAATACACCCCTCACCACACCCACAATTCAGTTTAACGAATAGCCAAGAAGTGGGGTGATAAAAAAGTGCGAAAGCATATAAAATAAGGAATTGGAATAATTGTGCTTTATACAAAAATCATAACCACCCTAAAAAAAGGGCGGGCCTCATGGACTCTTGCTAATATGAAAGAAATGAATTTATCAGGTAAGTTCTTACATAAATTATGTTTTCTTTCATGTAATTAGCAAGAGTCCATGAGCTAGTGACGTATGGGATAATGATTACCCAAGATGTGGATCTTTCCACGCAAGAGTCACTAGAGAGGGAGGGATAAAATAAAGACAGCCAATTCCTGCTGAAAATAACCCACACCCAAAATAAAGTTTAATGAAAAACATAAGCAGAAGATTCAAACTGAAACCGCTGCCTGAAGTACTTTTCTACCAAAAACTGCTTCAGAAGAAGAAAATACATCAAAATGGTAGAATTTAGTAAAAGTATGCAAAGAGGACCAAGTTGCTGCTTTGCAAATCTGATCAATCGAAGCTTCATTCCTAAACGCCCAGGAAGTAGAAACTGACCTAGTAGAATGAGCTGTAATCCTTTGAGGCGGAGTTTTACCCGACTCAACATAGGCAAGATGAATTAAAGATTTCAACCAAGATGCCAAAGAAATGGCAGAAGATTTCTGGCCTTTTCTAGAACCAGAAAAGATAACAAATAAACTAGAAGTCTTTCGGAAAGACTTAGTAGCTTCAACATAATATTTCAAAGCTCTAACAACATCCAAAGAATGCAATGATTTCTCCTTAGAATTCTTAGGATTAGGACATAATGAAGGAACCACAATTTCTCTACTAATGTTGTTAGAATTCACAACTTTAGGTAAAAATTCAAAAGAAGTTCGCAACACTGCCTTATCCTGATGAAAAATCAGAAAAGGAGACTCACAAGAAAGAGCAGATAATTCAGAAACTCTTCTGGCAGAAGAGATTGCCAAAAGGAACAAAACTTTCCAAGAAAGTAATTTAATGTCCAATGAATGCATAGGTTCAAACGGAGGAGCTTGAAGAGCCCCCAGAACCAAATTCAAACTCCAAGGAGGAGAAATTGACTTAATGACAGGTTTTATACGAACCAAAGCTTGTACAAAACAATGAATATCAGGAAGATTAGCAATCTTTCTGTGAAAAAGAACAGAAAGAGCAGAGATTTGTCCTTTCAAGGAACTTGCGGATAAACCTTTATCTAAACCATCCTGAAGAAACTGTAAAATTCTCGGAATTCTAAAAGAATGCCAAGAAAAATGATGAGAAAGACACCAAGAAATATAAGTCTTCCAGACTCTATAATATATCTCTCTGGATACAGATTTACGAGCCTGTAACATAGTATTAATCACAGAGTCAGAGAAACCTCTTTGACCAAGAATCAAGCGTTCAATCTCCATACCTTTAAATTTAAGGATTTGAGATCCTGATGGAAAAAAGGACCTTGCGACAGAAGGTCTGGTCGTAGCGGAAGAGTCCACGGATGGCAAAAGGCCATCCGGACAAGATCCGCATACCAAAACCTGTGAGGCCATGCCGGAGCTACCAGCAGAACAAACGAGCATTCCTTCAGAATCTTGGAGATTACTCTTGGAAGAAGAACTAGAGGCGGAAAGATATAGGCAGGATGATACTTCCAAGGAAGTGATAATGCATCCACTGCCTCCGCCTGAGGATCCCGAGATCTGGACAGATACCTGGGAAGTTTCTTGATGTATGCCACAGTTGTGACATTGTCTGTCTGAAAACAAATGAATGATTCTCTCTTCAGAAGAGGCCAAGACTGAAGAGCTCTGAAAATTGCACGTTCCAAAATATTGATCGGTAATCTCACCTCCTGAGATTCCCAAACTACTTGTGCTGTCAGAGACCCTCACACAGCTCCCCAACCTGTAAGACTTGCATCTGTTGAAATTACAGTCCAGGTCGGAAGAACAAAAGAAGCCCCCTGAACTAAACGATGATCTGTCCACCACGTCAGAGAGTGTCGTACAATCGGTTTTAAAGATATTAATTTAGATATTCAGAATCTTGGAGATTACTCTTGGAAGAAGAACTAGAGGCGGAAAGATATAAGCAGGATGATACTTCCAAGGAAGTGATAATGCATCCACTGCTTCCGCCTGAGGATCCCGGGATCTGGACATATACCTGGGAAGTTTCTTGTTTAGATGAGACGCCATCAGATCTATTTCTGGAAGCTCCCACATTTGAACAATCTGAAGAAATACCTCTGGGTGAAGAGACCATTCGCCCGGATGCAACGTTTGGCGACTGAGATAATCCGCTTCCCAATTGTCTATACCTGGGATATGAACCGCAGAGATTAGACAGGAGCTGGATTCCGCCCAAACCAGAATTCGAGATACTTCTTTCATAGCCAGAGGACTGTGAGTCCCTCCTTGATGATTGATGTATGCCACAGTAGTGACATTGTCTGTCTGAAAACAAATGAACGATTCTCTCTTCAGAAGAGGCCAAGACTGAAGAGCTCTGAAAATTGCACGGAGTTCCAAAATATTGATCGGTAATCTCACCTCCTGAGATTCCCAAACTCCTTGTGCCGTCAGAGATCCCCACACAGCTCCCCAACCTGTGAGACTTGCATCTGTTGAAATTACAGTCCAGGTCGGAAGCACAAAAGAAGCCCCCTGAATTAAACGATGGTGATCTGTCCACCACGTTAGAGAGTGTCGTACAATCGGTTTTAAAGATATTAATTGAGATATCTTTGTGTAATCCTTGCACCATTGATTCAGCATACAGAGCTGAAGAGGTCGCATGTGAAAACGAGCAAAGGGGATCGCGTCCGATGCAGCAGTCATAAGACCTAGAATTTCCATGCATAAGGCTACCGAAGGGAATGATTGTGACTGAAGGTTTCGACAAGCTGAAATCAATTTTAGACGTCTCTTGTCTGTTAAAGACAGAGTCATGGACACTGAATCTATCTGGAAACCCAGAAAGGTTACCCTTGTCTGAGGAATCAATGAACTTTTTGGTGAATTGATCCTCCAACCATGATCTTGAAGAAACAACACAAGTCGATTCGTATGAGATTCTGCTAAATGTAAAGACTGAGCAAGTACCAAGATATCGTCCAAATAAGGAAATACCACAATACCCTGTTCTCTGATTACAGACAGAAGGGCACCGAGAACCTTTGTAAAAATTCTTGGAGCTGTAGCTAGGCCAAACGGCAGAGCCACAAACTGGTAATGCTTGTCCAGAAAAGAGAATCTCAGGAACTGATAATGATCTGGATGAATCGGAATATGCAGATATGCATCCTGTAAATCTATTGTGGACATAAAATGCCCTTGCTGAACAAAAGGCAAGATAGTCCTTACAGTTACCATTTTGAACGTTGGTATCCTTACATAACGATTCAATATTTTTAGATCCACAACTGGTCTGAAGGAATTCTCCTTCTTTGGTACAATGAAGAGATTTGAATAAAACCCCATCCCCTGTTCCAGAATTGGAACTGGCATAATTACTCCAGCCAACTCTAGATCTGAAACACAATTCAGAAATGCTTGAGCTTTCACTGAATTTACTGGGACACGGGAAAGAAAAAATCTCTTTGCAGGAGGTCTCATCTTGAAACCAATTCTGTACCCTTCTGAAACAATGTTCTGAATACAAAGATTGTGAACAGAATTGATCCAAATTTCTTTGAAAAAACGTAACCTGCCCCCTACCAGCTGAGCTGGAATGAGGGCCGCACCTTCATGAGAATCATGATCTGTTACTTACGCTAAAGTCTCCAACCAAAAAGTTGAAGCTGCAGCAACATCAGCCAAAGATATAGCAGGTCTAAGAAGATTACCTGAACACAGATAAGCTTTTCTTAGAAAGGATTCAATTTTCCTATCTAAAGGATCTTTAAACGAAGTACCATCTGACGTAGGAATAGTAGTACGTTTAGCAAGGGTAGAAATAGCCCCATCGACTTTAGGGATTTTGTCCCAAAATTCTAATCTGTCAGACGGCACAGGATATAATTGCTTAAAACGTTTAGGAGTAGTAAATGAATTACCCAATTTATCCCATTCTCTGGAAATTACTTCAGAAATAGCATTAGGAACAGGAAAAACTTCTGGAATAACCACAGGAGATTTAAATACCTTATCTAAACGTTAAGAATTAGTATCAAGAGGACCAGAATCCTCTATTTCTAAAGCAATTAGTACTTCTTTAAGTAAAGAACGAATAAATTCCATTTTAAATAAATATGAAGATTTATCAGCATCAATCTCTGAGACAGAATCCTCTGAACCAGAAGAGTCATCAGAATCAGAATGATGATGTTCATTTAAAAATTCATCTGTAGAGAGAGAAGTTTTAAAAGATTTTTTATGTTTACTAGAAGGAGAAATAACAGACATAGCCTTCTTGATGGATTCAGAAACAAAATCTCTTATGTTATCAGGAACATTCTGCACCTTAGATGTTGAAGGAACTGCAACAGGCAATGATACATTACTAAAGGAAATATCAGCTTTAACAAGTTTGTCATGACAATTAATACAAACAAGAGCCGGAGGAATAGCTACCAAAAGTTTACAGCAGATACACTTAGCTTTGGTAGTTCCAGCACTAGACAGCGATTTTCCTGAAGTATCTTCTGACTCAGATGCAACGTGAGACATCTTGCAATATGTAAGAGAAAAAACAACATATAAAGCAAAATTGATCAAATTCCTTAAATGACAGTTTCAGGAATGGGAAAAAATGCCAATAAACAAGCTTCTAGTAACCAGAAGCAAAGAAAAAATGAGACTGAAATAATGTGGAGACAAAAGCGACGCCAAAAATGACGCCACATCCGGAACGCCGACATTTTTGGCGCAAAAGGACGTCAAAAAATGACGCAACTTCCGGCGAGACGTATGACGCCGGAAACAGAAAAGATTTTTTGCGCCAAAAAAGTCCGCGCCAAAAAATGACGCAATAAAATGAAGCATTTTCAGCCCCCGCGAGCCTAACAGCCCACAGGGAAAAAAGTCAAATTTTTAAGGTAAGAAAAAATGATTGATTCAAATGCATTATCCCAAATATGAAACTGACTGTCTGAAAATAAGGAATGTTGAACATTCTGAGTCAAGGCAAATAAATGTTTGAATACATATATTTAGAACTTTATAAATAAAGTGCCCAACCATAGCTTAGAGTGTCACAGAAAATAAGATTTACTTACCCCAGGACACTCATCTACATGTTTGTAGAAAGCCAAACCAGTACTGAAACGAAAATCAGCAGAGGTAATGGTATATAAATAAGAGTATATCGTCGATCTGAAAAGGGAGGTAAGAGATGAATCTCTACGACCGATAACAGAGAACCTATGAAATAGACCCCGTAGAAGGAGATCACTGCATTCAAATAGGCAATACTCTCCTCACATCCCTCTGACATTCACTGCACGCTGAGAGGAAAACCGGGCTCCAACTTGCTGCGGAGCGCATATCAACGTAGAATCTAGCACAAACTTACTTCACCACCTCCATAGGAGGTAAAGTTTGTAAAACTGAATTGTGGGTGTGGTGAGGGGTGTATTTATAGGCATTTTGAGGTTTGGGAAACTTTGCCCCTCCTGGTAGGAATGTATATCCCATACGTCACTAGCTCATGGACTAATTACATGAAAGAAAAAAGGTCAACTTTGAGAAATGATCAGATTATATCTGGAGGAAAGAAGCAGGAAGAGAAAACAGTAAAAAGAGGAATTACAGATGCAAGTGGTGTCTGGACAATTAAGTGACAAAAATGTTGTTAAAGCAAATATGGAAAGCTGGAAAATCAGAGATCCAATCACAATATCACAGTGGCAATGTTATCACTAATGTGTTACAAATTGGATGCTTTGGATGGAAATCATAATTTATGATTACTTGATAAATTAATTTATTTCATGGTGGTGGGAGTCCACAATTGATTATTCCTGGAATTAAACTCCTGGGCAATAGGAGGCGGCAAAGATTCCCAAATCTTCATCCCTCCAACCTCTCTGGTAAGCTAGTCTGATGTATAGCCAAGCAAAGAGAAGTAGAAAGGTAGGAAAGGAGAAAACATGGGAAATGAGGTGCAAACTAGAACTGATGCCAGATTGGGCTTGTGGGCTCTCACCACCAGTAAAAAAAATAATTTTTCAGGTAAGCATACATTTTGTTTTCTTTCATAAGGTGGTGAAACACAGTCCATTACTCCTGGGAACAAATACCCAAGCTGTGGAGTTCACAAGCAATTTGAGAATGACAAAACTTTTTTTTGAAAGGCAGGCATCTAATTTCCAGAAACTGTCATCAGTCCTAATAATTCCATGCATTGAGCTACTGTAGGTAAGGAAAGACTGTAGATTTATACAAGCTGACTGAAGCTTTACACTCCTTTGTTCTGTTAAGTAAAGTCTCATCCAACCATGCTTGCAAAGAAACAGTAACATTTTGTTTGTATGAGATACAGCTAAAGGTAAAGATGGAGCCTTACCAAGATACCGTCCATGTATGGAGCCAACACAATACCTTGAGCTCTGATAACAGACAAGAGTGCTACCAGAACCCTTGTAGAGATTTTGGAAGCAGTAACCAGACCAAAGAGAAGAGCAACAAATTCAAAATGTTTGTCCTGGAAGAGAAATCTAAGGAAGATGATCCTTGTAGATAGGGATATGAAGGTAAGCATTCACCAAATCTACTGTGGACATAAATTAGACATGTGTATTCAGCAGTTTCGTTGGCTGACGAATGAGGAACATTCAGCTCTTTTCTGGGGCAAATTTCTTCTTGTGAAAGTACAACTCACTAAGATCTAGATTTAAACAGATATTAGTGTGTTGCACTTTCACATGAATAAATACGGCTTCTAAAAAGCTGAATGCCACAAGTGGCTGCTTTCTTAAGCATTCGGCAGCTAACAAAACTGTCAAATGCAAATGCCTAACATAAATTGCCTTGCTGAAAAGCGGAAGAATAATACGAATTGTTACAGTTTTCAAATTTAGAATAGACCTGAAAGTTCCCTCTTTTTTGGGAACTATATAGGGGTTTATATAGGAACCTTGGCCTTGATCTGACATAGGAACTGAAGCTATCACTATGATGAGTTTAAGATTCTAAACACACTAAAAACACTGTGTCTTTAGAGGGTCCTTTGAAACATGGAACCAAAAATACCTTCTCTCTGGGATGTCTTGAGTTAAAGCCTATTCTGTATCCCTGCGAAATAATGTTTAAAATCAGGGGTCTTGAACAGACTTAAAACAGGCCTTCGAAAAAGTCGTAACCTGCTCTCTACCAGAAAAGAATCTAGACAAGGGACCGTACCATCATACTGATTGGTTAGAAGGCAGCTTTTTGACTGCTTGAACTACCAAGATAATGTGTAAGAATAATTTTTGTTCGTGCAGAGGAGGAGGATTTTTGGTTCCTTGATTGAAGAAAGGAACAAAATAATTATGAATTCTGCTTTTTCTCCTGGACTTGTTATCCTAAGGTAGAAAAGAGCCTTAAGCTCATGTCCCAGGAGAAATTTTGGCATCCAAACCAGGCCCAAACAAAAAAAGAGATAGTAGACTAGATTCTAAAACCATGTCAGCTGACCATAACTGATAACGCCATATTCTTAGTGTTAATTTGGATGATATTAATTGCATCACAAATGAAAATATTATCTGACCTTAGAAGTTTTAAACAATGTTGAAAATCTTCTTCTAAGGAATCATCTAAAATTTGCTCAGATGAATTGTCACACCAAAGAGTAGAAGTTGTCGCCATACAGCAATACTAATAGCTGGTCTGAATATGAAACTCGCTAGTTCTATGAAAAGATTCTAATTTTCTATACACCAAGTCCTTGAAAGAATTACTATCCTTTAAAAGGCATAGTAGTACAATTAGCCAAGGTGGAAATTGCACCATCCACCTTTGGGACAGTTAGGGGCTGGTAATGGAAACATCCATTTAAATTAAAATGCAGGATTATAAGGGATGCCAGGTTTTGACCAGTCCTTGGTAATTGTTTCAGTGGTCACCTCAGGAAATAAAAAAACCTCTGGAGACTTAGCAGTAGGTTTGAAAATCAAATTCAATTGCTTTACAACTTCTTCCTCAGAATGCATAGGGTCATAAACTCCCAAAGAGCAAAGAACACGGTGTAAATTGCACCATTTTCATGCCATAAGCTTGTAGCTGTAAAGTGGTTGTAGCTAATGTATTAATAAAAATCTGATATCTAATGCATAAAATAACTACTATGCACAGATGCAAGCCTCGTGGGAACCAAGTACGATCAAAGTAAAAATAGGAAAACATAATTTATGTAAGAATTTACCTGATAAATTCATTTCTTTCATATTGGCAAGAGTCCATGAGCTAGTGACGTATGGGATATACAATCTTACCAGGAGGGGCAAAGTTTCCCAAACCTCAAAATGCCTATAAATACACCCCTCACCACACCCACAATTCAGTTTAATGAATAGCCAAGTAGTAGGGTGATAAAGAAAGGAGTAAAAAGCATCAACAAAGGAATTTGGAAATAATTGTGCTTTATACAAAAAAAATCATAAACAACATAAAAAGGGTGGGCCTTATGGACTCTTGCCAATATGAAATCAATTAATTTATCAGTTAAATTCTTACATAAATTATGTTTTCTTTCATGTAATTGGCAAGAGTCCATGAGCTAGTGACGTATGGGATATCAATACCCAAGATGTGGAACTCCACTCAAGAGAGGGAGGGATACAAATAAAAAACAGCCATTTTCCGCTGAAAAAATAATCCACAACCCAAATTATAAATTTATTCTTAATGACAAGAAAAACTTAAAACATCAGCAGAAGAATCAAACTGAAACAGCTGCCTGAAGAACTTTTCTACCAAAAACTGCTTCTGAAGAAGCAAATACATCAAAACGGTAGAATTTAGTAAATGTATGCAAAGAGGACCAAGTTGCCGCTTTGCAAATCTGATTAACTGAAGCTTCATTCTTAAAAGCCCACAAAGTGGAGACTGATCTGGTAGAATGAGCTGTAATTCTCTGAGGCGGGGCCTGACCCGACTCCAAATAAGCTTGATGAATCAAATGCTTTAACCAAGAAGCCAAGGAAATAGCAGAAGCCTTCTGACCTTTCCTAGAACCAGAAAATATAAGAAATAGACTAGAAGTCTTCCTGAAATCTTTAGTAGCTTCAACATAATATTTCAAAGCTCTCACCACATCCAAAGAATGTAAGGATCTTTCCAAAAAATTCTTAGGATTAGGACACAAGGAAGGGACAGCAATTTCTCTACTAATGTTGTTAGAATTCACAACCTTAGGAAAAAATGTATTAAAGTCCGCAAAACCGCCTTATCCTGATGAAAAATGATACGAACCAAAGCCTGTACAAAACAGTGAATATCAGGAAGTTTAGCAATCTTTCTGTGAAATAAAACAGAAAGAGCAGAGTTTTGTCCCTTCAAGGAACTTGCAGACAAACCCTTATCCAAACCATCCTGAAGAAACTGTAAAATTCTAGGAATTCTAAAAGAATGGCAAGAGAATTTATGAGAAGAACACCATGACATGTAAGTCTTCCAAACTCGATAGTAAATCTTCCTAGAGACAGATTTATGAGCTTGTAACATAGTATTAATCACAGAGTCCGAGAAACCTCTATGACTTAGCACTATGCATTCAATTTCCACACTTTCAAATTTAATGATTTGAGATCCTGATGGAAAAACGGACCTTGAGACAATAGGTCCGGCCTTAACGGAAGTGGCCAAGGTTGGCAACTGGACATCCGAACAAGATCCGCATACCAAAACCTGTGAGGCCATGCTGGAGCCACCAGCAACACAAACGATTGCTCCATGATGACTTTGAAGATCACTCTTGGAAGAACTAGAACTAGAGGTGGGAAAATATAAGCAGGTTGATAACACCAAGGAAGTGTCAACGCATCCACTGCTTCCACCTGAAAATCCCTGGACCTGGACAGGTATCTGGGAAGTTTCTTGTTTAGATGAGAGGCCATCAGATCTATCTCTGGAAGACCCCACATCTGAACAATCTGAGAAAACACATCTGGATGGAGGGACCATTCCCCAGGATGTAAAGTCTGATGGCTGAGATAATACGCCTCTCAATTATCTACACCTGGGATATGTACCGCAGAAATTAGACAGGAGCTGGATTCTGCACAAACAAGAATCCGAGATACTTCTTTCATAGCTTGGGGACTGTGAGTCCCACCCTGATGGTTGACATATGCCACTGTTGTGATATTGTCTGTCTGAAAACAAATGAACGGTTCTCTCTTCAACAGAAGCCACACCTGAAGAGCCCTGAAAATAGCACAAAGTTCTAAAATATTGATTGGTAACCTCGCCTCTTAAGATTTCCAAACCCCTTGTGCTGTCAGAGATCACCAGATAGCTCCCCAACCTGAAAGACTCGCATCTGTTGTGATCACAGTCCAGGTTGGCCGAACAAAAGAAGCCCCTTGAACTAAACGCTGGTGATTTAACCACAACATCAGAGAGTGTCGAACATTGGGATTTAAGGATATTAATTGTGATATCTTTGTATAATCCCTGCACCAATGATTCAGCATACAAAGCTGGAGAGGTCTCATGTGAAAACGAGCAAAGGGAATCGCGTCCGATGCTGCAGTCATGAGACCTAAAACTTCCATGCACATAGCCACTGAAGGGAATGACTGAGACTGAAGGTGCTGACAGGGTGCAACCAATTTTAAACTTAAACAAGATAAAACACAGAGGCGCCAAACATGGCCTAGTACAGCCAGATAACAGATACTAAAATCCACAAGATAGCGATTGAATACTCACAAAGGAGGTGCACCCATTGGTGCTTATGAAGCAGACTGGAGCCTCTCAGTGGTCCAGCTCACTGGTATACTTCATGAGTTAGATTGTGGTCCTTGATGGTAGTGATTAACAGGTTCCTGAATGAACACAAAAAATGCAAACCATAGCCCAGTAACGTTTAGACAAGCGAGTGGTAGATTGAGCAATCTTACTTACAAGATTCAAAGCACCAGCAGGTGCATAAACTGCAGACTGGAACCAAACAGTCGCCCAGTAGACTAAACCCTCCAGATGAAAACAAGATACCTCTCAGGTGCCAGAGAGTTAGCAGCATACAAATGATAAAAAAGGGTGTCCAAAAAGCAAGTGTATTTCTGTAAAAATCTTTATTAAAAAGTGACGCGTTTCTCAGCTAAAACAATCTGTTTCCTCAGGCTAAAACATGTTTTTGTTTTCATCTGGAGGGATCAGTCTACTGGGCGACTGTTTGGTTCCAGTCTGCAGTTTATGCACCTGCTGGTGCTTTGAATCTTGTAAGTAAGATTGCTCAATCTACCACTCGCTTGTCTAAACGTTACTGGGCTATGGTTTGCATTTTTTGTGTTCATTCAGGAACCTGTTAATCACTACCATCAAGGACCACAATCTGACTCATGAAGTATACCAGTGAGCTGGACCACTGAGAGGCTCCAGTCTGCTTCATAAGCACCAATGGGTGCACCTCCTTTGTGAGTATTCAATCGCTATCTTGTGGATTTTAGTATCTGTTATCTGGCTGTACTAGGCCATGTTTGGCGCCTCTGTGTTTTATCTTGTTTCAGTTACCCATCTACCAGGAAGACCATCCTAAGACTGAGAGCTGCCTACCTTGTCTTGGATCCATTTTTCTATTGGGACTGTATCAATATTACCCACTTGGACTTTATGTTGGTACATCTTATTATTTATGTATAAGCATATTTGTATATTCTACTAGTAACTATTTAGGTTTTTGATATTGCTTTAGCATTTGTTTGTTTGATACGCCTTAGGAGGCGCCCCCTATGGGTAGTAATACACACTGGTGTGCATTACACCCTCACTTTCCAATTTTAAACTTCTCTTGTCTGTTAGAGAGAGAGTCATGGACACTGAATCTATCTGGAAGCCTAAAAAGGCGAATCAAGAAACTTTTTGGTACATTGATCCTCCAACCATGTTTTCAAAGAAACAACACTAGTTGATTCGTGTGAGATTCTGCAGAACTTAAAGACTAAGCTAGTACCAAGATATCGTACAAATAAGGAAACACCGCAACACCCTGCTCTCTGGTTAAAGACCTTTGAAAAGATTCTTGGAAATGTTGCTAGGCCAAATGAAAGAGCAACAAATTGGTAATGCTTGTCTAGAAAAGAGAATCCATAAACATCACATGACTAAGTGCCTAGTGCAGGCTTGAAACGTTGTATGTGATTGGGACCCAAGATGAAGAAATAAAGGTCTATTAAATGAAGTTGGTGGCTGGAGTTTTTTTATGTTTATAGATACTGAAGAGACTTGGCAAGTCTACTACTCCGTGCCCCACTAAAAGAACATACAGGTGTGCTGTTTCCACTATTTTGAATTTACTAGAAAAGAGAATCTCAGGAACTGATAATGATCTGGATGAATTGGAATATGAAGGTATGCATCCTGCAAGTCTATTGTAGACATATAATGTCCTTGCTGAACAAAAGGCAGAATAGTCCTTATAGTCACCATCTTGAAAGTTGGTACTCTTACATAACGATTCAAAATTTTCAGATCCAGAACTGGTCTGAATGAATTTTCCTTCTTTGGGACAATGAATAGAATTGAATAAAACCCCAGACCCTGTTCGAGAAGAAGGAACTGGCATGATTACCCCTGAAAACTCCAGGTCTGAAACACACTTCAGGAAAGCCTGATTTGCTGGGATGCGTGACAGAAAAAAAATCTTCTCACAGGAGGTCTTACTCTGAATCCTATCCGATACCCCTGAGAGACAATGCTCTGAATCCATTGATTTTGGACAGAATTTATCCAAACATCCTTGAAAAACCCTATCAGCTGAGCTGGAGGCAAAAAAATTCCCTTCCCCACAGTAACAGTTGAAATAATAGAATCCAACTGAGAATCAAATAAATTATTACATTGGAAAGAAAGAGATAGCAATCTAGATGTCATATCAGCATTCCAAGATTTAAGCCACAAAGCTCTTCTAGCTAAAATAGCTAAAGACATGGATCTAACATCAATTTTGATAATATGAAAAATGGCATCACAAATAAAATGATTAGTATGTTGCAGTAAGCGAACAATAGATAAGTCAGAATCCAATTCTTGTTGCGCTAAATTTTCCAACCAAAAAGTTGATGCAGCTGCAACATCAGCTAAAGAAATTGCAGGCCTGAGAAGATGACCTGAATATAAATAAGCTTTCCTTAGATAAAATTCAAGTTTCCTATCTAAAGGATCCTTAAAAGAAGTACTATCTTCCAAAGGAATAGTGGTACGTTTAGCAAGAGTAGAAATAGCCCCATCAACTTTGGGGATCTTTTCCCAAAACTCTATTGAAATTGCTGGTAAAGTATACAATTTTTTAAACCTTGAAGAAGGAATAAAAGAAGTACCCGGCTTATTCCATTCCTTAGAAATCATATCAGAAATAGCATCAGGAATAGGAAAAACCCCTGGAGTAACCACAGGAGGTTTAAAAACAGAATTTAAACGATTACTAGTTTTAATGTCAAGAGGACTAGATTCCTCAATATCCAAAGTAATTAACACTTCTTTTAACAAAGAACGAATATACTCCATTTTGTCAGTGTCAATATCTGAGGAAGGATCTTCTGAATCAGATAGATCCTCATCAGAGGAGGATAATTCATTATGTTGTCGGTCATTTGAAATTTCATCAATCTTATGAGTTTTAAAAGACCTTTTACGTTTATTAGAAGGCAGAAAAGCAGACAGAGCCTTCTGAATAGAATCAGTAACAAATTCTTTAAAATTCATAGGAATATCATGTACATTAGAAGTTGAAGGAACTGCAACCGGCAATGTACTATTACTGATGGACACATTATCTGCATGTAAAAGTTTATCATGACAACTATTACAAATGATATTCAGAGATATAATCTCCACAAGTTTACAACAAATGCACTTAGCTTTGGTAGAACTGATATCAGGCAGCAAAGTTCCAACAGATACTTCTGAGACAGGATCAGATTGAGACATCTTGTAAAATGTAAAAGAAAAAAAACATATAAAGCAAAATGATCAATTTCCTTATATGACAGTTTCAGGAATGGGAAAAAATGCAAATAGCATAGCCCTCTGACATAGAAAAAGGCAATTGGCAAATAGCAATGGGGTGACAAAATAATGAAAAATTTTGCGCCAAGTATGACGCACAGAGCACAAACTTACTTCACCACCTCCATAGGAGGCAAAGTTTGTAAAACTGAATTGTCGGTGTGGTGAGGGGTGTATTTATAGGCATTTTGAGGTTTTGGAAAATTTGCCCCTCCTTGTACGATTGTATATCCCATACATCACTAGCTCATGGACTCTTGCCAATTACATGAAAGAAACAAGTTTTTCCACTCTGGTTTGGGGTGAATACAATAATCACTTTATTAAACAAACACAATTAATTAAATGAAATGACATGGAAAAGAATTTAGTAAACATTTTTAATGTTTTGTATTAAATGCATTGAATAAAGTGGTTTTTTGTTCCCCATACCACACACTGCAACTGCCTTTTCCCCTATTTACTTATTCATCCTTGTTTATTTGAGAAAACAGACATTTTTCAGATAACCAACTAAATAGTACAAATAAAAAAGTAATTTAGAGAATATCTGTTTCGTTGAATAATTTAATGTTGAGTGTTTTCTATTTTATATTTATTTGATTTTTTTACTTCTCTAATTTGGACAAGTCAGGGAGCATATATTTGTGGTCAAGATGTGTTAAGTCACTTCTCTGTGAAAACATAATGTAGGTCTAAAATGTATTCAATATTTTTATGGCTAGATATTTTTCCCATAGTAACTTTTTGTAACTTAAATGCAAGTTGACTTTTAAATGTTATATTCTAAATTTCGTATATTACTTTCTATTGTAAAATATAGGCACATTTTTCTAAATTGTGGTCTTTGAAAATATATATGGTATATTACAGTAACTTTCCTGTCACCTTTCTATAAGATGAAAAAGTGTTGCAAATAAAAAACAATATAAATGTCACATTCAAAAAAGGTGGACACACTATTTGAAAACAACACCCAACCATTCGACATACAACATAACTCGACCGGATCATATGACAGTTTGTTGTCAAAGATGTTCTTGTTTTGCTTTCATATGTTTACAGTAAAGTACCGGTAGTATTTGCATCATGGCTACCAAACAAAGTAAAGAAAAATCTGTGGAGCAACAGTAAAAAAGAAGGAAGGAAATTGTTATCAACAATATTAAAGGACAGAGAGCGTATTACAGAAGCTGTGAACCGTTCTGCTCCAATGAAAGCTACTATCATAACAAGACAATGAACTGGACCTCTACATGAAATGGAAAAAACATTAGCCACCTGGATTGAAGACCAAACACAGAAGTGATTCACCCAGCATGCTCACCATCCAGGCTAAAGCTAGAAGTTTGCTCATAATGTGAAAGGAACGTGCAGGCTCTCATTGTAATGTACAGTTTATTGCTAGTCATTGATGGTTTTGGAGATTTTTTTTTTCCTTGCATAACATTGAGGTGAGTGGTGAGGCTGCTAGTGCAGATGTGAAGGCAGCTGAGGCATTTGCAGAGGAATTGGATAGAATCATTTAAAAGTAAGGATACTTGCCAGAACAAATTTCTAATATAGATGAAACATGCTTGTTCTGAAAAAAATGCCTGAACGCACATACATTAGTATTAAGGGAAAAAACAACAACACCTGGATCCAAGGCTTCAAAAGATTGTGTAACAAAATGATTAGGAGACAATGCTACAGGTTTTAAATTAAAGCCTCTTTTCATCTACCATAGTGAGAACATTAACAAACACACATTGCCAGTGCATTACCGCAAAAATAAAAAATCCTGCACATTTTTGATGACATTACCATTGACTGCTTTGTTCCTCAGGTGGAGGAATATTGTATGGAAAAGGTGATTTCTTTCAAAATGTTATTAATAATTGATAATGCTTCTGGGCATCCTCCCTATATTGGTGACCTCCATCATAATGTGAAAGTGGTATTTTTGCTTCCAAATACCACATCACTGATCCAACCAATGGATAAAGGTGTGGATAAAGGTGTGATATCTGCATTCAAGGCAAGTTACCTGCAAAGAACATTTGCTCAGTCAATTGAAACAACAATTGAAGAAGACTTTACAGGAGTTTTGGAAACAGTATAACATCTATGACTGCATAAAAATAGCTGATGCTTAGAATGAAGTGAATGAACAGTGTACAAAAGGTATTTGGAAAATGTGCACACTTTCAAAGGTATTACAAGAGATAAGGAAGTTGAAATAATTTACCCAAAAAATTGTACATTTGGCCAAAAGTTTGCAGCTTTAACTGGAACAAGATGATGTGGAGCAGCTGATAGAAGCTGTTCCTGAAGAGCTAACAAATTACTTGAAGTAGAACAGCAATGTGTGGCAGAAGAGTATGAAAGACAAAAAGAACCTGTAGAATTGGAACAGAAAAATATAATTTATGCTTGAAGGAACAACAACAGTCTGCTGGTGTGACATTCTGCTAAATGTAAAGATGGAGCTTGTATTGAGATATCATCCAGAGAAGGACACAGCGCAACACACTGAGTTCTGATCACAAACAGAAGGGTAACCATAACCTTTGAGAATAATCTGTGAGCTGTAGCCAGAACAAAATGGTAGAGCAACACACTGAAAATGCTTGTCTAGAAAGGAAAACCTTAGAAACTGAAAATTAATACATGTTTTACCGATGTGATTACCTTGTATCTAAGCCTCTGCAGACTGCCCCTTTAAGTTATCTTGAAAGACTTGCATTTTAGCCAGTCAGTGCTGACTCATAAATAACTCCACGGGCCTACAGAGTCTACCTAGGTTTAGCTTTCAATACAGAATATCAAGAGAACCAAGCATATTTGATGATAAAAATAAATTGGAAAGTTGTTTAAAATTGCATGCCCTTCTTGATTTCCAACTAAGTCTAATGTCTCCCAGGAACACTGGTTTCCGGTTCCCCTGCTACCTAGCTGCGGACATCAAGTTTAAGAACTGGCTCATTGCTAGATTTCACGATTATGCTATATTCAACCGAGAATATATTTCCAGACCTGCAGTGTTCTGGGAAACAGCTAAAGCAGTCCTTAGGGGAGACATATTAGCATATAACATATCAAGGACCAAAAAATTCAAGTTAAGAGAAAGGGAATTATTAAAAGCAGTAACAAACGCATATAACCATTATATCCTTCAAAGAACCACAGAGACTTGGTCTAGGTACATAGCCACACTAGCAGAAAAAGATTCTTTCTTTCTATACCAAACATCTCAGAGAGATCTCAAACTGCAGGCGAAACTGTATCGATTCCGGAGTAAAACCGGGAAGCTCTTGGCGAACCTAGTTAGGCGCGACAGGGTCTCTCCCACGATAAACTCCATTTTCTCTAAAGTTAAATATCTTGAAGCGTCGGAAGAACTACTTAGTGAATTTGCAGATTACTATAAGACCCTATACGCACTTAAGATTTCAAATATTAAAGAACGCGAATAATTTCTTACCCGACAGTAACCCCCGATTTACTTGAAAAACTATGTGCCCCGATAGCAGAGACAGAAACAACTATAGCAATTAAGAAGTTTGCCTTGAATAAAGCCCCTGGACCCGATGCCCTTCCAAATGAATTTTATAAGATTCTAATGCCTCATATATCAACACATTTAACAGCACTATTCAACGATTTATACATAAAAGGCAACACTCCTACGTCTGATTTTGTCGCTTCACATACCACTCATCATTAAACAAGGAAAAAACCCTGCCAAAAAAGAATCTTATAGACCCATAGCACTCCTCAACACGGATTATAAACTCTTAACTGGAATATTGGCACAAAGGCTTCAAACTCTTCTTCCTACTATCATCCATAATGATCAAGCTGGCTTCTTACTGAAACGTAATTCCTCAGCTAAAATAAGAGGTATTCCTTACAATAGACCATTTTAAAGTCAGGGAGGGGCAGCAAGAGGCGGCGGGAGAGGACACCCCAGACCGCGATTATTTCAATAGACGCAGAAAAAGCATTCGACTCGGTACATCATGATCATATCTCATTCACTTTAAGGCAGTTCGGAATTAGCGGTCACTTCTTGAGTTTCTTTAACAATTCGTATAAAAACACCTCTACGAGAATAATAGTAAACGGTCTTCCCACACAAACCATAAAATAAGAAAGGGGCACGAGGCAGGGGTGTCCTCTCTCCCCGCTCCTATTTGATCTAGCCATTGAACCCCTTGCTATCCAAATCCGGCAACAGTTAGACGGGATTAAAATTAACAAAAAGGAACTGCGAATTGCTCTATATGCGGACGATATTTTAATTTATATGTCAAACACTTCTAGGAACATCCCAAAACTCCTCACAGTAATCGAACAATTTTGATCATTCTCAGGTTACAAGGTTAACGCTTCGAAGTCGGAGCTACTATGGGTCAAACAGACTAAGGACTCACTAACTCCCATCCCTTTTAACACAGTGCAGGACTCATTTAAATATCTAGGTATCTGGATATCGTCTAACCCTGATAATTGGTACACTTTAAATATACTTCCTGTTCTTATCAACATAAAAGAAAATCTAAAAAATTGGCAGAAGCTTCCCCTCTTGCTATCGGGGCGTGTAGCCCTTTACAAAATGTCTCTTCTCCCTAAAATGATCTATGTCCTCCAGAACACCCCACTGCTTCTTAAACTGAAGGATATTACATCTTTTAATGTGGCCCTACGAACATTCATTTGGCAGAATAGAAAACCCAGAATCTCATCAGCCAGACTAGCGCTGCCCAGAAATCTTGGGGGTTTGTCTCTTCCCAATCTGCGCGCATAAACCAAGTATTCCTGGCACGAATAGTAGCAGACTGGGTGACTAATAGTAATTATGTAACAAACGGCAAACTAGAGAGCAATATAGTACAAGAAAAAAATTCTGGAGTCGCGGAGGTAAAGTCAACGGCCATGTCTCATAAAGTCAAAGGTTAAAGGACAGAACTAAGACTTGCAATCCATGAGATTAGTTGATACCCCTATTAAGATCAATAAATTGTCTAATTCTCTCTATGTCAGGAAGTTGTTTGGTAAAATAGTCTAGTCACAACGGAAAATGGCCTAACCCCTTTTCTTAACTTTTCTGTTTCATATTTTCAAATAAACAGGGGTAGCCAGGCTGTTACTGTTGTCAATTCTTTTAGTAACTCTATGGTTAAGAATAGTCTTACTTATTATTTTTCTTTCTGCTGTTTGTCCTGCATGGTTTGACTTGTTGTTCAGTTTCTGTTAGTTAATAATAATAAAAACCCCAAGATTGTGATATTAGAATATACTTTATTAAAATAATTGGCGTCACACTGAAAGTTCCTTAAGCTTCACCTCTTAAGGTTAATATACAATCCAGTGTAAGGTTTATGATTTTTTGCTTTATTTTTTGATCACCTCCCCACCCTGCGTGGTGGGATAAAGGTTTAATTTGTATTATTATATCACTTATTGGATTTAAATAAAAAATAATAAAAAAAAAAAAAAATTGCATGCCCTTTCTGAATCATGAAAGTGTAATTTTAACTAGACCGTCCCTTTAAATGAACAAAAAGATTATACAGATAAAAGGCAATGTACCCATTAAAAGAGCTCTTGGGGAAAGGAAAACACTCCTTCGGGAATGCTACTACCCATACTCCAAATACATCCTTACATCAAGAACTTCACTATGAGAGAAAATGAGCCTCAGCTCAATCTAAGCACCCCTCTCACTGAAAAATCAAATAAAAACCTTCAGTATTTACCTTCCTCCAGCAGAGGCAAAGACAAGAATGAGTAACCAGTGAGGTGGAAGATGTTTTAAGAGCTCTTCCTAGTGGCAGGGTAGAGTAACTCCCAGGATTTATAGATAATGGACTCTCACCACCTGTTTGAAAAGTTCACTCTTAAAGGCTTGGCTAAAGTTTTTATTTTTTACCATGAAGTGTTTTAAGGGAGTTAGAGGAAATGGACCCCAGTTTGGAAAGATGTGTTACTGTAGAGAGGAATGTTCATCATGCATTTGCCAGCTACAAACAGATTTATGAGTAAAAAAGAAAAACACTATCCAAATGAAACTGGATATTTTCCTAAAATGTCAAACATCTCCTCCCTCTCAAGAACCACGTCCTTCTGCTAGTGCTATTGCCCAAATAAAGCGTAATAATGAGAATGTTTCACTTTCCTCTGATAGTAACCAGTGTATTAAAAAATAAAGTTGTTACAGTATTCCTGCTGGTGTTCTACAGTAGATATGCGGTCCTTTACAATGTAGTGTGTTGTACAGTAGTATTCCACAAAACAGCTGCTGTTTCACTGAAACCACCCCAGAACACTATAAATAGTAATTTGCAGTTATTCACAATTTTGGCAGAAAGTCCTCGACTTACAAGAGGGTTATGTTCCGCCAGATCCGCCGTAAGTTGATTTGGTCATAAGTCAACATTGTATATTACTACAGTAATAAAATGTTTGGACTTACGACCACATTAACTTATGACGGATCAGTCAGAATGTAACCCTGTTGTAAGTTGAGGACTATCTGTATATTTCTATTTTTTTACCATTGTATTATGCAAGGATTTAGTTCAAATGTACAACACTTTTTTAATTACATTTTCTAATATGGTAAGTCTATATTGGTTAATAATAATACTAATAATAATACATAAATTAACATTCACACATGATGTAAATACATTTTGTTAAGAGCAATGCTGAAATTGCTATATGTCTGAGCGTGCATTAGTTTCACTGTTTCAGTCCATAAAATACATTTAATCTTCATTATATTTGTTGGCTTGTTAAACCTTGTAAGCAACTAATGAAAGAAATAATGCTGAGATCAAGGCAACTGCCAGAAGTTAGGCACAGCTGCTATAATCAGTGCATGATGGTTAAAAACATTGGCAGAAGTAATACTTTCTCTCAAAAATGCTGTGATAGTGATCATTTTATACTTTATATAATGGTACTAATTATATGATTTTGCATTGAGACATTTTTAAATAAAATGTTATTAATTATATGATTTTTGCATACGAATAGCAGAATTATTTTCTTATCATCATCATCATTTTTTTAAAATTAAAATACATATTAGTTTTTTATTTGGTGGCAATATTTTTATTATGCAATTTTTAACAAAGACATTTTATGGGATGAAACACTGTTCACTCTCAGTAGCAGTAGAGCACAAGCTGTGGTTCAAAAGATGCACACAATCTTACCTGCAGCACCAACCCTTTCACCAACAACAGGGGGAGAATATTTCACATTTGTACCTCCATTTACTACTGAAAACACCTTCACTACTTTGTTGTCCTCTCTTTTACACCAATACTAAATAGGAGAACATCCTATTTCTTCGTTGATACGACGAGTCCACGGATTCATCCTTTACTTGTGGGATATTATCCTCCTGCTAACAGGAAGTGGCAAAGAGCACCACAGCAGAGCTGTCTATATAGCTCCTCCCTTGACCCCACCCCCCAGTCATTCGACCGAAGGTACAGGAAGAAAAAGGAGAAACTAAAAGGTGCAGAGGTGACTGAAGTTTTAAACAAAAAAATATAATCTGTCTTAAATTGACAGGGCGGGCCGTGGACTCGTCGTATCATAGAAGAAATCAGTTTATCAGGTAAGCATAAATTTGCGTTTCTTCTATAAGATACAACGAGTCCACGGATTCATCCTTTACTTGTGGGATACAATACCAAAGCTACAGGACACGGATGAATGGAAGGGACAAGACAGATGCCTAAACAGAAGGCACCACTGCTTGAAGAACTTTTCTCCCAAAAATAGCCTCCGAAGAAGCAAAAGTATAAAATTTGTAAAATTTGTAAAAGGTATGAAGTGAAGACCAAGTCACAGTCTTACAAATCTGTTCAACAGAAGCATAATTTTTAAAAGCCCATGTGGAAGCCACCGCTCTAGTAGAGTGAGCTGTAATTCTTTCAGGAGGCTGCTGTCCAGCAGTCTCGTGTGCCAAACGGATGATGCTTTTCAGCCAAAAAGAAGAGAGGTAGCCGTAGCTTTTTGACCTCTACGTTTTCCAGAATAGACAACAAACTGAGAAGATGTTTGACGGAAATCTTTGGTCGCTTGCAAGTAAAACTTCAAAGCACGAACCACGTCCAAGTTGTGCAACAGACGCTCCTTCTTAGAGGAAGGATTAGGACACAGGGAAGGAACAACAATTTCCTGATTAATATTCTCATTAGTAACAACCTTAAGAAGGAATCCAGGTTTGGTACGCAAAACCACCTTATCAGAATGGAAAACAAGATAAGGCAAGTCGCATTGCAATGCAGATAGTTCAGAAACTCTTCGAGCTGAAGAGATAGCAACTAAAAACAGAACTTTCCAAGATAGAAGCTTAATATCTATGGAATGCATAGGTTCAAACGTAACCCCTTGAAAAACTTTAAGAACTAAATTCAAACTGGCGGAGCAACAGGTTTAAACACAGGCTTAATTCTAACCAAAGCCTGACAAAACGACTGAACGTCTGGAACATCTGCCAGATGCTTGTGCAGTAAAATTGACAAAGCAGATATCTGTCCCTTTAAGGAACTAGCTGATAACCCTTTCTCTAATCCTTCTTGGAGAAAGGACAAAATCCTAGGAATCCAGATCTTACTCCATGAGTAACCTTTGGATTCACACCAATAAAGATATTTACGCCATATCTTATGGTAAATCTTCCTAGTGACAGGCTTTCGAGCCTGAATCAAGGTATCTATGACCGACTCAGAGAATCCTCGCTTAGATAAAATCAAGCGTTCAATTTCCAGGCAGTCAGCCGTAGAGAAACTAGATTTGGATGCTGGAACGGACCTTGAATGAGAAGGTCCTGTCTCAGTGGCAGTGTCCACGGTGGTAGAGATGACATTTCCACCAGGTCTGCATACCAAGTCCTGCGTGGCCACGCAGGTGCTATCAAAATCACAGAACCCTCTCCTGTTTGATTCTGGCAATCAGACGAGGAAGGAGAGGAAATGGTGGAAACACATAAGGCAGGTTGAACGACCAAGGTACTGCTAGAGCATCTATCAGTACTGCTTGGGGATCCCTTGATCTGGACCCGTAACAAGGAAGTTTGGCATTCTGACGAGATGCCATCAGATCCAATTCTGGTGTGCCCCATTGATGAATCAATTGTGCAAACACCTCCGAATGGAGCTCCCACTCCCCGGATGAAAAGTCTGATGACTTAGAAAATCCGCTTCCCAGTTCTCCACTCCTGGGATATAGATTGCTGATAGATGGCAAGAGTGAGTCTCTGCCCATTGAATTATTTTGGAAACCTCTATCATCGCTAGAGAACTCTTTGTTCCCCCCTGATGATTGATATATGCTACAGTCGTGATATTGTCAGACTGGAATCTTATGAATCTGGCCGAAGCCAGCTTAGGCCACGCCTGAAGCGCGTTGAATATCGCTCTCAGTTCGAGAATATTTATTGGAAGGAGAGCTTCCTCCTGAGTCCACACACCCTGTGCTTTCAGGGAATTCCAGACTGCACCCCAGCCCGTTGTCACTATGACCCATTCTGGCCTGCGGAAACACATTCCCTGGGACAGATTAGCCTGTGACATCCAGCAAAGAAGAAAGTTTCTGGTCTCTTGATCCAGATTTATCTGAGGAGATAAATTTGCATACATAATCCCCATTCCACTGTCTGAGCATGCAAGCGCGCAAACGGAACTATGTCCATTGCCGCTAACATTAGTCCAATTATCTCCATACACTGAGCCACTGACGGCCGAGGAATGGAATGAAGTGCTCGGCAGGTGGTTAAGATCTTTGATTTTCTGACCTCCGTCAGAAAATTTTTCATGTTTACCGAATCTATCAGAGTTCCCAGGAATGGAACTCTTGTGAGAGGGATAAGGGAACTCTTCTTTAATCTTTCTTTTTAATCTTTCTTTTTAATCTTCTCACCGTATGCTGATGTATGTGTGGTTAATATATTGTTCATTTAATAAACTTTAGTGTATGAATGTTGTTAAACAAATTTTATACAAACCTAATTCCTTGATTATGTATGGGCTAAGCAATTTGACTTCTTCACAAATCTGAGTTACCTTTTCAATTTGTAAGTCTATTTACAATTACTTGTTAGTTGTACTCTGTTCTTTAACTCATAATTTGTGACATGGAGTCTAAGTAGTTTGGAGATTATAATACTCAAATTTGGCCACGGCCTATAACTACAGACTTCCTGCTTATTTTTAGCCCTACCCCCGCTTTCCCACTTTTTTTCTTAACTCTTCTTTACGTTCACCTTCCACCCGTGATTTCCGTGTGAGATTTGGCTATTTGGTAAGTTGACGCCTGAATTAAGATATCGTCCAGATAAGGCGCCACTGCTATGCCCCGCGGCCTTAGTACCGCCAAAAGGGACCCTAGCACTTTTGTGAAAATTCTGGGAGCTCTGGCCAACCCGAAGGGAAGAGCCACAAATTGGTAATGCTTGTCCAGGAAGGCGAACCTGAGGAACTGGTGATGATCTTTGTGGATAGGAATGTGAAGATATGCATCCTTCAAATCCACGGTGGTCATATATTGACTCTCCTGGATCATTGGTAAAATAGTCCGAATGGTCTCCATCTTGAAGGATGGGACTCTGAGAAATTTGTTTAGGATCTTGAGATCTAAAATCGGTCTGAAGGTTCCCTGTTTTTTGGGAACCACGAACAGATTGGAGTAAAACCCCTGCCCCTGTTCTGCTTTTGGAACTGGGCAGATTACCCCCATAGTATATAGGTCTTCTACACAGCGTAAGAACGCCTCTCTTTTTGTCTGGTTCACAGACAACCGTGAAAGATGGAATCTCCTCCTTGGAGGAGAATCTTTGATGTCTAGAAAATACCCCTGGGTCACGATTTCTAAAGCCCAGGAGTCCTGAACGTCTCTTGTCCAAGCCTGAGCAAAGAGAGAAAGTCTGCCCCCTACTAGATCCGGTCCCGGATCGGGGGCTGCCCCTTCATGCTGTCTTGGGAGCAGCAGCTGGCTTCTTGGTCTGTTTACCTTTATTCCAAGTCTGGTTAGGTCTCCAGACTGACTTGGATTGAGCAAAATTCCCCTCCTGCTTTGCGGCAGGGGAGGAGGTAGGGGGACCACCTTTGAAGTTTCGAAAGGAACGAAAATTATTATGTTGGTTCTCATCTTATTAGTCTTATCCTGAGGAAGGGCATGGCCTTTTCCTCCAGTGATGTCGGAAATTATCTCTTTCAGTTCAGGCCCGAATAGGGACTTACCCTTGAAAGAAATAGCTAAAAGCTTAGATTTTGATGACACATCAGCAGACCAGGACTTAAGCCATAACGCTCTATGCACTAAAATGGCAAAACCTGAATTCTTTGCCGCTAATTTAGCCAGTTGAAAAGCGGCATCTGTAATGAAAGAATTAGCTAGCTTGAGAGCCCTAATTCTATCCAGAATCTCATCTAATGGGGTCTCAACCTTAAGAGCCTCCTCTTGAGCCTCGAACCAAAAAGCAGCTGCAGTAGTTACAGGAACAATGCACGCTATAGGTTGCAGAAGAAAACCCTGATGAATAAATATTTTCTTTAGAAGACCCTTTAATGTTTTATCCATAGGATCTTTGAAAGCACAACTGTCCTCAATAGGTATAGTTGTACGCTTAGCCAGGGTAGAAATAGCTCCCTCCACCTTAGGGACTGTCTGCCACGAGTCCCGAATGGTGTCAGATATGGGAAACATTTTCTTAAAAGTAGGGGGGGGGGGGAGAACGGAATACCTGGTCTATCCCACTCCTTAGTAACAATGTCCGAAATCCTCTTAGGGACCGGAAAAAAATTAGTGTAAGCAGGAACATCTAGATATCTATCCATTTTACACAATTTCTCTGGTGGAATTACAATAGGGTCACAATCATCCAGAGTCGCTAAAACCTCCCTGAGTAACAAGCGGAGGTGTTCTAGCTTAAACTTAACAGTCGTCATATCTGAGTCTGTTTGAGGGAACATCTTTCCTGAATCAGAAAGCTCTCCCTCAGACAGCAATTCCCTCACCCCCAACTCAGAACATTGTGAGGGTACATCGGAGATGGCTAATAAAGCATCAGAGGGCTCAGCATTTACTCTCACACCGGACCTACTGCGCTTCCCCTGCAACCCAGGCAGTTTAGATTAAACCTCAGTGAGGGTAGTAGACATAACTGCGGCCATATCTTGCAGGGTGAAAGAATGAGACGCACTAGTACTTGGCGTCGCTTGTGCGGGTGTTAACGGTTGTGACGCTTGGGGAGAATTAGACGGCATAAACCGATTCTCTTCTGACTGAGAATCATCCTGCGACATACTTTTATTAGCTAAAATATGTTCTTTGCAATTTAAGGCCCTTTCAGTGCATGAGGGACACATTTTAAGTGGGGGTTCCACAATGGCTTCTAAACACATGGAACCTTGGCTTTCCTCAATGTCAGACATGTTAAACAGGCTAGTCATGAAAACAAACAGGCTTGAAAACACTTTATTTAGTGAAAAAATAACAATCTGAAAAAAACGTTACTGCGCCTTTAAGAGAAAAAAAGCATACAAGTGTCAACCATTTTTTCTTAGCCCATATATGCAAGCTCAGTAATACCCCTCTATATATTTTAGGATTACTGCTTACCCTTTCCCTCATGGGGATACTCTCAGCCAATTCTGAAATACCACAGTCTCTCCAGAAAAAAATGACTGAACATACCTCACTGCTTATAGCATGAAAAACGTTCCTCACACTGAAGTTTCTTAAGTACTCCTCAGGCATTCTGTGGGAACTGCTCTGGATCCTAGTGACAACTGCTAAGATCATCAGCCTCCAGGCAGAAGTCTTCATCCATCTTCTGCCTGAGGGAAAATAGTACAAACCGGCACCATTTAAAATAAAAAACTCTTGCTTGAAGAAAATAAAAACTAACATTTTATCACCTCTTTCACTTTACTCTTCCTAGTACTTAGAGTAGGCAAAGAGAATGACTGGGGGGTGGAGTCAAGGGAGGAGCTATATAGACAGCTCTGCTGTGGTGCTCTTTGCCACTTCCTGTTAGCAGGAGGATAATATCCCACAAGTAAAGGATGAATCCGTGGACTCGTCGTATCTTAAAGAAGAAATGAAGTTTCTGATTTAACTTTTGCATTGTTAGTGCAAGAAGGATATACAATACAAAATAATAGATTTATAGACTGTAACGAAGACGCACTGTGATATAAATAAAACTCACTTTCTAGGAGACGCTTTAACTTAATTTAATCAGTCAAAGTTAAACAGCATACTTTATATATATGTAAAGGTATTATATTTTTTAATTTTTGAACAGATATAAAATAACACATTTAGCAATAAAACTGCTCTTTGTCTGTTGTTACTGCTGTAATAAAAATGTGTACGAGAGTGATGTGTTGCATAATTCTGATCGTTATTTTACTGTGGAAAGAAATAATAATCCAAAATGGATGGTTCCACGGGAGCAAGTGAATATGAAGGTGCATTAAATAGTTAAATAAGCCAGTCACAAAAATAGGTAGTTAGAAACCATACACTATATATAAAATATATCTCGAAAAAAATAAGAAACATAAGATCCAAATACCCATTTAAAACAAAACAAAGTTCCTATTTTCAGGCAAATAAAAGTTTTTTTGTTTTTGTTTTTTTCAATCATGGAAATACAACAGAGAATACATAAATTATTATAAATAAAAAGAGAGAAGCGCTCAACCTGGGAACGAACAATAGCATAAATATCTTGTCTATGGCTAGTTACCACCCAAGAAGCAGCCTCTTTTTGCTCAACATGTGCCTTTCACAGAGAAGAACTTTCCTGTAGTATCAGTCTGATCCTGACCAGTCCCGAAATACCAGGCAATCCCTCTCTGAACGAGAGAAACAACAAAACCCCAGACGTACGTTTCGGCCTATTGTGGGCCTCGTCAGTGAGGTGCAGTCATATCCCTCTAGGCACACTGATCAATGGGTCCACGTCTGGCTTCCCGCATCACCCTTAGGTAGACTTTCCTAAGTGTCATAATTTGCATAAATAAAAATAGAGAAGCGCTCAATACATAAATGATTAATACCACCTTCATTCTGGAGTTATGTCTTGCAAGCATAACCCAAAAACATAATTTATGTAAGAACTTACCTGATAAATTCATTTCTTTCATATTAGCAAGAGTCCATGAGCTAGTGACGTATGGGATTTACATTCCTACCAGGAGGGGCAAAGTTTCCCAAACCTCAAAATGCCTATAAATACACCCCTCACCACACCCACAAATCAGTTTAACGAATAGCCAAGAAGTGGGGTGATAAGAAAAAAGTGCGAAAGCATAAAAAATAAGGAATTGGAATAATTGTGCTTTATACAAAAAAATCATAACCACCACAAGAAAGGGTGGGCCTCATGGACTCTTGCTAATATGAAAGAAATGAATTTATCAGGTAAGTTCTTACATAAATTATGTTTTCTTTCATGTAATTAGCAAGAGTCCATGAGCTAGTGACGTATGGGATAATGACTACCCAAGATGTGGATCTTTCCACGCAAGAGTCACTAGAGAGGGAGGGATAAAATAAAGACAGCCAATTCCTGCTGAAAATAATCCACACCCAAAATAAAGTTTAAATGAAAACATAAGCAGAAGATTCAAACTGAAACAGCTGCCTGAAGTACTTTTCTACCAAAAACTGCTTCAGAAGAAGAAAACACATCAAAATGGTAGAATTTAGTAAAAGTATGCAAAGAAGACCAAGTTGCTGCTTTGCAAATCTGATCAACCGAAGCTTCATTCCTAAACGCCCAGGAAGTAGAAACTGACCTAGTAGAATGAGCTGTAATCCTCTGAGGCGGAGTTTTACCCGACTCAACATAGGCATGATGAATTAAAGATTTCAACCAAGATGCCAAAGAAATGGCAGAAGCTTTCTGGCCTTTTCTAGAACCGGAAAAGATGACAAATAGACTAGAAGTCTTTCGGAAATTCTTAGTAGCTTCAACATAATATTTCAAAGCTCTAACAACATCCAAAGAATGCAATGATTTCTCCTTAGAATTCTTAGGATTAGGGCATAATGAAGGAACTACAATTTCTCTACTAATGTTGTTGGAATTCACAACCTTAGGTAAAAATTCAAAAGAAGTTCGTTATCCTGATGAAAAATCAGAAAAGGAGACTCACAAGAAAGAGCAGACAATTCAGAGACTCTTCTGGCAGAAGAGATGGCCAAAAGGAACAAAACTTTCCAAGAAAGTAATTTAATGTCCAATGAATGCATAGGTTCAAATGGAGGAGCTTGAAGAGCCCCCAGAACCAAATTCAAACTCCAAGGAGGAGAAATTGACTTAATGACAGGTTTTATACGAACCAAGGCTTGTACAAAACAATGAATATCAGGAAGATTAGCAATCTTTCTGTGAAAAAGAACAGAAAGAGCAGAGATTTGACCTTTCAAGGAACTTGCGGACAAACCTTTATCTAAACCATCCTGAAGAAACTGTAAAATTCTCGGAATTCTAAAAGAATGCCAGGAAAAATGATGAGAAAGACACCAAGAAATATAAGTCTTCCAGACTCTATAATATATCTCTCTAGATACAGATTTACGAGCCTGTAACATAGTATTAATCACAGAGTCAGAGAAACCTCTTTGACCAAGAATCAAGCGTTCAATCTCCATACCTTTAAATTTAAGGATTTGAGATCCTGATGGAAAAAAGGACCTTGCGACAGAAGGTCTGGTCTTAACGGAAGAGTCCACGGTTGGCAAGAGGCCATCCGGACAAGATCCGCATACCAAAACCTGTGAGGCCATGCTGGAGCTACCAGCAGAACAAACGAGCATTCCTTCAGAATCTTGGAGATTACTCTTGGAAGAAGAACTAGAGGCGGAAAGATATAGGCAGGATGATACTTCCAAGGAAGTGATAATGCATCCACTGCCTCCGCCTGAGGATCCCGGGATCTGGACAGATACCTGGGAAGTTTCTTGTTTAGATGAGAAGCCATCAGATCTATTTCTGGAAGTTCCCACATTTGAACAATCTGAAGAAATACCTCTGGGTGAAGAGACCATTCGCCCGGATGCAACGTTTGGCAACTGAGATAATCCGCTTCCCAATTGTCTATTCCTGGAATATGAACCGCAGAGATTAGACAGGAGCTGGATTCCGCCCAAACCAGAATTCGAGATACTTCTTTCATAGCCAGAGGACTGTGAGTCCCTCCTTGATGATTGATGTATGCCACAGTTGTGACATTGTCTGTCTGAAAACAAATGAACGATTCTCTCTTCAGAAGAGGCCAAGACTGAAGAGCTCTGAAAATTGCACGGAGTTCCAAAATATTGATCGTTAATCTCACCTCCTGAGATTCCCAAACCCCTTGTGCTGTCAGAGACCCCCACACAGCTCCCCAACCTGTAAGACTTGCATCTGTTGAAATTACAGTCCAGGTCGGAAGAACAAAAGAAGCCCCCTGAACTAAACGATAGTGATCTGTCCACCACATCAGAGAGTGTCGTACAATCGGTTTTAAAGATATTCATTTTTGATATCTTTGTGTAATCCCTGCACCATTGGTTCAGCATACAGAACTGAAGAGGTCGCATGTGAAAACGAGCAAAGGGGATCGCGTCCGATGCAGCAGTCATAAGACCTAGAATTTCCATGCATAAGGCTACTGAAGGGAATGATTGTGACTGAAGGTTTCGACAAGCTGAAATCAATTTTAGACGTCTCTTGTCTGTCAAAGACAGAGTCATGGACACTGAATCTATCTGGAAACCCAAAAAGGTTACCCTTGTCTGAGGAATCAATGAACTTTTTAGTGAATTGATCCTCCAACCATGATTTTGAAGAAACAACAAAAGTCGATTCGTATGAAATTCTGCTAAATGTGAAGACTGAGCAAGTACCAAGATATCGTCCAAATAAGGAAATACCACAATACCCTGTTCTCTGATTACAGATAGAAGGGCACCGAGAACCTTTGTAAAAATTCTTGGAGCTGTTGCTAGGCCAAACGGCAGAGCCACAAACTGGTAATGCTTGTCTAGGAAAGAGAATCTCAGAAACTGATAGTGAGCTGGATGAATCGGAATATGCAGATATGCATCCTGTAAATCTATTGTAGACATATAATGCCCTTGCTGAACAAAAGTCATGATAGTCCTTACAGTTACCATTTTGAATGTTGGTATCCTTACATAACGATTCAATATTTTTAGATCCAGAACTGGTCTGAAGGAATTCTCCTTCTTTGGTACAATGAAGAGATTCAAATAAAACCCCAGCCCCTGTTCCAGAACTGGAACTGGCATAATTACTCCAGCCAACTCTAGATCTGAAACACATTTCAGAAATGCTTGAGCTTTCGCTGGGTTTACTGGGACACGGGAAAGAAATAATCTCTTTGCAGGAGGTCTTATCTTGAAACCAATTCTGTACCCTTCTGAAATAATGTTCTGAATCCAAAGATTGTGAACAGAATTGATCCAAATTTCTTTGAAAAAACGTAATCTGCCCCCTACCAGCTGAGCTGGAATGAGGGCCGCACCTTCATGTGGACTTAGAAGCTGGCTTTGCTTTTCTAGAAGGCTTGGATTTATTCCAGACTGGAGATGGTTTCCAAACTGAAACTGCTCCTGAGGATGAAGGATCAGGCTTTTGTTCTTTGTTGAAACGAAAGGAACGAAAACGATTATTAGCCCTGTTTTTACCCTTAGATTTTTTATCCTGTGGTAAAAAAGTTCCTTTCCCGCCAGTAACAGTTGAGATAATAGAATCCAACTGAGAACCAAATAATTTATTACCCTGGAAAGAAAGGGAAAGTAGAGTCGATTTAGAAGACATATCAGCATTCCAAGTTTTAAGCCATAAAGCTCTTCTAGCTAAAATAGCTAGAGACATAAACCTGACATCAACTCTGATAAAAAATGGCATCACAGATAAAATTATTAGCATGTTGAAGAAGAATAATAATGTTATGAGAATCATGATCTGTTACTTGTTGCGCTAAAGTTTCCAACCAAAAAGTTGAAGCTGCAGCAACATCCGCCAAAGATATAGCAGGTCTAAGAAGATTACCTGAACACAAATAAGCTTTTCTTAGAAAGGATTCAATCTTCCTATCTAAAGGATCCTTAAAGGAAGTACCATCTGCCGTAGGAATAGTAGTACGTTTAGCAAGGGTAGAGATAGCCCCATCAACTTTAGGGATTTTGTCCCAAAACTCTAATCTGTCAGATGGCACAGGATATAATTGCTTAAAATGTTTAGAAGGAGTAAATGAATTACCCAAATTATTCCATTCCCTGGAAATTACTTCAGAAATAGCACCAGGAACAGGAAAAACTTCTGGAATAACTACAGGAGATTTAAAGACCTTGTCTAAACGTTTAGATTTAGTATCAAGAGGACCAGAATCCTCAATTTCTAATGCAATTAGGACTTCTTTAAGTAAAGAACGAATAAATTCCATTTTAAATAAATATGAAGATTTATCAGCATCAACCTCTGAAACAGAATCCTCTGAACCAGAAGAATCATTAGAATCAGAATGATGATGTTCATTTAAAAACTCATCTGGATAAAGAGAAGTTTTAAAATACTTTTTATGTTTACTAGAAGGAGGAATAACAGACATAGCCTTCTTAATAGATTCAGAAACAAAATCTCTTATGTTATCAGGAACACTCTGAACATTAGATGTTGATGGAACTACAACAGGTAATGGTATTTTACTAAAGGAAATATTTTCTGCATTAACAAGTTTGTCATGACATTTAATACAAACAACAGCTGGAGGAACAGCTACCAAAAGTTTACAGCAGATACACTTAGCTTTGGTAGTTCCAGCACCAGGCAGTGATTTTCCTGAAGTATCTTCTGGCTCAGATGCAACATGAGACATCTTGCAATATGTAAGAGAAAAAACAACATATAAAGCAAAATTGATCAAATTCCTTAAATGACAGTTTCAGGAATGGGAAAAAATGCAAAAGAACAAGCTTCTAGCAACCAGAAGCAATGAAAAATGAGACTTAAATAATGTGGAGACAAAAGTGACGCCCATATTTTTTTTAGCGCTAAATAAGACGCCCACATTATTTGGCACCTAAATGCTTTTGGCGCCAAAAATGACGCCAAATCCGGAACGCCAACATTTTTGGCGCAAAAGAACGTCAAAAAATGACGCAACTTCCGGCGACACGTATGACGCCGGAAACAGAAAAGATTTTTTGCGCCAAAAAAGTCTGCGCCAAGAATGACGCAATAAAATTAAGCATTTTCAGCCCCCGCGAGCCTAACAGCCCACAGGGAAAAAGTCAAATTTTTTAAGGTAAGAAAAAATGATTGATTCAAATGCATCATCCCAAATATGAAACTGACTGTCTGAAAATAAGGAATGTTGAACATCCTGAGTCAAGGCAAATAAATGTTTGAATACATATATTTAGAACTTTATAAAAAAAGCGCCCAACCATAGCTTAGAGTGTCACAGAAAATAAGACTTACTTACCCCAGGACACTCGTCTACATGTTGTAGAAAGCCAAACCAGTACTGAAACGAAAATCAGCAGAGGTAATGGTATATATATATAAGAGTATATTGTCGATCTGAAAAGGGAGGTAAGAGATGAATCTCTACGACCGATAACAGAGAACCTATGAAATAGACCCCGTAGAAGGAGATCATTGCATTCAAATAGGCAATACTCTCCTCACATCCCTCTGACATTCACTGCACGCTGAGAGGAAAACCGGGCTCCAACCTGTTGCGGAGCGCATATCAACGTAGAATCTAGCACAAACTTACTTCACCACCTCCATAGGAGGCAAAGTTTGTAAAACTGATTTGTGGGTGTGGTGAGGGGTGTATTTATAGGCATTTTGAGGTTTGGGAAACTTTGCCCCTCCTGGTAGGAATGTATATCCCATACGTCACTAGCTCATGGACTCTTGCTAATTACATGAAAGAAATATTTTCCAAAAGCACATAAAAACTATAAATAACCTTAAAGGGATATTCCAGCCCAAATTGGAAACCACATGGGTGCATTTTGGTATTGAACAGAAACAATTTTGTAATATACATGCATTAGCAAAAATGCTTATAATAAAAGCTATAGCTGTTTCAAAAGTGTATTTAAGTATGCACTGTGCACCAGCATTTTAAACACAACACTTGTTCTGAGAGCCTAAGGTGCTTGTACCATCTGGTAATGACTCCATTTGTTAATTGCTGACATGATACAAGCCCCAGTGATGATCTAAGCAGCTGCATTATTTAAAATGTGGGTGCAGTGACAATAGCTAGCTATGCTTCACGTGCACATGCAGAGAAAAATGTTAACACTAAAACAGTGATAACTCTTAAAAGAAGCATTTTTGCTAATACATGTATATTGCAAATATCTTTCTATTCAAAGATGCAATAAATCTATGTGCATTTATATTTTGACTGGAATGTCCCTTTAAATATGAAAATATATATATTTACCTTAAAGGCAAATCTAGCAATAAGTGAATAGAAGAGCAAGATGATGTCTGTACAGCATTAGGTTTGCATTGTGCATCAGATTTTGTTTCTTCAAATGTGTATTGTGGGGTTGAATTCAGTTTAGTAAAATGCTTCATATCCAAAGAAACTCAGCTGAATGTGTTTTGTTTTTCTATTGCAATCATTATTTGTAGATTTAAAATCTCTCTCTCTCTCTCTCTCTCTCTCTCTCTCTCTCTATATATATATATATATATATATATATATATTTATATAAATATATATATATATATATATATATATATATATATATATAACATGTATTATATCTAAAACCTAAAGCCAAAAGAGGACTCCATAATAACAAGATAATAAATTATATATTTATTTGAAAATAAGGTGCATATAATAATCCATGCCTCATTAGTGTTTAAAAGCGATGGTACATTTAGTCAGATAGGAAGAATTTAATATTTACATGGTTTCTAGCTTATTTATGATTACCTTTAACAAAGTTGTAAAACATCAGAATAAACTGTCACACTTATGTTGGATTTTTTTTAATGTATATAAAAACACATTATATATTGCATTGCTCTGTGATGCAATTCTGTGTTTCTTCTTCTGAAAATTACTTAGAATTTAATCAATACAGGAGATCCTGATTGTACAATGTAAATGAGATAAACGAGATAATGACTAAGACAAGGAGGAGGTCAATCTAATTTTATTTACAAAGCCCAGTAAACCCATCCAATTTCATTAAGATAAAGAAAATCTTATCAGTAAGCCTGCAGAAGGCTAAATATGCACACATGGGGCCATACACAGAAGCTCACAATGAAAAAAGTAGCTATAAAGCAGAACACAGTGGAGTTATAATCACACAAAAAATAAAAAATAATAATAAAAAAATAATAATAATCGAGCACACAAAATCATAATAATTTGAAATGCAACTAAATTTACAGAAAAGTTAAAGAGTTTTGGTATTTCAGAGCAGTCAATGGATGAACACCTTGAAAAATAATCAAGTGTGGGGATCCACATGGAAGCGTATGTGTGGGGTTAGTGTATAACCATTTTTATTACTTTTACTCCATGCCTGTTTTTAAGAAGAGTTGGAAATACATTTTTTTACTTTTACTCTGCTGTGTATATATTGACATCAACACTAAATACACTTTATAAGCAAAGCATTGAAGTTATTACCTGCCTATCTCTAGTCATGAGTGCTATTAGTTCTATCTATTTTTAAGTAAATTTCAGTGCTGACCTCTTTGCACACGTGCAGCACCTATCTTCTTTAGACACCTTCAGTGTAACCTAACTTCCATAATAGAAGCACCCCTAATTAGAGGGAGGTGCATGAAATGTATTTAGTGTCCCTTTAAGAGGATTCAGTGGGAGGATTGCAGATGCAGGATATTCAGTGTATTCCTTGAAAAACCTGATTGAATGTGTGTGCATTGTCTCCTTTACTAAAGACCGCTCTAAGGTGAAATCTGTGATTTACTGAATCACCGTCATATACACAGAAAAAAAATGAAAAAAATATCTCAAACAACTGTAAGGAGTTAGCAAATCTTACAAAAAATTACAAAGTAAGATTGTAAAAAAAAAAAAAAAAAAAAAAAAAAAAAAAAATTAAAGGGATACTAAATCCAAATGTTTTCTTTCATGATTTAGATAGAGCATGCAGTTTTAAGCAACTTTCTATTATACTCCTATTATAATTTTTTCTTTGTTCTCTTAGTATCTTTATTTGGAAAAAAAATGTGTGTGCATTGTCTCCTTTACTAAAGACCGCTCTAAGGTGAAATCTGTGATTTACTGAATCACCGTCATATACACAGAAACAAATGAAAAAAATATCTCAAGCAACTGTAAGGAGTTAGCAAATCTTACAAAAAATTACAAAGTAAGATTTAAAAAAAAAAAAAAAAAAAAGAAATTAAAGGGATACTAAACCCAAATGTTTTCTTTCATGATTTAGATAGAGCATGCAGTTTTAAGCAACTTTCTATTATACTCCTATTATAATTTTTTCTTTGTTCTCTTAGTATCTTTATTTGAAAAAGCTTATAAGCTGGCCCATCTTTGGTTCAGCACCTGGGTAGCACTTGCTGATTGGTGGCTAAATGTAGCCACCAATCAGCAAGCACTATCCAGGTTGCTGAACAAAAAATGGTCTGGCTCCTGTGCTTACATTCCTGCTTTTTCAAATAAAGATACCAAGAGATCAAAGACAATTTGATAATAGGAGTAAATTAGAAAGTTGTTTAAAATGGTTTGCTCTAGAAACATTTTATATATGGGATAGAACCCTTAAGAACTGTCTTGGGATATATACTATACCTTCTCCTTTGACATCACTGTCAGATAATAAAGATTTCATGGGGATCAATTAAGTATTAAATGAGCAGGGAATATAAGAATCCATTATATACTCAACAATGGAAAATTGCTGTCCAGAGAGATGTTACAGGAGAAAAGATATGAAATATTAAATGATTGGTTTAAATATTTACGATTGAACCATTATTTTTTCAAACAACCAACAAAATTTTACTCGTAGTGTAACTAAGTTTGAAGAGCTTATAATCTATTAGTAACGTGCAAAAATGATATACCAGAATATGTTAAAAGATAGGAAAGATAAATTAATACTAATATGAATGTAAAAAGTTGGATGAATATATTCAAAGGTATTGTTAGATCCTCTGTCTCAGCTAATATAGTTGAAATTAATTTAAAAAATTGACAAGATGGTATTTGACATCAAACAAGATTAAAAAACTATACCCACATACAAAAGGGTTATGCTGGAGATGTGTTAAGGAAGGTAACCTAGATCACATATTTTGGTTCCGGTTTTAAAGATAAGTAAGAAAATAATGAAAAACAATAAAATATTTGACTTTTGTTCTGTAATATTAAACCATTCTGTAAGTAAAAAGAAAAATCATACAAGTTGTTTAATTCAAATTATGTTTAACTGCTCAAAAAAGATGATTTTGAAGTTGTGGGGAAAAAAAACATAATTTATGCTTACCTGATAAATTTATTTCTCTTGTAGTGTGTTCAGTCCACGGGTCATCCATTACTTATGGGATATATTCTCCTTCCCAACAGGAAGTTGCAAGAGGATCACCCAAGCAGAGCTGCTATATAGCTCCACCCCTCACATGTCATATCCAGTCATTCGACCGAAACAAGACGAGAAAGGAGAAACTATAGGGTGCAGTGGTGACTGGAGTTTTAATTAAAATTTAGAACTGCCTCAAAAAAAAAGACAGGGCGGGCCGTGGACTGAACACACTACAAGAGAAATAAATTTATCAGGTAAGCATAAATTATGTTTTCTCTTGTTAAGTGTGTTCAGTCCACGGGTCATCCATTACTTATGGGATACCAATACCAAAGCTAAAGTACACGGATGATGGGAGGGACAAGGCAGGAACTTTAAACAGAAGGAACCACTGCCTGTAGAACCTTTCTCCTAAAAACAGCCTCCGAAGAAGCAAAAGTGTCAAATTTGAAAAGGTATGAAGTGAAGACCAAGTTGCAGCCTTGCAAATCTGTTCAACAGAGGCCTCATTCTTAAAGGCCCAGGTGGAAGCCACAGCTCTAGTGGAATGAGCTGTAATTCTTTCAGGGGGCTGCTGTCCAGCAGTCTCATAGGCTAAACGTATTATGCTACGAAGCCAAAAAGAGAGAGAGGTGGCCGAAGCCTTTTGACCTCTCCTCTGACCAGAATAAACGACAAACAGAGAAGAAGTTTGCCGAAAATCTTTAGTTGCCTGTAAGTAGAACTTCAGGACTACGTCCAGATTATGCAAAAAACGTTCCTTCTTTGAAGAAGGATTAGGACATAATGAGGGAACAACAATCTTTTGATTGATATTCCTATTAGAAACAACCTTAGGTAAAAACCCAGGTTTAGTACGCAGAACTACCTTGTCTGAATGAAAAATCAGATAAGGAGAATCGCAATGTAAGGCAGATAACTCAGAGACTCTTCGAGCCGAGGAAATAGCCATCAAAAACAGAACTTTCCAAGATAAAAGCTTAATATCAATGGAATGAAGGGGTTCAAACGGAACACCCTGAAGAACTTTAAGAACCAAATTTAAGCTCCACGGAGGAGCAACAGTTTTAAACACAGGCTTAATCCTAGCCAAAGCCTGACAAAAAGCCTGGACGTCTGGATTCTCTGCCAGACGTTTGTGTAAAAGAATAGACAGAGCAGAAATCTGTCCCTTTAACGAACTAGCGGATAAACCCTTTTCTAAATCTTCTTGTAGAAAAGCCAATATCCTAGGAATCCTAACCTTACTCCATGAGTAACTCTTGGATTCACACCAATATAAATATTTACGCCATATCTTATGGTAAATTTTTCTGGTAACAGGTTTCCGAGCCTGTATTAACGTATCAATAACCGACTCCGAAAAACCACGATTTGATAGAATCAAGCGTTCAATCTCCATGCAGTCAGCCTCAGAGAAATTAGGCTTGGATGGTTGAAAGGACCCTGAATTAGAAGGTCCTGCCTCAGAGGCAGAGACCATGGTGGACAGGACGACATGTCCACTAGGTCTGCATACCAGGTCCTGCGTGGCCACGCAGGCGCTATCAGAATCTCCGATGCTCTCTCCTGTTTGATCCTGGCAATCAGACGAGGCAGCAACGGAAACGGTGGGAACACATAAGCCATGTTGAAAATCCAAGGGGCTGCTAGTGCATCTACCAGCACCGCTCCCGGGTCCCTGGACCTGGATCCGTAGCAAGGAAGCTTGGCGTTCTGGCGAGAAGCCATGAGATCCAGTTCCGGTTCGCCCCAACGAAGAATCAGTTGAGCAAATACCTCCGGGTGAAGTTCCCACTCCCCCGGGTGAAAGGTCTGGCGGCTTAGAAAGTCCGCCTCCCAGTTCTCCATGCCTGGGATGTAGATCGCTGACAGATGGCAAGAGTGAGACTCTGCCCAGCGAATTATCTTTGAGACTTCTAACATCGCTAGGGAACTCCTGGTTCCCCCTTGATGATTGATGTAAGCCACAGTCGTGATGTTGTCCGACTGAAATCTGATGAACCTCAGTGTTGCTAACTGAGGCCAAGCTAGAAGAGCATTGAATATCGCTCTTAATTCCAGAATGTTTATTGGAAGGAGTTTCTCCTCCTGAGTCCATGATCCCTGAGCCTTCAGGGAATTCCAGACTGCGCCCCAGCCTAGAAGGCTGGCATCTGTTGTTACAATCGTCCAATCTGGTCTGCGAAAAGTCATTCCCTTGGACATATGAATCCGAGACAACCACCAGAGAAGAGAATCTCTGGTCTCCTGGTCCAGATTTAGTAAAGGGGACAGATCTGAGTAATCCCCATTCCACTGACTCAGCATGCATAATTGCAGGGGTCTGAGATGCAGGCGCGCAAATGGCGCTATGTCCATTGCCGCGACCATTAAGCCGATTACTTCCATGCACTGAGCTACTGATGGGCTTGGAATGGAATGAAGGACACGGCAAGCATTTAGGATTTTTGATAACCTGGACTCCATCAGGTAAATCTTCATCTCTACAGAATCTATAAGAGTCCCTAGAAAGGGAACCCTTGTGAGTGGTAACAGAGAACCCTTTTCCATGTTCACTTTCCACCCATGCGACCTCAGAAATGCTAGAACTATCTCTGTATGAGACTTTGCATTTTGAAAACTTGACGCTTGTATCAGAATGTCGTCTAAGTACGGAGCCACCGCTATGCCTCGCGGTCTTAGTACCGCCAGAAGCGAGCCCAGAACCTTTGTAAAAATTCTCGGGGCCGTAGCTAACCCGAAGGGAAGAGCTACAAACTGGTAATGCCTGTCTAGAAAGGCAAACCTTAGGTACCGATAATGATCTTTGTGAATCGGTATGTGAAGGTAGGCATCCTTTAAGTCCACTGTGGTCATATACTGACCCTCTTGGATCATGGGTAGGATGGTTCGAATAGTCTCCATTTTGAATGATGGAACTCTTAGGAATTTGTTTAAGATCTTTAGGTCCAAGATTGGTCTGAAGGTTCCCTCTTTCTTGGGAACCACAAACAGTTTTGAGTAAAATCCTTGCCCTTGTTCCGTCCGCGGAACTGGGTGGATCACCCCCATTACTAGGAGGTCTTGTACACAGTGAAGAAAAGCCTCTTTCTTTATTTGGTTTACTGATAACCTTGAAAGATGAAATCTCCCTTGTGGAGGAGAAGCTTTGAAGTCCAGAAGGAATCCCTGAGATATAATCTCCAACGCCCAGGGATCCTGGACATCTCTTGCCCAAGCCTGGGCGAAGAGAGAAAGTCTGCCCCCCACTAGATCCGTTTCCGGATAGGGGGCCCTCTCTTCATGCTGTCTTAGGGGCAGAAGTAGGCTTTCTAGCCTGCTTGCCCTTGTTCCAGGACTGGTTGCTTTTCCAACCCTGTCTGTAACGAGCAGCAGTTCCTTCCTGTTTTGGAGCGAAGGAAGTTGATGCTGCTCCTGCCTTGAAATTACGAAAGGCACGAAAACTAGACTGTTTGGCCTTTGATTTGGCCCTGTCCTGAGGAAGGGTGTGACCCTTACCTCCAGTAATGTCAGCAATAATCTCCTTCAAGCCGGGCCCGAATAAGGTTTGCCCTTTGAAAGGAATATTAAGCAATTTAGATTTAGAAGTTACATCTGCTGACCAGGATTTAAGCCATAGCGCTCTGCGCGCCTGAATGGCGAATCCGGAGTTCTTAGCTGTTAGTTTGGTTAAATGCACAACGGCATCCGAAACAAATGCATTAGCTAGCTTAAGGGCTTTAAGCTTGTTCAAAGTCTCATCCAATGGTGCTGTGCGAATAGCCTCTTCCAGAGACTCAAACCAGAAAGCCGCTGCAGCAGTGACGGGCGCAATGCATGCAAGGGGCTGTAATATAAAACCTTGTTGAACAAACATTTTCTTAAGGTAACCTTCTAATTTTTTATCCATTGGATCTGAGAAAGCACAACTATCCTCCACCGGAATAGTGGTACGCTTGGCTAAAGTAGAAACTGCTCCCTCCACCTTAGGGACCGTCTGCCATAAGTCTTGTGTGGTGGCGTCTATTGGGAACATTTTTCTAAATATCGGAGGAGGGGAAAAAGGCACACCGGGTTTATCCCACTCCTTGTTAATAATCTCTGTAAGCCTTTTAGGTATAGGAAAAATGTCAGTACACACCGGTACCGCATAGTATTTATCCAGCCTACATAATTTCTCTGGGATTGCAACCGTGTCACAATCATTCAGAGCCGCTAATACCTCCCCTAGTAATACACGGAGGTTCTCAAGCTTAAATTTAAAATTTGAAATTTCTGAATCCGGTCTCCCTGGATCAGATCCGTCACCCACAGAATGAAGCTCTCTGTCCTCATGTTCTGCAAATTGTGACGCAGTGTCAGACATGGCCCTCATATCATCAGCCCGCTCTGTCCTTAACCCAGAGCTATCACACTTGCCTCTTAACTCAGGCAAATTAGATAATACTTCTTTCATAACATTAGCCATATCTTGTAAAGTGATTTGTAAGTGCCTTGATGTGCTTGGCGCCACAATCTCACGCACCTCCTGAGCGGGAGGCAAAGGTACTGACACGTGAGGAGAGTTAGGCGGCATAACTTCCCCCTCGTTGTCTGGTGATAATTTCTTTACCGGTAAAGACAGACTTTTATTTAAAGTAACATCAATACAATTGGTACACATATTTCTATTGGGCTCCACATTGGCCTTTAAACATAATGAGCAAGCAGATTCATCTGTGTCAGACATGTTTAAACAGACTAGCAATGAAGCTATCAAGCTTGGAAATTTCTTTCAATAAGTTTACAAGCAATATAAAAAACGCTGCAGCGCTTTTAAAAACACAAAAAAACTGTCACAGTTGAAATAACAACAAACTAATACGGTTATAGCAACCAATTTTAAACAGTAAATGTATGAAATTAGCAGAGGATTGCACCCATTAGCAAAAGGATGATTAACCCCTCAATACCCAAAACGGATAATCAATTTAAGATTTAACGCTTTTCTCACAGTCAAACACACTGTCACAGGTCTGCTGTGACTGATTACCTCCCTCAAAAATGAATTTTGAAGGCCCCTGAGCTCTCTGGAGATGTCCTGGATCAAAGAGGAAGAAGCAGGAAGACTGTGCTAGAATTTTAACTGCGCAACAAGGCGCTAAAAAAAGGTCCCTCCCACTCATATCACAACAGTGGGAGACCTGATATAACGGTGTCTATGCAGAAATATACGTTAGCCATGTGGAAAAAAATCATGCCCAAAAAGATTTATCACCAAAGTACCTCACAAAACGAATAACATGCCAGTAATTGTTTTTTTAAAAACAACTTTCCAGTGTTATGCAAAGTTATCACTAAGCCTGCTACCAGTCGCTTCTACTGCAGTTAAGGCTCATACATTTATTTCAGTACTAACAGTATTTAAAGTTAAATTCTAGTCCCTAGAAAATAACACAACTGCGCATACATTTATCAGCCTGATACCAGTCGCTACTACTGCATTAAAGGCTGTACTTACGTCATATGGGTAACAGCAGTGTTTTCATAGTCAATTCCATTCCTAGAAAATATTTTACTGCACATACCTCATTTGCGGGGGACCCCGCATGCTATTCCCTTCTCCGAAGATACCCCACTCCTCAGAATGTGCGAGAACAGCCAGTGGATCTTAGTTACGTCTGCTAAGATCATAGAAAAAACGCAGGCAGATTCTTCTTCTAAATACTGCCTGAGAGAACAAACAGCACACTCCGGTGCTATTTTAAAATAATAAACTTTTGATTGAAGAATGTTACTCCTATCTCCTCTCACAACCTCCTTTGTTGAGACTTGCAAAAAAATGACTGGGTATGACATGTGAGGGGTGGAGCTATATAGCAGCTCTGCTTGGGTGATCCTCTTGCAACTTCCTGTTGGGAAGGAGAATATATCCCATAAGTAATGGATGACCCATGGACTGAACACACTTAACAAGAGAAAGCACTCCTCTGTATCCATCTGGGTTTGAGAGGTGAACCATAATTTAACCTTAGAATAATTTTATTATATGAAGAGAGGAAATGTGGAGTTCAATAAAATTTTGGTAAACTTATGGGTAACCAATATATAAATCAAGTACAAGGTGCCCCAGATAAAATAAAAAAACAAAATAAAATAAGCTAAAATATGTTTAATAGCTGTTTGCAAATTTTAAAGGAATTGTACAAACAGAATGTTTAATTTTAGCAGGATACATGAACATTATTTGTATGTGTTATGTATTTGTTTTTGTTTTTTTCTTTCCCTTTCTTTGTACTGTATGTCTGTAAAAATAAAAATAATAAAAAAAATTGCATGCTCTATCTGAAGAAAAAAATTGGGTTTGGTATCCCTTTAAGGATTAATGAAATAAAAATATTTTGAGGTATCAGTTTTTTAGAAAATACATGAAAGATTAAAAAAAAACGTGTAGGCTATAGAATTAAAAAATCACCAGCCTTTAACTAGTTAGTATTAACAGAGAAATGTGACAGTTCCTTGTTCGGATGTCCATAAAATTGAAGGCCGATCTTTTAACAAATAAAAAGTAAAAACCACCATAAATAATATATTTGATTCTATTAATTTTAATGAAACTACCATACACTTGTTCATTGGTTGATATAGATGAGGAAAAGGCAAAATAATTTAATGAAATCTTGGATTAGATAACTCGATTCCTTCAACAGAATGAATCTATATCTATAGTATAAAACTATTCTAGCTACAACAATAAAACATGCAATCGAGGACCACATTAAAAAAACAACAACTCACAAAGCATATTATACACTGTATTATTGGCTAAGTGGAGCCCAGAGTTTGAAGTCATTTTAAAAATGTAATTATTTGCATCCTGATACAAATCATTTTTGGGGAATTCAAAAAGATTAAAAACATCTGTGTAAGAGTAGCTTACTGACTTAAAGTGATGGTAAACTCTCCCCTTGTTAAAATCAGATCCGGAATGTCAGTAATATTTTAGATGGAGTTTTATTCATCAGATGTAATGATGATGCACTATTGTAATGATGATGCACTGTTTTAATATAGATAAAAAAAAAATTAAAATACTTTGCGCTCCGCCACACACTTCAAAGTCAGTTTTTCTCTGAGCTAATGTTTGAATTGTTCTCCAATCAATGCTATAGCTAAAACAAAACTGCCATATGGGGAGAATGCTGATTCGACAAAATTTCAAACCGCTGGCTCACAGAAAAAATTTACTTTTGAAGTTTGCGGCAAAATGCGGGATATATTTGAATTTCATATCTATTTTAAAAAGTAAGTTATAGCGCATTTTCATTACAACTGATGAATGAAACTCCATCTAAAATATCACTAACATTCCAGATCTGCTTATAAAAAGGGGAGAGTTTACCACCACTTTAAAAACCATGTCAGAAATGATAATTTGATTAATAGAACACACAGAATACAGGATTCTTTTTTGAGAGAAAGGAAGTCTTTTGCAATAAACACTATCTTGATTGGCAACAAAATGATTAGCCAAAACTGTCTTAAGTAAACCGTTTTCATTAAAACAATTTATCAATGAAGTCATGAAACAGATATTTGTGGAACTGATACAATTTGTGATGTTTGTATTTTTCCTAAATGGGAGTTGTTCATTAAACGTTTATCATGTACAATACAGTATACATGTATACCCAGTAGGGAATTCTGAAATTTATGTTATTATGATAGAATTAAAAAAAAGGTTGGTAATGTTTTTTTTTGCAATTTTAACTGTCTAGCTTTAACCTTATTGGAGGACAGAGTGGGCTAGTTTTGCAAGCAAAGCCTTTTTTTTTTATTTATTCACTCGTGTTTTCTACATAATGTACTAATAGTCTTTGACTGAGTTTCCTGGTGTTTGTTTTTTCACTTATTATTAGGGTTAAGGTTTTTCACTTCTCACAACAAATTACTAATATTTATTTTCCAGAACACAATGTAGATTGTCTATCTAATATTAATATTTTATTTTGCTACTTTGTTAATATATTACTTTGTCTCTCTTCACTCTGCTACATAATTTATTTTTCAATTAATAATCTTAATATTCCCTTTTCTTTTCAATATGTTATATTATTCTGAAAATGAAGTGGAATATTTTTTCGTATTTATTGTATTGATGGAATGGATAAATGACTTGAATATGATTTATTTAGAAAACTATGTATTTTTGTGCATTTTTTTATTTTTGTCGATTAAAATTTAAGCAAAATAGACCAGCAAAATGCTGCTGCTACTGAAGCTTACTATTTCCAATGTCTGCCCCTCAAGATCCCTTTCCCATTACTCAAGAGGTTTTGATTCCCTTTCAATAAATATATTTGGAATGATAAGACCTATAGTAAAAGCCAGGAGTCTCCTGAATATATTTAACACAGGTGGCATTGGGCTACCTAATGCCAGGCTTTATTATGAGGCAGCTATGCTATCCCATGCTACAGTATGGGGCTCAAATCTTCCTTCTACCGGATGAAGCATACTAAAATTGGCATCCCTTTCTGCCTTTCTCACTTTGAAAGATATATTGTGGACTTCTCATTGCTCTCTCTCTCTTCCAATTTCTAATATGCTGATTCATACATGTTAAAATTAGTGGCTCAAACATAGACACTTTCCTGATGGTGGCCTCCCACTCATATCCAGTTCACTCTTTCAAAGGGGTAATTCATGATCTTCCAGAATTCCATGCCAGGGCATGGGAAACCACATATATTACCTTGTTTAGGGATTTTATTAGTGGAGATTCCCTGCTTTGCCTTAATCAATAGATTTTAAATACTCTCATTCCCTGTAAACTTCACAATGACCTTGATTGCCTGTGGGCACTCTTTTGGGACTGGGGCTTCTTTAAAGAGCGCCTCAGATCTCCTTTACCTTGGGAAATAAGATGGACCTCAGGTTCCCAGTTGGTCCAACCTCTTTTGATCCACTATACGGGCTTTTTGAACTGCTCTACATTCACAAAAATGATAAATATTAAAGACTGGGAAGCAAACTGGGGCAAGGAGTTTTCAGCTAGACACTGGCAGAAAGCCATATTCCCATTAAGCCAACGGTCCATTGCATCATTCTCTATAAACTCTATTATAAACTATATAAACTACTGACCAGGTCACATTTAGTTCCTCTTATGTTACATAGGATGTGCCACACCCATTCCCAAGCCTCCTGGAGGGGCGTGTGGACAGACAAGGACTACTTTCCATGCCTGGTGAACTTGCACTAGTGTAAGACCTTTCAGATCTTAAACTGTGTGCCTTGCTGGACCTTTTGTATGAGTTTGGTCCAAAAACAGAGAAACTCCATATAGGCCTTAAAAAGACACCAAGTCCCATGAGATGCATTTAAGGCATTGGTTTTGTATGTTTACATGGGAAATGTAAATAAATATTGATTTAAATAAACATAAATAATTAAAAATTAGTAACCCAAGTGCTGAGATAACTACTGGCAAGGGAGGAGCCTTTTACTCAAATAAGGTTAATCACACCTAATAGACAACATAACATATGAAAAACTCACATTTAATTTCATATATAAATTTAGATGTGAGCTGATATCTTTCGTCTAAGATGCACAACATAGTGTTAATATGGAAACAAATAAATTGATTATTCCTAAAATATATATCCTGTTACACATGTCACACAACTAGACAATTAGAAGGGATGCTAACAGTGCTTGACACTGACTCTCTAAATAATAGACTAGGAACATGGGTTGATGCTGTTCTTCAGCCAGTATTATGTAGGCATTAAAACTATATTAAAAATATTAAATATGTATTTCAAATGCTTAATATGCAAACAAAGCAAGAAAAACACGGCTAGGTAACTGCTATCATTTAGACAATTATTTTTTAAAGGTTCAATATATGGATTTTTAAATACTTTTTAACACATCTTTTTTTTTTTTTTTTTAACGAAGAATGTCATTTTAAAAGGTTTGCAATATCAATTAAAGTAATGCTTGCCCTTGAATAAACTCATAGAAACATTAGTGATAAGGTGATATGATAGCCATCTACTTACCAGCTTACTGTCACAGGAATTTAAAGGACCAACAAATATAGTAGAATTGAATACTTGGCACGTACATCATAAAAAGCCAATATAAAAGCACTTACTTTTAGTTTGAAATTAGCAGTAGAATAGTTTCTGTCAAATTCAAAATGAATAAAAAAAAAAAAAAATACATAAAAAGAATGTGCTAATTTAGGTAATGGGAATATATTTGATTTTTTTTTTTCAAGTTGGATTCTTTATATGGATCATGAAACTTTAAATTTGACTTTATTGGCCCTTGAATAAGGACATAATCTTATCTTTTCTGAATCCAATTAGGGATAGATACACTATATGGACAAAAGAATATGGACACCACTACTTTTTATTCGCTTCATGTATTTCAGCCATGCCCATTGCTATCAGGTGCATACAATCCAGCACACACCCATTACATTTCCATAGACAAGCATTAAAAGTACAGTAGGTTGTACTGAAGAGCTCAGTGACTTTAAATATAACATTTTCAAAAGATGCCACAGGACATGAAATATCTACTCTACTAGATCTGCCCCAATGTAAGTGCTATCATTGTGAAGTGGAAGAGTCTAGGAGCAACAACAGCACGACCTCACAAGCTCACAGAGTGTGGCCAACGAATGCTGAAGTGCATATAGTGTAAAAATTGCCAGTCAACTCAATATTAATGCCCATGGTTTTGGAATGGGATGTTCAACAAGTTCATATAGATGTGATGGTCAGGTGTCCACATACTGTTGGCCATATAGTGTATGTAGCAGGGTTAGTCTTGTGAAGTGTGTGTGTGCTTGTGTATATAAAAAATGAATTCCTTTAAAAGAGTTTCAACCTGACAATTAAAACATATATTATGTATTAATCCTTGGTATGTCAAAATAGTGTAAATGGCATGATTTAATCCAACTGCAAAAATGAAAACATTAAATATATTTTACAAATACAATATTAATTAGTAAACATAACTGAAAAGCACATACTGTAGAAGATTAGTACACCCTTAATTAGTAAGTATAACCAAAGAAGAAAGACATACACTAGAAGATCAATGACGCAGACAAAATTGGTTGGTCCTGACATTTAAACATTTGAGAACACCACCAGACAACCTCTATGGCAATCTAGGCTCTAATTAGCCTAATGATTCATGCCCTTAAAACATATCATACGCAAACACGAACACACAGCAGAAGCGCACAGTAATTGCATCATTAACATCTGGATAATACAAGATATGTAAACTAAAACCGACAGGTAACGTATTATCATTCAATGCAACCTATAATTGCAATCTGCCATTTGAATAAGAAATCTAACTATCCTTTTGAGGAGTAAATATTAATTTTGTGTTTTTGTTATGTATGATTTATAGGGAAAAGTATATAGTGTCCTGGAAGTATATAGTGTCCTCAGTAAGATCATTTTACAGTAAGCAAATGTAAAACATCTGGTCAGTTAGCAAAAGTATCAGTAACCGTATTTGGTCACTATCTATAGTGGTTCAAAGAAGAAAAAATAAAAATCCCTATTCAATGTTATTGTACACACTCAAAATAAGACAGCACTTCTGTCAGGTGCACGCCATTACATGGGTGCTGTAACCCCTTACTAGTCAAGAATCCACAGAGGGCAGCACCTTAAAGCAGAAAAAACATAATTTATGTAAGAACTTACCTGATAAATTAATTTCTTTCATATTAGCAAGAGTCCATGAGCTAGTGACGTATGGGATATACATTCCTACCAGGAGGGGCAAAGTTTCCCAAACCTCAAAATGCCTATAAATACAACCCTCACCACACCCACAAATCAGTTTAACAAATAGCCAAGAAGTGGGGTGATAAGAAAAAAGTGTGAAAGCATAAAAAAACAAGGAATTGGAATAATTGTGCTTTATACAAAAAAATCATAACCACAACAAAAAAGGGTGGGCCTCATGGACTCTTGCTAATATGAAAGAAATGAATTTATCAGGTAAGTTCTTACATAAATTATGTTTTCTTTCATGTAATTAGCAAGAGTCCATGAGCTAGTGACGTATGGGATAATGACTACCCAAGATGTGGATCTTCCACGCAAGAGTCACTAGAGAGGGAGGGATAAAATAAAGACAGCCAATTCCGCTGAAAAATAATCCACACCCAAAATAAAGTTTAAATCTTATAATGAAGAAAACTGAAATTATAAGCAGAAGAATCAAACTGAAACAGCTGCCTGAAGTATTTTTCTACCAAAAACTGCTTCAGAAGAAGAATACACATCAAAATGGTAGAATTTAGTAAAAGTATGCAAAGAAGACCAAGTTGCTGCTTTGCAAATCTGATCAATCGAAGCTTCATTCCTAAACGCCCAGGAAGTAGAAACTGACCTAGTAGAATGAGCTGTAATCCTTTGAGGCAGAGATTTACCCGACTCAACATAAGCATGATGAATTAAAGATTTCAACCAAGATGCCAAAGAAATGGCAGAGGCCTTCTGACCTTTCCTAGAACCGGAAAAGATAACAAATAGACTAGAAGTCTTTCGGAAATTCTTAGTAGCTTCAACATAATATTTCAAAGCTCTAACTACATCCAAAGAATGCAATGATCTCTCCTTAGAATTCTTAGGATTAGGACATAATGAAGGAACCACAATTTCTCTACTAATGTTGTTAGAATTCACAACCTTAGGTAAAAATTTAAAAGAAGTTCGCAACACCGCCTTATCCTTCTGTGAAAAAGAACAGAAAGAGCAGAGATTTGTCCTTTCAAAGAACTTGCAGACAAACCTTTATCCAAACCATCCTGAAGAAACTGAAAAATTCTAGGAATTCTAAAAGAATGCCAGGAAAAATGATGAGAAAGACACCAAGAAATGTAAGTCTTCCAGACTTGATAATATATCTTCCTAGATACAGATCTACGAGCCTGTAACATAGTATTAATCAGAGAGTCAGAGAAACCTCTTTGACTAAGAATCAAGCTTTCAATCTCCATACCTTTAAATTTAAGGATTTGAGATCCTGATGGTAAAAAAGGACCTTGTGACAGAAGGTCTGATCTTAACGGAAGAGTCCACGGTTGGCAAGAAGCCATGCGGACAAGATCCGTATACCAAAACCTGTGAGACCATGCTGGAGCCACCAGCAGAAAAAACGAGCATTCCTTCAGAATCTTGGAGATTACTTTTGACAATGCATCCACTGCTTCCGCGTGAGGATCCCTGGATCTGGACAGATACCTGGGAAGTTTCTTGTTTAGATGAGAAGCTATCAGATCTATTTCTGGAAGTCCCCACATTTGAACAATCTGAAGAAACACCTCTGGGTGAAGAGACCACTCGCCCGGATGTAACGTTTGGCGACTGAGATAATCCGCTTTCCAATTGTCAATACCTAGGATATGAACCGCAGAGATTAGACAGGAGCTGGATTCCGCCCATACCAGTATTCAAGATACTTCTTTCATAGCCAGAGGACTGTGAGTCCCTCCTTGATGATTGATATATGCCACAGTTGTGACATTGTCTGTCTGAAAACAAATGAACAATTCTCTCTTTAGAAGAGGCCATGACTGAAGAGCTTCTGAAAATTGCACGGAGTTCCAAAATATTGTTTGGTAATCTCACCTCCTGAGATTTACCAAACCCCTTGTGCTGTCAGAAACCCCCATACAGCTCCCCAACCTGTCAGACTTGCATCTGTTGAGATCACAGTCCAGGTTGGAAGAAAAAAAGAAGCCCCCTGAACTAAACGATGGTGGTCTGTACCACGTCAGAGGGTGTCGAACAATCAGTTTTAAAGATATTAAATGAGATATCTTTGTATAATCCCGGCACCACTGGTTCAGCATACAGAGCTGAAGAGGTCGCATGTGAAAATGAGCAAAGTGGAACACGTCCAATGCAGCAGTCATAAGAACCTAGAATTTCCATGCATAAGGCTACCGAAGGCAATGATTGAGACTGAAGGTTTCGATAAGCTGAAACCAATTTCAGACGTCTCCTGTCCAACAGAGACAGAGTCATGGACACTGAATCTATCCGGAAATCTAAAAAAGGTTACTCTTGTCTGAGGAATCAACAAACTTTTTGGTTAATTGATCCTCCAACCATGTTCTTGAAGAAACAACACTCATAAAAAGCTGGAAAGGATCTTTCCATTGAAAATGAGCAAAGGGAATTGAATCCAATGCTGTTAAAACTTCTATGCATATATAGCAACTGAAGGAAATAATAGAGACTAAAGGTACCGACAGACGGAACCCAATACAAATTGTCCCTTGTCTGATAGAGACAAAGATAGTGACATAAACCATCTGGAAACCTAAAAAAAAAGGTGACCCTTGCGTGAGGAATCAAGAGCTTTTGAAAAAAGATCCTCTAACTATGTCCTGAAGAGCAAGTGAAACATATGAGAATCCGCATCCTCAGGAAATAATCTGAATGAAAACAGAAAAGTTAAGAATACGCATTTATTGTATCTAAAGAAAACAAATAATGCTATCAATGACCACAAAAAGGCAAAATAGTTTGAATAAAACTCCAAAACCCAGTTCCTAGAAAAGGAACTGGAATAAAAACCCCAGAAGATTCCAGGTCTGAGCAGCGCTTGAAACCCATGGGTACCCAGCCATGCCTCAACAGTATCCAAAATATATAGGACAGAAACACACTGAAAGAAAGTGTTAGCCTTACTGGAATAAAATCAAAGAAATTTGGACAAAATAGAACCAAATAAATTTCAAAGAAGTCTTAACTTGCCCCTTACCAGCCAAGCTGGAATACGGCATGTGCATCGCAACATTAGGGAGCTAATTTCGAACCCCAATTAAAAACATGTTACTTGGGAAAGAAATCAGGATTCGTTCCTTAATAAGAACAACCAAACTAGTATAAGCTTAAAGTTTTAGTCTTAGAACTCAATCTTGAAGCCCATAGCAACAGTTAAGAATTGAATCCAATTATAATTGATTATCTTAGAACAAAAGAAATATGGATTTTCTTTTTTTTTTTTTAAAAATCACAGAATTCTTCTAGCTAAAATAGCTAAAGACATAGATTAACCCTCATTTGTGAATATATTCAATAAAATGAAGACACAAATGAAATCATTAGCATGATAGTCCAGTTTAAAGGACCAGTCAAAACAGAGGACTTGCAAAATGCAAAACAACAAGACAAATGCAACGGCACCTAGTCTAGTAAATGTTGTCCCTTAACAATGCTAAAATAAATCATGATCTGATACTTGATCTTAAAGTAAACAGAAAAAATGAAGCAATTGCAATATCACAGGACCAAGAAAAGTACCTGAAACTAAATAATTTTCCAAAAATAAGATACAACTATATAAAGGAAAATAAATACTATTTTGCTATAAAAACAATAGCATAATTAGTAGGAGTAGAGATAGCTCCAATAAATCGGAGAACCCTCCAAATTGAATTTAACTGCTGACAAAGAATATAGTTTAAAAATAAAAGAAAATTCTCAGCCTATTCCATTCCCTAGTATGGGGAATTGGAAAGAAAACCTCTGAAATCACAGAAGAAATAAAAAGGCAGAAATAGTGTCAGCTAGTCATAAAGAACTAGTTACCTTAATATCCAAAATAATCAACACCTCTTCAACAAAGAACAAATGTACTTTAATAATAAAAAAATTATATAAAAAAGTAGATTTGTTAGTGTCAATATCTGATGAAGAAAATTTCTGAAAGAGAAAAAAACATCATCAGAGAAGGATAAATCAGTATGTTGTTGGTCATTTGAAACTTCAATAATTAAAAAAGAAGTGAAAAAGACCTAAAAATCGTATTAGAAGGCACAAAGTCAGACATAGCCTTAATCAGAAAAAATATTTCTTATAAATCTTCTAAACATTTCTTGCACTTAAGAATGGAAATGTATAAAGCATAAATACTAATGGAATCTGCATGTAAAAGTATATCATAATAACTTATTACAAACCATAGCTAAAGATAAACATTTATAACATTTAAAATAAATGAACTTAGCTTTGGTAGAACTGAAACTCAGTTAAGCATTTTTCCAGAAGTGGCTTCTGACTCAGGGACAAACGGAGACATCTTGCAATATGTAATAGAAAAAACAACATATAAAACAAAATTGATCAAATTCCTTAAATGACAGTTTCAGGAATGGGAAAAAATGCCAGTGAACAAGTTTCTAGCAACCAGAAGCAATAAATAATGAGACTTAAATAATGTGGAGACAATAGTGACGCCCATATTTTTTAGCGCCAAAAAAGACGCCCACATTATTTGGCGCCAAAAATGACGCCACATCCGGAACGCCGACACTTTTGGCGCAAAAAAAGTCAAAAAAATGACGCAACTTCCGGCGACATGTATGACGCCGGAAACAGAAAAAAAAATTTGCGCCAAAAAAGTCCGCGCCATGACGCAATAAAATTACGCATTTTCAGCCCCCGCGAGCCTAATAGCCCACAGGGAAAAAGTCACATTTTAAGGTAAGAAAAAAAAATAAAAATTGATTAATTCATATGCATTATCCCAAATATGAAACTGACTGTCTGAAATAAGGAATGTTGAACATCCTGAGTCAAGGCAAATAAATGTTTGAACACATATATTTAGAACTTTATATAAAAGTGCCCAACCATAGCTTAGAGTGTCACCGAAAATAAGACTTACTTACCCCAGGACACTCATCTACAAGTAGTAGAAAGCCAAACCAGTACTGAAACGAGAATCAGTAGAGGTAATGGTATATATGAGTATATCGTCGATCTGAAAAGGGAGGTAAGAGATGAATCTCTACGACCGATAACAGAGAACCTATGAAATAGACCCCGTAGAAGGAGATCATTGAATTCAAATAGGCAATACTCTCCTCACATCCCTCTGACATTCACTGCACGCTGAGAGGAAAACCGGGCTCCAACCTGCTGCGGAGCGCATATCAACGTAGAATCTAGCACAAACTTACTTCACCACCTCCATAGGAGGCAAAGTTTGTAAAACTGATTTGTGGGTGTGGTGAGGGGTGTATTTATAGGCATTTTGAGGTTTGGGAAACTTTGCCCCTCCTGGTAGGAATGTATATCCCATACGTCACTAGCTCATGGACTCTTGCTAATTACATGAAAGAAAAGTCTTTATTCCATCACACCTTGGTAACAATAAGTGATGTTTCGGGTATACAACCCTTAATCACACAGGTATGATTCTTTCCTTTAAAAAAAATAAAATAAAAAAAAATACACATTTTTTTTTAGCCTTGTGTTATGTATTCTAAAACATTTTACTTTTAGTACTTCAAATAACTGCCAATTTAAAAGTGCCTTAAAGTACATTTTTAACATTTGCATACTATATATATCACCAATTAAACACTATGCTAGAAAATATCTGCATTTGCACAATAAATGGTTTGTAACCATTTAAAATATTGGCAGGGTTTTGCCATTTCAATGCAGTCCAGGGAAGCACTGCTTAAAAAGCCTTTTAAGAATATTGGGTTTTCTTTGCTGTACTCATGTAAAACCAAATGCAAATAAGCCATTATTGTGCACCATGTTGATGGGTTAGCTAAATGAAGGAATATATTAGTTAGGATTTGACCAGTTCTGGATGCTGGGGGTCAAGATCTTACTGCTCCAAAAATGTGCACTCTTGCTCCTAATGTTTTGCATTTGAATGACTGCCTCAAAATTCTAGCTGGCTGCTATCACTGCAGCCATTCACTGGGGGGTGGGAGAAACATTTTAAAGGTACATAGCATAAAAAGGCAAGCTAAATAATAAAAAAACAAAACAAAATGTATGCTTACCTGATACATGTATTTATTTCTGGATATGTTAAGTCCACGGCTTGAATAATTACTGTTGGGAATATCACTCCTGGCCAGCAGGAGGAGGCAAAGAGCACCACAGTTAAACTGCTAAGTATCACTTCCTTACCCACAACCCCCAGTCATTCGACTGAAGGGAAATGGAGAAAAATAGGTGCCTGAGCTTTTAGTCAAAAGAACATTTGTCTTAAAATAAAGGGTGGGGTCGTGGACTGACCATATCCGGAAAGAAATAAATTTATCAGGTAAGCATAAATTTTGTTTTTCTTTCCTAAGATATGGTGAGTCCACGGCTTGAGTAATTACTATTGTGAACCAAAACCCAAGCTAGAGGACACATATATATATAGGGAGGGACAAGACAGGCAATCCTAAACAAAAGGCACAACTGATTGAAGAACCTTTCTCCCAAAAGAAGCCTCAGCAGAAGCAAAAGTATCAAATTTGGAAAATTTGGAAAAAGTATGTAGAGAAGACCAAGTTGCAGCCTTGCAAATTTGTTCCACAAAAGCTTCATTTTTGAAAGGCCAAGAAGAGGAAACAGCTCTTGTGGAATGAGCCGTAATTCTCTCAGGAGGCTGCTGTCCAGCCAAACGAATTATACTTCGTAACCAAAAAAAAAAAAAAGAGTAGTGGCAGTAGCTTTCTGACCTTTACGTTTCTCAGAGAAACAGACAAAGAAGGCAGAGGACTGGCGAAAATCCTTAGTCGCCTGAAAGTAGAATTTAAGAGCACATACAAAATCCAAATTGTGTAACAAACGTTCTTTTGAAGAAGGAGGATTAGGACACAGAGAGGGAACAACAATTTCCTGATTGATATTTCTATAAGAAACCTAACTTAATACGGATAACCACCTTATCGGCATGAAAAATTAAGATAAGGGGAATCACACTGCAGAGCTGAGAGTTCCAAGACTCTTTGAGAAGAAGAGATAGCAACAAGAAACAAAACCTTCCAATATAACAACTTAATGTCTATAGAAAGCAAAGGCTCAAACAGAACTAGCTGTAAAACTTTAAGAACAAGGTTAAGGCTCCAAGGAGGAGCAACAGAATTAAAGAAAGGCCTGATTTTGACCAAGGCCTGACAAAAAGATTGCACATCTGGCACATCCGCCAAACATTTATGTGGTAAAACTGATAAATCAGAAATCTGACCCTTCAGAGTACTGACTAACAATCCATTCTGCAGGCCTTCCTGAAGAAAAGATGAAATTCTAGGAATTCTAATTCTACTCCAAAAGTAGCCCTTGGTTTCACACCAATAAAGATATTTACGCCATATCTTATGGTAAATCTTTCAAATACCAGGCTTGCGAGCCTGAATCATGGTCTCAACCATGCTTAGACAGAATTAAAGGGCCATAATACCCAAATATTTAAACACTTGAAAGTGATGCAGCATAGCTGTAAAAAGCTGATTAGAAAATATCTCCTGAGCATCTCTATGTAAAAAAGAAAGATATTTTACCTCAAAAGTTCCTCAGTAGCCACACCCCATTGTAAAGGATTTCTAAGCAGCATTTTAGTGTGTCTGTCCTGGGACAGCTGAAAGGATGAGCCTCGTGAACTCTCATATTATTTCACCAATCAGGTAAAGGAAGCTTACTATGAAATCTCATGAGAGTTAAGTCAAATCTCATGAGATCACAGTAAGAGTTCATGACCTCAGCACTGCTGATGCTGATTGGTTGCTGTTCATTTCTTCATTTTTTTTTTATTTTTACCTGCAGCTGGGAGCAGCTGAGTATAACTTTTTACACAGAACTTACTCTGCTGAGCTGAGGAAATTGTGAGGTAAAATATCTTCCTTTTTTACATAGAGATGCTCAGGTGATATTTTCCTGTCAGCTTTTTACAGTTATACTGAATTAGTTTCAAGTGATTTAGCATATTAGTTTTATGTCCCTTTAAGCGTTCAATCTACAAGCAGTCAGCTTCAGAGAAACAAGATTTGGATAAAGGAAGGGAACCTGAATCAGGAGGTCCTTCATCAGAGGTAGTCTCCAAGGTGGGAGAGAAGACATCTCCACTAGGTCTGCAAACCAGATCCTGCGAGACCACGCAGGGGCTATTAGAATCACTGACACCCTCTCCTGTTTGATACGAGCAATGACTCGTGGAAGGAGAGCAAACAGAGGAAACATGTATGCCAACCTGAAAACCCAAGGAACCGCCAGCGCATCTATCAGAACGGCTTGCAGATCTCTTGACCTTGAACCATACCTTGGAAGATTGGCGTTCTGACGGGATGCCATCAGATCTAACTCTGGCACCCCCCATTTGAGGACTAAGCTGGAAAACACCTCCGGATTGAGTTCCCACTCCCCGGGATAAAAAGTCTGTCTGCTCATAAAATCCGCTTCCCAGTTGTCTACTCCTGGAATGTGCATGGCAAATAGACAGCAATTGTGGGTCTCTGCCCACTGAAGAATCCAAATAACCTCCTTCATGGCTAAGGAACTACAAGTTCCGCCCTGGTGATTGATTTAAGCCACAGAGGTTATGTTGTCTGACTGGAACCTGATACACTGGGCTGAGGACAACTGAGGCCAAGCCAATAGAGCATTGTAAATCGCCCTCAACTCCAAGATGTTGATGGAAAGAGCAGACTTCTCCCGAGTCTAAAGGCCCTGAGCTTTCAACAAGTTCCAGACTGCTCCCCAGCCCAGCAGGCTGGAAGTTGTGGTTACGATCACCAAGGAAGGTCTCGAAAGCATGTGCCCTGAAACAGATGTTCCTGAGAAATCCACCACGGGTGAGAATCCCTTGACGACTGATCTAACTCTATTCTCTGAGATAGATCTGCATGGTCGCCATTCCATTGTCTGAGCATGCACAACTGAAGCGCTCTCAAATGGAAATGAGCAAAAGGAATGAGGTCTATGGAAGCCACCATCAGAGCGATTTCCTCCATACATTGAGCCACTGAAGGATGAGCAGTAGCCTGAAGAGAGAGGCAAGAGGAAATGTTTTTATTTTTCCTGACCTCAGAAAAATCTTCATCAATAGAGAATCTATTATGGTCACTAAAAACACTACTCTTGTAGCAGGGGCAAGGGAGCTGTTTTCCAGATTCACATTCCATCCTTGAGAACAAAGAAATGACAACAAAATCTCTGTGTGAGATTTTGTTTTTTGAAAAGATGGCACCTGAATGAATATGTCGTCCAGGTAGGGTGCCCCAGCAATTCCAAAAGAACGGATCACTGCCAAAAGAGCCCCCAGAACCTTTGAAAAAAATTCTGGGAGCCATGGCTAGACCAAATGGAAGGGCCCCAAACTGGAAATGTTTGTCCAAAAAGGCAAATCTCAGGAATCTGTGATGGTCCCTGTGAATAGGAACATGAAGATAAACATCCTTTAGGTCTATGGTTGTCATGAACTGACCCTCTTGTACTAAAGGAAGAATGGAGCGCATAGTCTCTATCTTGAAGGATGGAACTTTGAGAAATTTGTTTAGACACTTCAAGTCTAGAATGGGACCGAAAGTTCCCTCTTTTTTGGGAACCACAAATAGGTTGGGGTAGAACCCAAGATCCTGTTCCTGCAATGGGATGAAAGATGTTCTATACATTTCAAGAACGCCTCTCTCTTTATCTGGTCTGCAGATAATTTTGAGAGAAGGAATCTGCCTCTGGGAGGAAAAGTCTTGAATTACAATTTGTAACCCTGGAATACTATGTCCACAGTCCAGGGATCTGGGACATCTCGTATTCAGGCTTGAGAGAACTGAGAAAGTCTGCCCCCCCACCTGATATGATCCCAGATCGGGAGCAAACCCTTCATGCTGATTTGGAATCAGCTGCGGGATTCTTTGATTGTTTCCCATTGTTCCAAGACTGACTGGGTTTCCAAGAAGACTTGGATAGTTCCTGCTTGGAAGAAGAAGGGGAAGGCTTTCCTCTAAAGTTACAAAAAGAACAAAAATTACTCCGACGTCCTTTAGGCCTATTCGTAATATCAGAGATAATTTCTGCCAAACCAGGTCCAAACAAGGGTTTGCCTTAGTAAGGAATCGCCAGAAGCTTGACTTTACAGGAAACGTCAGCAGACCAGGATTTCAACCATAACGCCCTGCAGGCTAGGACAGCAAAACTAGAAATTTTAGCTCCTAGTCTAACAACCTGTAACATGGCATCTGCAATAAATGAATTGGCCAACTTAAGAGCTTTAATCCGATCCTGAATTTCATCCAAGGAAGTCTTTAGTTGAAGAGAATCAGACAAGGCGTCAAACCAATAAGATGCTGCACTAGTCACCGTGACAATACACACCACAGGTTGCCATTGGAGACCTTGATGAACATAAATCTTTTTTTAAATAAGCCTCCAGCTTCTTGTCCATCGGATCCTTAAAAGAGCAGCTATCCTCAATAGAAATAGTGGTTCTCTTAGCCAGAGTGGAAATGGCCCCTTCAACTTTGGGTACAGTATACCAAGGGTCTTTAATGGGGTCCTCGACAGGAAACATTTTCTTAAAAATGGGAGACGGGGAAAAAATACATCCCTGGTTTCTCCTATTCCTGTGAGATAATCTCCCTAGCACAGTCCGGCACAGGAAAAACCTCCAAAGTGGAAGGTTCATCAAAGAAACTATTACGTTTACTAGATTTCTTAGGAGTGACAACGACAGGGGTATCGGAGTCATCGAAAGTAGCTAAAACACCTCCTTTAACAAAGGTGTTCAAGCTTAAATCTGAAGGATACCACCTCAGTCTCAGAAGAATGAATTATACTGTCCGAATCTAAGATTTAACCCTCAGAAAGTCCTGATGTATCTTTCTCATCAGACTTATGAGAAAGGGCAACTTGGGAAGCAGAACTGAGGACAGGCACCATACTTTCTGAATTTCTAGATTTCCTCTTGCGTTTTCCCTGTAATCTGGGAATGGCAGCTAATGCCGCAGATACCGTGAAGATACCTGGGCAGCAATTTCTGCTTTTAAATAAACTCCATTAGGAGTTATAGAGGAACCGCAGGGCACTGCATGTGATGCCATTGAGGCTTGGGGCGTAGCAGGAGAAAACTGAGGTATTATTTTAACAGTATCATCCTGAGAGACATTAGACTAAAAAATTACCTTTATTTTGTAAGGTTTTCTAGACACATGAAGAACAAAATTGCATAGGAGCTGCAATTTGTGCATTTAAACATAATACGCATGAATTAATGAGAGCAGGCTCTTGCTCCATATCAGACATGTTGTGAAGCAGTAAATAAACTTGTACAGATAAGTTTAAAAGATTTTAATATTCAATTAAAATAAGCTAAGGAAAATATACACTTTAAATTTTATCCTAAATTAGGATCGATCCCTAGCTAAAACTATGTGAGAAAAGTTAAGAAAAAACATTTAATAAACATAAATTAAACTTCTAAAATTCCCCTCAGGCAACCCCACACCTCAATTACTGAGGTGCCTTACCACTACAAATTAAGACCGGATCACCCAGAAATGGAGAAAAACAACTTTTTTCCTCAGAAATGTTATGAAGTAAAGCCAGTCATGTGACTGCAACTGCCAAGCTCAAATTACTGCTGCGACACAGAGAGGCACTAAAAAATAGCTTCCTGCTACACTGAGTACCAGAAATAACCGTTTTTTTTCAAACCGGACAGTTTTATTTTAAAGCAAAGGGGAAATTAATAAGCTGCTGAAATTCAGCCTTACTTTCAGTTTAAACTTGAATTGTTTTAGCAAGTAAATATGTGTCAGAAAACATTTTACCCTTTCTTTTTAAAAGTTTAAATGTTAGTCTCACACATGCTACAGTGTCTGCTTCATGCCCCAGTGTAACCCATACAACATGATTATCTATGTCCCAATACAAAGCAGTGTCTTTTAATTTGTTAAGTGCATGGTCTCCCCAACTGGAAGAAACAACACTTACCTGCTCCGCTGTCCGACATGTAGACAGTTACAAGGTATGAGAAGACATAGTTCTTCACAGAGACCTTTATAAAAGAAAGAACAGAGTAGCCAACTCTGGCTTTCTAAACTAGGGCAGCAATTGTTAGGAAAACGCAGTAAGTACCTCTTTCCAAGTTCCTAACTGCTTTAAAGCCACCACTACCTGACTGCAAGGAATGATGTGGAATACGGCTATACCCCAAAACTTGCTTGTAGATGAAATCAAAAATTTTCTTCAGACACCTAAACTTCACCTCCTCCATGCACCGGAGGCAAAGAGAATGAATAGGGGTTCTGGGTAAGGGAGTGATACTTAGCAGTTTAACTGTGGTGCACTTTGCCTCCTCCTTCTAGCCAGGAGTGATATTCCCAACAGTAATTACTCAAGCCGTGGACTAACCATATCTTAGGAAAGAAAAAAAAAAAACAATGAAAATACTATCACCTAGATTACGAGTTTTGTCGGTAAAAACTTGCGGGGCTAACACTCCTTTTTTTTCCAGCGCTTACTTTAAACAACGCTGGTATTACAAGTTTTCTGAATGGCTGAGTTAGCCTCAGAAAAGTGAGCGGAGAGCATAATTTAGCTCCACTTCTACCTGTAATAACAGCGTTGCTTACGGTAGCGGTAAGGTGGCAAAACGCGCTAGTGCGCGATTTCCCCATAGGATACAATGGGGCTGAGCTGGCTGAAAAAAAATCTAACACCTGCAAAAAAGCAGTGTTCAGCTCCTAACGCAGCCCCATTGTTTCCTATGGGGAAACACTTTCTAAGTCTACACCTAACACCCTAACATGAACCCCGAGTCTAAACACCCCTAACCTTACACTTATTAACCTCTAATCTTCCGCCCCCAACATCGTCGCCACCTGCATTATACTATTAACCCCTAATCTGCCTCTCTGGAAACCGCCGCCACCTACATTATACCTATGAACCCCTAATCTGCTGCCCCTAACATCGCCGACACCTATATTATATTTATTAACCCCTAATCTTCCGCCCCCAACTACCTACACTTATTAACCCCTAATCTGCTGACCAGACATCGCCGCCACTATAATAAATGTAAACCGCCGCACTCCCACCTCGCAAACACTATAATAAATTGTATTAACCCCTAATCTGCTGTCCCTAACATCGCCGCCACCTACCTAAAATTATTAACCCTTAATCTGCTGCCCCCAACGTCGCCGCTACTATAATAAAGTTATTAACCCCTAAACCTAACCCTAACACCCCCCTAAATTAAACATAATTTAAAGAAATCTAAATAAAATTACTATAATTAAATAAATTATTCCTATTTAAAAAATTTAATTATAGTAATTTTATTTTGTTTTATTTAAATTATATTTAAGTTAGGGGGGTGTTAGGGTTAGATTTAGGTTTAGGGGTTAATAACTTTACTATAGTAGCGGCGACGTTGGGGGCGGGAGATTAGGGGTTAATAATTGTAGGTAGGCTGCGGCGACGTTGGGGGGGGTATATTAGGGTTAATGAAATGTATTATAGTGTTTGCGAGGCGGGATTGCGGCGGTTTAGGGGTTAATACATTTTATTATAGTGGCGGCGATGTCCAGTCGGCAGATTAGGGGTAAATAAGTGTAGGTAGGTGGCGGCGACATTGGGGGGGCAGATTAGGGGTTAATACATATAATGTAGGTGTCGGCGATGTTAGGGGCAGCAGATTAGGGGTTCATGGGTATAATGTAGGTGGCGGCGATGTCCGATCGGCAGATTAGGGGTTAAATAATTTTATTATAGTGTTTGCGATGTGGGGGGGGGGGGCTCGGTTTAGGGGTTCATAGGTAGTTTATGGCTGTCAGTGTACTTTGTAGCACTGTAGTTAAGAGCTTTATGTTCCGGCGTTAGCCCATAAAACTCTTAACTACTGACTTTTTTATGCGGTAGGAGTCTTGGAGGTAGAGTCTGTACCGCTCACTTCTTCCAAGACTTGTAATACCAGCGTTAGGCAAATCCCATGAAAAAGATAGGATACGCAATTGACGTAAGGGGATTTGCGGTAGCCAAAAGTCACGGAAGAAAAGTGAGTGGTACACCTGTACCTGCCATACTCGTAATACCAGCGGGCGTTAAAAAGCAGCGTTAGGACCCCTTAACACTGCTTTTTAAAGCTAACACAGAACTCGTTATCTAGGCGTATGTTTAATTAAAAATGTTATGCGGAAGAGGTAATTTTAGATTTAAAGCTGTTTAAACTTTAAAATTCTCCCTAAATGCTGAGAAAGCTAGTTAAGTTTTATTAAAAATGGGGCATTAATCTGTTTAACATAAAAATATCCAAAGGTAACCTGAGGTGTTTATATGATGCACAGCCTACTATTTGCATCATTTAATGGTTTCAAAGACTAATTTAAAAACTAGTTTATAAAAGAAAAGAAAAAAAACTCTAATGAAAACTGTATTTTTTATTATTATTATTTTACTATATTGTGACTGTACAGTTATGGTACACAAAAAGGTCTAATAAAAATAAGGGTTATTTTTGTTAAAAAATAAATCCTAATATCAACATTAACGTCCTCTAATGTAGATAACAGAGATAAAATACAAATTGTAAATGATTAATAGCTTTTTTTTTCATAACACAGTTTCTTTTATTGATTTTTATGCTAAACGATTTTGAATAACATCTTTAATATAAGCCCACCATTAAAACAGCTGCAGGAAATCACCGTACCAGAGTGATAAAAAGAACTGCTATTTCTGTTCAAGGATAACAAAGGAACACATTGCATTTGACTCCCATAGGCTTCTGTCACTTAACAGCAAATTCAAGCACAGAAAGTCATCAATTGCCAGAGAAGCACAAGGGAAAAAGACATTACTTATTAGGACAACTTTGACAAGACATTTATCCGATATTTTCTAACAATGCACGTATCAAATGGTCTTGATGAGTTTGGAAAGATGAACAAAAAATGAACAGCGCTGTCATTTTAAATAGCAAACTAATCAATTACATTCATTCCAAAAAGGATACAAAAAATTGCTGGTTTTCTCTGATAAATCTGCAAAATGGGAAACATAGATGTATATATATACATATTACTTTAACACATCTGGATACTATTCAACCTCACTTTCACAGGAGTGGGGCTAATGTATGGGGTAAATTTGTCACAGGTAAAAGCTCCAGACCAAAGCACATAATGCACAGCACCATATTTGGCAAAAACCAAACACGGCATATCAGCACAAACACCTCATACCAACTGTCAAGTACGGTGGTGGAGGGGTGGTGATTTTGGGCTTGTTTTGCAGCTACAGGACCAGGGCACCTTGCAGTCACTGAGTCGACCATAAACTCATCTGTATACCAAAGTATTCTAGAGTCAAATGTTAGGCCACCTGTCCGACGGCTAAAGCTTGGCTGAAATTGGGTCATGCAGCGGGACAATGATCCCAAGCATACCTGCAAATCTACAACAGAACGGATGAAAAAGAAAAGAATCCAATGGTCCAGTCAAAGTCCAGACCTCAACCCGATTGAAATGCTATGGAGGGACATTAAGAGAGCTGTGCATAAACGAATGCACGCAAACCTCAATGAAGTGAAGCAAAGTTTTAAAGAAGAGAGGGCCGAAATTCCTCCACAACGATGTGACAGACTGATAAAGTCATACAGAAAACAATAACTTCAAGTTATTGCTGCTAAAGGTGGTGTTCTACAAGCTATTGAATCAAAAGGTTTACTTAGTTTTTCACACATGGCTTCTCCATTTTGCCTACATTTTTGTTAAATAAATCATGACACTGTGTAAAATGTCAGGTGGTGTTGTTCATCTGAGGTTGTATTTACCTAATTGTAAGACCTAATAAGGACCAGATAATAGTTATTATGCCCTGATATTTAAAACCATTGAATTTGAAGAGGGTGTACTTTCTTTTTCACATGCCTAAATACACTGTTCTCAAAATAAAATACAAAATAGAAAGTGCACAATTTAAATGCAATAAAACTTAATCTGAAGTCTAAAGTAATATAAAATAAAAAGTGTAAATGCATCAGAACTTTCATGTTATGCAGTACTAGACTGCACTGGGCTTGTCTCTCCCTTACATACACAAATGCAGATTTTTTTGGTTCAGGACTCTGGACAGTACTTTTTTTATTGGTGGATGAATTTATCCACCAATCAGCAAGGACAACCCAGGTTGTTCACCAAAAATGGGCCGGCATCTAAACTTACATTCCTGCATTTCAAATAAAGATACCAAAAGAATAAAGAAAATTTGATTATAGGAGTAAATTAGAAAGTTGCTTAAAATTTCATGCTCAATCTGATTCACAAAAGAAAAAAAATTGGGTCATCTCATCTGAGCGGAGAGGTTTATATCATCAGGCCTTTTATCGCTAATTATTCTCAGCAGAAGAGATTACGTAAGAAAAATACAGGTTTCAACATGGCGGCTTTTTAGAAACATTTATTTCTTCAATATTTCAGCAACTAATCTAATTAAAAATGTTTGTTTTAAATGCATCACTATTTTTTGCTTCATTCTTATACTGTATTTTGTGAAAATGCTGTAACTGCTTGATAATGTTCTATAACTGCTAGTTAATAGGAATTTATTGATCAGCTTGTGATAGTGATCAACTTTTGTATAAAGTGCTAATTTATCACTGAACCTAAGTAGTCTATAATTTTACAGAATTATTATATTTTACACTAATAGAAATGCATGATTTTGATACATTTCACTCAACCTAAAACAGCACTCAGGTCCCATTGTAATAAACAATGTAAAAACTTACAACAGTTTTCAATTTTAAGCAAGGTTATTAAAGGAAAACAATAATGTGAAAAATAGTATTTTATATTATTAACAGTGAATCTATGGCAAATGGATAAGGTTTCATTCTCCTGGAACAAAAATCAGATTACATTTTCGAATGATGATATAAATTGTATCTCTCTAATTAAACATTTCTGAGTGATTAAAAAAATGTTATGAAGAATCCATTTACACTAGAAAATGAGAACTCAAACACTTCTCAGTTTTGTAGTCATAGAATACAGGAAGAGGAAAAAACCATTAAAGGGACAGTCAACAACCTAATTTATGTTGTTTTAAAATATAGGTAATCCCTTAATTAGCCATTTCCCAGTTTTGCATAACCAACACTGTTATAATAATACACATTTTACCTCTGTAATTACCTTGTATCTAAGCCACTGAAAACTGCCCCCTTATTTCAGTTCTTTTGAAAGACTTGCATTTTAGCTTATCAGTGCTCACTCCTCTGTAAATTCACGTGCATGAGCTCAATATTATCTATATGAAACACATGAACTAACGCCCTCTAGTGGTTAAAAACTGTCAAAATGAATTTAGATTAGAGACGGCCTTCAAGGTCTAAGAAAATATAATTTATGCTCTCCAGATAAATCCCTTTCCTTCCGGATAGGGAGAGTCCACGGCTTCATTCCATACTGTTGGGAAATACAACACCTGGCCACCAGGAGGAGGCAAAGACACCCCAACCAAAGGCTTAATATCCCTCCCCTTCCTCATTACCCCAGTCATTCTGCCAAGGGAACAAGGAAAAGTAGGAGAAACATTAGGGTATAAATGGTGCCAGAAGAATAAAATAAATAATAGGGGACCACCCATAGACAAGAAAAATTGTCCCTATCCGGAAGGAAAATAATTTATCTGGTAAGCATAAATTATGTTTTCCTTCCTAAGATAGGGAGAGTCTGGTAAGAGTTCCTTACTGTTGGGAAAACTATACTCAAGCTCCAGAGGACACTCAATGAATAACGGGAGGGACCAAAAAGGAAGAGGCGGACCCTATTCTGAGGGCACCACAGCCTGCAAAACTTTTCTTCCGAAAGCTGCTTCAGCCAAAGCAAAAACATCGAAATTTTGAAAAAAGTATGTAAGGAGGACCGGGTAGCCGCCTTACAAATCTGATCCATTGAGGTCTCTTTCTTAAAGGCCCTGGAGGAAGATTGTCAAAACTCCTTAGAAGCCTGAAGATAGAACTTCAAGGCGCAAACCAAATCCAAATTGTGAAGTAAGCCTTCCTTTGAAGAATAAAACGAGGATTGAGTCCTTGTTGAGGTGCGCAAATATGAGATGCAAAACACATAAACCAAAACCAGTCTCGGGGGAGGCAAGGTAATACCACACCGCAGGCCACCCGATCTGACGGCAGCACTCCCAAAAGTAGGATAATGGCAGATATCTGTAGAAGCAGAGAACAGAGAGAGGCGCCTTATGGGACAGTATCGTAGTGTCGCTAATATGCAGATAGAGGCAGACAGCACACACAGGTGGAAGAATACTCACAAGTGAGGAGGCATAAACGTATGCCAAACTAGACAGGACGGAACCTTAGTCGCCCGCCAGACGGTCCAATGGGAGAAAGACTCTCACGTTCCAGTGGTCCAATCCGCTACGGCGGACAAAGGCAGACGTCAGGTGCCCACAGCGTCTGTGGGAGGATCAATGGCTCAGAGTCCTTAGTGCAAGTGATAGAATATTGCTAACACATATGAGTTCATGCTGATAACAGGCTGCAATGTCTGTGCTCAGGAAGAAGGTTCCCTTATTCACTCCAGTTACATCAATACCTGATATCTCTCAGTGCTCTGGCCGTGTCCCCAGTATATTCAAGAAGAGTGTTGTCAAACAGAATGATGATGCTGAGCTCAGCATCATCATTCTGTTTGACAACACTCTTCTTGAATATACTGGGGACACGGCCAGAGCACTGAGAGATATCAGGTATTGATGTAACTGGAGTGAATAAGGGAACCTTCTTCCTGAGCACAGACATTGCAGCCTGTTATCAGCATGAACTCATATGTGTTAGCAATATTCTATCACTTGCACTAAGGACTCTGAGCCATTGATCCTCCCACAGACGCTGTGGGCACCTGACGTCTGCCTTTGTCCGCCGTAGCGGATTGGACCACTGGAACGTGAGAGTCTTTCTCCCATTGGACCGTCTGGCGGGCGACTAAGGTTCCGTCCTGTCTAGTTTGGCATACGTTTATGCCGCCTCACTTGTGAGTATTCTTCCACCTGTGTGTGCTGTCTGCCTCTATCTGCATATTAGCGACACTACGATACTGTCCCATAAGGCGCCTCTCTCTGTTCTCTGCTTCTACAGATATCTTCCTTTGAAGAAGAAGGATTAGGATACAAGGACGGAACCACAATCTCCTGATTGATGTTGCAATCTAACACAACCTTAGGAAGATAACCAAATTTAGTACGTAAAACTGCCTTATCTGCATGAAAAATCAGATAATGGGGGCTCACATTGCAAAGTAGAGATCTCAGCTAATAAAAAGAGAACCTTTCAAGATAACAATTTAATGTCAATGGAATGCTCAAACGGAACCTGTTGCAAAACCCGAAGAACAAGATTTAGGCTCCAAGGAGGAGCCCCAGATCTAAACACAGGTCTGATAATCAGAGCCTTAACAAAGGACTGCATGTCTGGAAGCTCATCCAGTCTCTTGTGCAATAAAACCGACAGGGCCGGAATCTGTCCCCTCAGGGAACTAGCAGAAAGGCCCTTCTCCAGCCCATCCTGAAAAGATAAGATACTGGCAACCTTAACTCTGTGGAAGGAAAAACCACGCTCTTCACACCAGAATAAGTAGGCCCTCCACACCTCGTGGTAGATATGCAGAGTATCTGGTTTACGAGCTTGAATAAGAGTATCAATGACACTCTCAGAGAAACCTCTCTTGGCTAAGACTAAGTGTTCAATCTCCACACAGTCAGCCTCAGGGAATCTAGATTTTGATGAACAGCAGGTCTCTGCGACAAGGTAACTTCTACGGAGGAGATGAGGACATCCCCACTAGATCCACGAACCACATCCTTCGCGGCCACAATGGAGCAATCAGGATTATTAATATCCGCTCCTGCTTGATGCAGGCCACCACTTGAAAAAGAAGCGGTAATGGAGGAAAAAGATATATGAGTTTGAACCTCCAGGGAACTGCTAGTGCATCTATTAGATCCACTAGGGGATCCCTCAACCTCGACCCGTACCTGGGTAGTTTGGTATTGAGATTGGACGCCATGAGATCTATCTCCGGCATCCCCAACTTGCTGCATATCTCAGCAAACACCTCGGGATGGAGATACCATTCCCCTGGATGGAAGGATTGCCTGCTAAGAAAATCCGCTTCCCAGTTGTCCATACCCGGAATGTGGATCGCTGACAGCAACAGCTGTGGGCCTCCGCCCACTCCAGAATCTGAGATACATCCTTCATCGCCAAGGAACTTCTCGTTCCCCCATGATGGTTGATGCAAGCCACCGAGGTTATATGGTCTGATAAACTGGGGTGAACCCAGAAGTGGCCAAGCCTTCAGGGACTTGAAGATTGCCCGTAGTTCCAAAATATTGATCTGGGGGGAAGACTCCTCCTAAGTCCACAAACCCTCTGCCTTCCTGGTACCCCGAAGAGCATCCATGGATATCAGCTGTGATAGATCTGAATGATCGACCGTTCCATTGTCTCAACATGCACAATTGAAGATGTATGAGATGGAACCTGGCGAATGGGATGACATCTATGCTTGACAGCATGAGACCTATCACCTCCAAACATTGAGCCGACGGGCTTGTGGAGGACTGAAGGACAAGACAGGTGGCCGCAAGTTTCCTGCGCCGCTGATCTGTGAGAAATATCTTCATGAACATAGAGTCTATTATCATGACCAGGAACTCCACCTTGTTGCTGGGAACCAGGGAACTCTTTCCTGAGTTGATCTTCCAACTGTGAGATTGAAGCAGAAGAAGAGCCCTCGAATGATCCTCAGCAAGGCTGAACGATGGCGCCTGAACTAGGATGTCGTCCAGGTAAGGTGCCACCGCAATGCCCCTGGACCTGGCCACTGCAAGCAGTGCCCACAGAACCTCTGTGAAGACTCTCAGGGCCATCGCCAGACCAAAAGGAAGGGCCAGAAACTGGAAGTGTTGGTTCAGAAACTCAAATCTTAGGAACCTTAAGTGGTCCCTGTGAATTGGCACATGATGGTAAGTGTCCTTCAAGTCTACAGTTGTTATGAACTGTCCCTCTTAAACTAGGGGCAGAATAGATCTGATCATTTCAATTTTGAACAATGGAACACTCAGAAACTTGTTTAAACACTTTAGGTCCAGAATCGGGTGGTATGTGCCCTCCTTCTTTAGAACCACAAAAAGGTTGGAATAGTAACAACTTCTAGAAACCAAGGATCCTCAACGTTCTGCAACCATGCGTCTGAGAATTGAGATAATCTGCCCCCTACGTGATCCGGAGACCGGTCGGGGGCTGCCCCCTTCATGCTGATTTTGGCAGGCTTTTTGCTCTGCTTAGACTTGTTCCAAGATTGAGCCGGCTTCCAAGATCCCTTGGACTGGTCTGCTTTCGCGGCGGGTTGCTGGTGCTGGGCCTTGTCCGCACAAAAGGGACGAAAAGTAGATCCCTTAGCCTTCTTATCCTGTGGTAGGAAAGCTCCCTTGCATCCTGTAACCGTGGATATGATCGAATCCAATCTTGGATCGAACAGGATCTTTCCTTGAAAAGGCAGGGACAACAGCCTCGACTTAGAGGTCATGTCTACAGACAAGATTTTAGCCACTGAGCCCTGCACGCTAAAACAGAAAAACCTGACACCTTAGTATTCAGGCGAATAATTTGCATACTGGCATCACTGATGAAAGAATTGGCGACCTTCAGCGCCTTAATCTTCTCCTGTATCTCGTCGATGGACGTCTCCCCCCTCGATATTTCACACAGGGATTCACACCAAAATGTTGCAGCTCCAGTGACCACCGCAACGGCTGCTGCCAGCTGAAAAACAAACCCAGTGTGCTGAAACATCTTTCTCCACATGTTTTCCAGCTTTTTATCCATGGGCTCTATAAACGACGAACTATCGTCAAGGGGAATAGTCGTCCGTTTTGTGTGCATAGAGATAGCCCCATCCACCTTAAGGATGGTCCCCCACAGCTCAAGCTGAGAGTCCGGAATGGGGAACAGTTACTTAAAGGAAGAAAAAGGGGAAAAGAAAGAACCTAATCACTCCCATTCGTTCTTAAAAATATTAGCCATCTTAACGGGAACTGGGAAAGACTGAGGTACTACCCTGTCCTCATATACCTTGTCAAGCTTAGGAATCACAGGTTCCTCCGGTATCTTAGATTCCAGAACCTCCAGAATAGCAAGCACCTGCTGTAGCAGAAAGCGCAAATTTTCCATCATATAACCAGGCTCCTCCGCTGCTAGAGGGTTAGATGACACAGACTCCGACCCAGAAGGGGCCACCTCCGAAGAGTTGGAATGGGCCTTGTCCTTGTATAGAGCCTCTGGATCTTCCATCAGCGAGGACAACCCCTGGGCCGGGCCGCTATGATAAACCCTACGCTTGCGCTTAGCAGAATGTGGTAAGATATGGATCACTTTCAAAACCACCGATTCCAGTTGGTCCGCAAAGTCTGACGGCCAACGAATCTCTCCCGAAGGAGTAACGGTTGGACCCCGGGCGCTGCATGTGCAATCAGAGATTAATGTAGGGAACGCACCTCCCGGGATGAAGAACCCTCAGAGGTGGACGGCTCAGTAGTACTAGACATCCATTTACATTTAGATGTTGTAACTTTATCAAGGCATGTGGAACATAGTTGAGCAGGCTGATCTACTAGAACCTCCTCACAATAAACATAGGAATGAGACTTTGTTAAGGAGGGAGAGCCCTCTAACGCGTCAGAGTCCTCCATCGCTTGTGCTTATGGGGAGGCAAACTTAATTTACAAAAGGCACCTTTACACCACCAATGGTCGGGCACTCACCACCTCCTAGGACCCGGACTACAGAAACCGCCACGTATAACCCCCCTTTCAGGAATATTAACCCTTGATTCTGTAAAGATAAAAAAGCGCCACACTGTGACCCTGTCTTCTATGCTATCATTATTAATAAAAAATGAAACGATCTTACCAGAATCTATGCCGTGGAACAGTAACACGGCCCTTCAAGTGTGACAGCTTAGTAGCCTCGCTCCTGACATGGACTTGAGTGTAGAAAGCAGGCAGCGAAACTCGTCATCACTGATTGCTTATGGAGCTGTTAATATGAGTCGGGATGGTTTTGCAGAAAGACTCTTCCTGCATCTCCGGACTCTAACTTTCGCCCAGGCTCTCACTGAGAGGCTGACAGGACTACTTAAAACTCCAGTCCCAATGCGAAGAGTACTACCCTCCATAAGAGACTACTCCGAAAGTACGTCACTACTCTGCCATCCTCCTGTGATGAAAGGCAAAGAATGACTGGGGGATGAGGGAAGTGGGGGAGGTGTTTGAGCCTTTGGCTGGGGTGTCTTTGCCTCCTCCTGGTGGCAAGGTTCTTGATTCCCAATAGTAATGAATGAAGCCGTGGACTCTTCTCCCCTTTAGATGGAAAAACATAATTTATGTAAGAACTTACCTGATAAATTCATTTCTTTCATATTGGCAAGAGTCCATGAGCTAGTGACATATGGGATATACAATCCTACCAGGAGGGGCAAAGTTTCCCAAACCTCAAAATGCCTATATATACACCCCTCACCACACAAACAATTCAGTTTAATGAATAGCCAAGTAGTGGGGTGATAAAGAAAGGAGTAAAAAGCATCAACAAAGGAATTTGGAAATAATTGTGCTTTATACAAAAAAATTCATAACCACCATAAAAAGTGTGGGCCTCATGGAAATGAATTTATCAGGTAAGTTCTTACATAAATTATGTTTTCTTTCATGTAATTGTCAAGAGTCCATGAGCTAGTGACATATGGGATAGCAATACCCAAGATGTGGAACTCCACGCAAGAGTCACTAGAGAGGGAGGGATAAAAATAAAAACATTTATTTTCCGCTGAAAAAAATGAATCCACAACCCAAAATATAAGTTTTATTCTCATGAATGAAAGGAAAAACTTAAAACATAAGCAGAAGAATCAAACTGAAACAGCTGCCTGAAGAGCTTTTCTACCAAAAACTGCTTCCGAAAAAGCGAATACATCAAAACTGTAGAATTTTGTAAATGTATTCAAAGAAGACCAAGTTGCTGCTTTGCAAATCTGATCAACTGAAGCTTCATTCTTAAAAGCCCATGAAGTGGAGACTGGTCTAGTAGAATGAGCTGTAATTCTCTGAGGCGGGGCTTGACCCGACTCCAAATAAGCTTAATGCATCAAAAGCTTTAACCACGATGCCAAGGAAACGGCAGACCTTTCCTAGAACCAGAAAAGATAACAAATAGACTAGAAGTCTTCCTGAAACCTTTAGAAGCTTCAACATAATATTTCAAAGCTCTTACTACATCAAAAGAATGTAAGGATCTCTCCAAAAAATTCTTAGGATTAGGACACAAGGAACGGACAACAATTTCTCGATTAATGTTGTTAGAATTCACAACCTTAGTTAAGAATTTAAATAAAGTCCACAAAACCGCCTTATCCTGATGAAAAATCAGAAAAGGAGATTCACAGGAAAGAGCAGATAATTCGGAAACTCTTCTAAGAGATGGCCAAAAGGAACAACACTTTGCAAGAAAGTAGTTTAATGTCCAAAGAATGCATAGGCTCAAATGGAGGAGCCTGTAAAGCCTTCAAAACTAAATTAAGACTCCAGAGATTGACTTAATGATATGAGGGTAAAAGGCAAGCGGCCGCTCCAAACTCCCATCCTGGGCCGGACTGTGGCTCAGAGTGATGACGTCACAGCCGCCACCGTAGTATTGGCCGTGGTATTGGCAAGGTTAGGCGAGTAAAACATGTGGTGACTGGGTGCAATGCCTGTAGTGGGCAATGAATCAACTGCCTCAATCCGAAACATAAAAATGGAAAAAAACTCTTTATTCACTTACAGGCAAAACAAGTGTGACATAGAAAAAACGTCTGACGCGTTTCACGCCCCCTAGTGGCGTTTCTTCAGAGACTACAGGTGTTCCTAAACATGACCCTCTTATACTGGGACATATTAATTGCATATTTAACCCCTTAATGTCAAAAACAAACAAACATTAAAAGTATATGTGTTTAACATAAAATATGCTACAGTGTGCATTATCCTATGTTCATTAAAGCTGAATCAAATAGAAAGAACAATTATTATGTTTTATTTACAAGGCTGATTTGAAGGATGACCTCTAATCTTGTTAATATCTGAGTATTAAGATATTAATATATTTCTTATATCCCATGTATCTAAATCCTAGAGGAATGAACCTTATTATATTTAGATAATTTTAAAATGGCATTACAGATGTTACAATACATACAATAAAGTTTTACAGTAGATCATTAGTTCCATATAAATTATCCCTAATGGTCCCATCACCCAAATGTTTTTTATTATTGGTAATGCCATTAGAAATTATTTCTGAGACTGAGATGTATCCGAAAAATTTCTCATGATAAGCTTTATATTTATGTAGATTATTCCTAACCAATTCTTATAGTGTGATACAAAGAACCACTCATCATATTATTGCAAGACTCCCTCTTATGGTATCACTTCTACTTATTACTACCTACTGAGATACTCACTGTGCCAAATACTACCATTTTAATAATTATATGAAGTAGCTAATGTCCCATTCCAGGTTTAGGCCATCGGGAATTCTGGTTTTAAGTTGGTAAATCCAGTATAATTCCTTCCTGTCCAGAATTTTGTACCTATTCCCACCTCTTAAAGGGACCTTGGCCACATCAATAATTTTAACCCTAAAATTTCCTTCATTGGTAAAATTAAACAGGTTAAAATGCCTTGCCACAGTGGAGTCTTTACAATAGTTTTTAACATCACTGGCGTGTTCTCTCACCCTCTTTGTTTTTCCTACATATTGGATTTTGCAAAGATTGCATTCCAACAAATACACTGCAAATTTAGTTTTGCAGTTAGCATAAAATGATATGTTATACTCCTGTCCATCTGCTGTAGATCTAAATGTAGTGGCCCTTTCCATCATATCACATGTCAAACATGTTCTTGCTCCGCATTTGAAACAGCCTTGTTTCCTCAGCCAATTCCCTCCCCTATTAATATCACTACTCGTGATCATACTGGGAGCTAGCTTTGCAGCCAGAGTTACAGTTTTTTTGGACACAAATCTGCAATTCGAAACATAGTTTTGTAGAATATTATCACCACTTAATATTGACAAATTCTTCTTCAATATTCCAACTATGTCAAAAAACTGATTGGTGTATTCTGTCGTAAAAACAATGCTATTATCGAATTGCAGAGAAGAATCCTTGCCACCCACGTTTGTAGTCCAAATTTTTAACAATCCAACATCCTTTTTTGTCTTTTCCAGTTTTGTGCGGTCATAGCCTCTAGCGGTCAATCTCTCAGTGAGTTCATCCGCTTGCTGGGAATAGATTTGATCATCATTAGTATTCCTTCGCAGCCTAATGTACTATCCTCTTGGAATTGCCTTAATCAGATGGGGGGGATGGCACGAGCCCGCATGCAAAATAGTGTTGCCAGCTGTTGGTTTACGAAAAGTTTTAGACACTATAATTCCGGTCTCTGCCACCCCCTCCAGCGTTATATCCAAAAAGTCAATACATCGATTGCTATGACACCCCACAAACCTTAAGCTCATCTCATTGTTGTCAAGAAAATTTAAAAAACTCTGAAATTTATTATCATCCAATGGTTCATCAATGATCATAATCAGGTCATCAATGAACCTTTTATAGTGGCATATTATTGCCAGTGAACAATGCATTTTCACTATTGTAAAGATATTTCACTTCCCAATACCCTACATATAAATTGGCAAAGCAGGGGGCAAATTTTGCCCCCATTGCCGTACCACAACGCTGTAGGTAAAACCTCTCATCAAATGTCAGAAAATTATGGGTAAGTACAAACTCTAAAATTGCACAAATGTAAACCTTAACTTCTTCTTCATACGCAGTATATTTATCCAAAAAATACCTCACAGCCATAATCCCCAAATTGTGTGGGATTGCTGTGTAAAGGGATACAATATCCACAACCACCCAACAGTAATTTTTACCCCATCTGATGTTCTTAAGACCTTCCAGCAAATGAGATGAGTCTCTCAAATAACTAAACAACTTTTTCACTATCGGCTGAAGTATTGAATCCAGCCACTCAGAAAGGGGCTCAAGCAAGGACCCGATACCCGATACAATCGGTCTTCCTGGTGGCCGTATTGGATTTTTATGCAATTTAGGCAGATAGTGAAAAAGTGGTGTAATAGGGAATTCAGGTACCAGCACTTCCACATCCTCACCCTAAAAGAATACCATCATCCAACAGAGATAGCAATTCTCGTTTAAACATGACAGTTGGATTTCCACTTAGAGGTGTGTATGTGCAAGGGTCATTTAATTGGCGCTGGGCTTCATCCAAGTAGTCGGTTTTGTCCAAAATTACAATATTCCCTCCCTTATCGGAGTTTCTAATGACAATACTTTGGTTCTCTTTGAGGGAGTCCAGCGCCAACTTTTCAGCCCTAGATAAATTATTTTTGACCTTCTTTTTTGTCAATGATAGGCTTGATACGAACCAAAAAAGGACAGAGGCGCCACATGTGTAGATCCAACTATAACCAGGTATAAAGAACAAGAAGATACAGGGTACTCACAAATAGAGCGGCACTCAGTTGTGCCAGTAGGAGCAGGCTGATTTTTCACAGCAAACCAGCTGGCTGATGAAAGGCAGTCTTTACCATGAACAACGGCCGTACGATAAGGCAACGTCACAGGCACTGTGGTTGGAAGGAATAATGCGGGGCTGGCAGTTTTGCCAAAGGGTAGTTACTTAAAGGGGGGTCTTTTTCAAACACCAATCAGACTGGATGTATGTATAAAAACATATGGGTGTTTATTAAAATCAATAATAAAAACAAATGGCATAAGACATATACACCAAAGGGTGTATGCCAATGTAAACCAGTAAGGTGTAAAAAGGTACCCCCTATGGGATAATAGCAGCAACGCGTTTCTCGGGGGGCTCCCCGTTTCCTCAGGCTTGTATATCCCAAACACAAATAAGGCTCTTTAAATAGAGCTGAACTACCACATGGTACAAATAACCCCTCCCCTTCCTTCATCATAAAACAACCAATCAAACCCATCATCTCCAAACACACCCCATTGTTGTTTTAATAAAATCACTAATTTTCATCTTTATGTGTAATATATGTATGAACTAAATCAAGTTTAATGGCAGATATTAATGTTATTTTATTAAAGTGGATGTCTGGATGTTTGAAGATATAATATATGGTTGTTTTTGTAATAACGACACCATGATAAATGCAATTTCAAACTTATCCAACTTATTCATACATAACAAAGGCATTTATATAACAACTGTATAAATCACATCTTTGAAAAGGATCGTAGTACGATTATACCAAATGTTTGTGAAAAACCCGGGCTTACAAATACATATCCGTGTTCCTGAAAGATGTGGGCGTGTGTGAATATATTTTTTTGCGTGAGGTCCGGCATATACAATATTACTATAGGTGCAATCTATTGAACGTGATGACGTATAGCTATCTGAGCTAAGGCTCGTTGTCTAACGTGATGCCATAGTATGAGTGCAATCCAAATGGGGACGCAATTCGTCTACATACACGTCAAAAAGAAGTTACGTGATGACGTTTATCGTCTGACAAATCGAAACGTCTCTAAAGCCGGCCAATCTAAGGGGCGCATAGATGAACCAATCACAATAGTGTGAATGAAGGATGGGCCCATAAGAATAACCTGATTGGAGAGATTTAGAAACGGCCTGATTGACAAAGACTAATGTAGATAACTATATGTGTGTGTATAAAAAGTCATGTATATAAATAATAAGTAGAGAATGGAAAAAATAAATAATAAAAATAAATAAATATTACATACATGATCGTACCGGTATTAAAGTGAACTTTTAACAAGTTAATATAATAGAAAGAAGTGTATACATTGCGTAGTGTCTATAAATTACGTGATACCGACGTGACTACAGGACTTATGTCTATGTCCATTTAGATGAATATCTGATGTGTACGTGATAGACTAATGTCTCATATACAAGTGATACATAAAGTGAACAAATTCATTCAAATAGTTTAAAAAGCTAATGAATGATAGTGATAGCCACTGTTAAGGCTAACAATACCTATAAATAAATAAGTGAAATTAATTACAAACAATGATGTGACATAATAATGCGACATGTAGCCTACGTGAATAAATGGCTATGTAAGATGACCACTATGAATGCTAATATGACGTGGACTATGTTAGATAAACCCTATAAGTACTGAAGTGACCTATAAGGGAAATTAATAAATAAAATTAATTCATTAATTAGTTAAACATCCTATATGAATGAATGTGACCTAAAAATGAGGTGCAATGCTTATATAAATGTATATATATGTGAACAGCTGTATTTAATGTCATGACTGGGACAAACATGAATGAACTATGGTATACATATATGCACATTATATATATATATATATATATATATATATATATATATATACATACATATATGTGTGCAAATGTCAGTAAGATGTATTACAGATAACAACAATGGATGAGTGGGGAATCCGGTTTACAGAAAACGAGATAAAATATATATATATATATATATATATATGTATATATATATATATATATATATATATATATATATATATATATATAAGTCCTTATCTACACAGTCCTAAATAAACATAATGATATATGTCTATGATGATATATAGACATATAAGTAAAATAAAAAAGGTAAAAAATCTATTCTAAAGATATTGTACAAAAAAATATTATTACACAAAGGCAGCAGAACCTATAACCTCGTTCAGACCCAAGGGAAACAAACTATTGAATTTGTAGATCCAATAGGTTTCCCTTTGCCTAAGTTTAGAGAACCTATTAGACTGGTTATCATGAGCAAAACACTCTATGGGTGTGATCCTCATATTGCATATCCCTGGGGTATGTTCATAACAAACGTGTCTAGAACCAGTATGTTTAAGGGATTTGGACTTTATATTCCTCAGATGTTCGCTCCATCTAGTTCTGACCTTTCTGCACGTCCTACCTATATACTGCATCCCACATTCACAGGAAGCTTAGCAATCTTTCTGTGAAATAAAACAGAAAGAGCAAAGATTTGTCCCTTCAATGAACTTGCAGACAAACCCTTATCCAAACCATCCTGAAGAAACTGTAAAATTCTAGAAATTCTGAAAGAATGCCAAGAGAATTTATGAGAAGAACACCATGAAATATAAGTCTTCCAAACTTGATAATAAATCTTTCTAGAAACAGATTTATGAGCCTGTAACATAGTATTAATCACTGAGTCAGAGAAACCTCCATGACTAAGCGTTCAATTTCCATACATTCAAATTTAATGATTTGAGATCCTGATGGAAAAATGGACATTGAGACAGAAGGTCCGGCCTTAATGAAAGTGGCCAAGGTTGGCAACTGGACATCCGAACAAGATCCGCATTCCAAAACCTGCAACACAAACGATTGTTCCATGATGATTTTGGATATCACTCTTGGAAGATATAAGCAGGTTGGTAACACCAAGGAAGTATCAACGCATCCACTGCTTCCGCCTGAAGATCCCTGGACCTGGACAGGTACCTGGGAAGTTTCTTGTTTAGATGAGAAGCTTAGCAATCTTTCTGTGAAAGAAATCTTAGCACAATCTTAGCACAAACTTACTTCACCACCTCCATAGGAGGCAAGGTTTGTAAAACTGAATTGTGGGTGTGGTGAGGGGTGTATATATAGGCATTTTGAGGTTTGGGAAACGTTGCCCCTCCTGGTAGGATTGTATATCCCATATGTCACTAGCTCATGGACTCTTGCCAATTACATGAAAGAAATGCTAATTTCAGTAACACAAATCACCCACTGGAAGAAATGTTATAAAAAAGATGTGCTGGCCGATGCTGTCTAGATGAGTGTTGATGTGCCTAACATAGGACAGAATAGGGCTCACTGCCTTTTCTTTTTAGGAACAAGACTTTGTGTATAGTATAGGATATTAATATCCATTTGAAGACAGTATCTATGGCTTTTTTGTTTTATAATTTTTTTTTATTTTTATACTTTGCACTATGCATATTAAAAATAGACAGGTTTTTAAACATTGTATTTGTATAGCAGCTACAAGTTTACACTGTACTGAACATGTTTATTTCTAATATTATAATCAAACTGTACCAAATGTGTTAAAAATTAATAACACCTATGTTACAGTGCGACCACACTGTTCGACCGCAATACCAGAAGTAAACCCGTTCATTACAGTGTGAACTACGGCTCGGTTCTAATATTGCAGTCAAATGTGTTATTAAAAAAAAAAAAACACGTTTGGTACAATACAATGTTAAAAAAGAGGTCTATTTTTTAAAAGAGAACATCCCAAAAGTTAAAAACAAATTTATTTCAATAACACTCACTTAAAATACATAATATACTATTTTACAGCATAATAATTCAATATATTACCCCACATGTATAATATACCCACAATTCCACAGATCATGCAGATTAAAAAATAATGTTCTAATTTCACTATTGTATAGTAAATAAAGAGGTTGAGTTTTAGTGCACACACGTAAATTGTGTGTTCATTCAATACTGTCTAAAGACATAATCTACATGTCATTCTTGGCCAGACTGTCTTCTAATAGTAATTTAATCTCTTTACAACATTTTATCAGCAATCTTGATTCTAATGCAGATACTGTATCTTTATAACATAGTTATATTGTTACGATGCTTACAACATTGAACCCTTAAAAGCAGTTAGTATAACACTGTAAACTTCTGAATTTATCCTGCTGCTTCTGTCAGCAGCCACATCATCGTTGACCCAGTTCTACTGGCAGCCATACATGACCATGCCATAACTCTACCTCTAGATTTTGTTTTACTATGATATGCTTCTCCATACACTTCTCTTCCCATATTCATGTACAGGTTGATCTTAGCATAATATGTCCAAAGAATATTGTTCCAGATGTTCTCTGGAAAAATTTAATCAGGTCTTTATGAAATGATGATCATTGGCAGTGCTATGGTTTGCACTGAAGAGCTCAGTGACTTTAAACGTGACACTGTCATAGGATGCCACCTTTGCCAAAAGTCAGTATGTTAACTCTCTCCACTATTACATCTGTCGTGGTCAATTCTAAGTGCTATTATTTTAAAGTTCAAGCATCTAGGTGCAAAAAAAGCCCAAAGAATATTGTTCCAGATGTTCTCTGGAAAAATTGAATCAGGTCTTTATATTCTTGAGGCTTACCAATGGTACCTTTTGGTAGACCCTCTGCTTTTAGTATAATAAAATCTTATTTTGATTCTAAACTTTGAAAATGACACATCTACCTCCTAAACAGTGTTCTTGACTTGCGCTAGATGTAGAGGGAGTTTTTTTTCATTAAGGACAAAAAAATGTGATTATCCACAACAGTTGTCTTCTGTGGTCTACCAGGCATATGGGTGTTGCTTAGCTAACCAATGCATTCCTTCTTTTTAAAAATGTACCACCTTGTTTTTATAAATCCTAATGTTTTATAAATCTCTCTGATGTTGCAATATATACTGTGAAATTGTCTCATTTATAGGGAATGTAATTTTAAGTTTCATGTTGTGACTGTAAACAAAAATAGTTGAAAGCACAGTCAAATGGAAAAACAAATCTTATTTGGAACTTGTTAAATAGGACTAGGTCTATTTTAAAAGGATATTGCTCAAATGCTTTACTTTTGTATCTGAAAGTAGAAACTTAAAAGGCTAGAATATACATATGCAATGCTGACACTGAAAAATGTGAGCTAAGCTAAACTGATTTATTTAAGCAATACGCAGAGGCTGTATTTTACCAAAGGGATGATAGGTGGATTCCCTAAGACTTGTTTGTGCAGTCTGATGGGGATGCTGAGGTCTGCACAGGAGTTGATATGACAGTAGTGAAGGGGACAAATGGGCAATGTAGTAAGTGTTCCTTATCTGAGTGTTTAAAATAAATAAATAAAGCTGTAAAATAAAAAGAGTCTGCTCAACCAAGTAAATGGTTTCAATTCACCTATTTATTATAGAAGACACAATTAATAGGAATAGATAGCCAGGTAAATAGAATCTGCAAACTAAATTATATTTATATATGTGATGAAGTCACATATTACACTGGTAATTGTGAGAAGAAAATTTTTTTTAACACCCTTTTAACAGTATTGTGGGGGGCAAAAAAAAAGGAAAAAGGAAAATATGCATCTTTAAGAGTCTGAGAAAATAGAGAGACAATGTATTATTTTATTCTAAAAATCATAGATGTCTTTACTCATTAAAACCACCAACTATTGTTCTCAAGAACATGCCAATTTAAATGGTCTAAGCATACAGGATCACTTTTTCTATACATAAAGTTAAAATTTTGAAATGAGAAACTTTTGCAAATATGTCAAGTTTAGAACTATATGAAACACTCCCTCCCTTCTTTTTAAGGTTTAACTAGAAACCCTGCTACAACAGTGAAAAAGGAGACATCTTTTTTGTAAATAATATTTTTCACACAAGGGCGCTAAATAAATTAGATATTCTAAAAGAAGTTCAATTGGTTTCCAGGTAGAAGTGTTTCCCTTAAGATTTACCATCAGTCAGCCTGTACCCTGTGTGTGATAATTTCTGCTTCTATTTATGACACTCATTGCTTTAAAACGTTTCAAAGATAAAATACATTTATTCAAATTGCAAGAATAAACTTAAATGAGCAACTTCCAATATAATAAATACTATGCAGCTTGTACATTATAAGGCCACACCCATTGCTAAAAGGTGCATACAATCCAGCACATAGCCATGAAATGATGATCATTGGCAGTGCTATGGTTTGCACTGAAGAGCTCAGTGACTTTAAACGTGACACTGTCATAGGATGCCACCTTTGCCAAAAGTCAGTATGTTAACTCTCTCCACTATTACATCTGTCGTGGTCAATTCTAAGTGCTATTATTTTAAAGTTCAAGCATCTAGGTGCAAAAAAAGCCCAGCTGCAAAATGGTAGACAATGCAAACTCATAGTGCTTAAATGGGTAACTCATATAAATTGTTTATCATCTGTTGCATCACTTTCTACAAAGTTCATGAAATGGGTTTCCATGGATGAGCAGCAGTACACAAGCCTCACATGAATATTCACAATTCCAAGTCACAGCTGGAGTGGTGTAAAGCACACCAACCACTGGACTCCGGAGCATGAATCATGCTTTACTATCTAACTGTAAGAATATGAGTTTGGTGGATGCCAGGAGAATGCTACCTACTGGAATGCATAGTGTCTACTGTAAAGTCTGGTGGCGGATGGAGTAATGGTCTGGGGCTCTTTTTCTGAGTTAAAGCTAGGTCAATAAATACACAGTTTTAGGAGTTTCATGTGGAGGAACTTGAGTTGCCTAATGCCACTCCCCCGGGTGAAAGGTCTGTTTGCTCAGAAAATCCGCTTCCCAAATGTGGATAGCAGAAAGACAGCAGTTGTGGGTCTCCGCCCACTGAATAATCCTGGCTACCTCTGTCATGGCCAAGGAACTCAGAGTTCCTCCCTGATGGTTGATGTAAGCCACTGAAGTTATGTTGTCCAACTGGAACCTGTTAAACCGGGCTGAAGCTAACTGAGGCCAGAAGAGCATTGAAGATTGCCCTCAGCTCTAGGATGTTTATGGGGAGAACTGACTCCTCACGAGTCCATATCCCCTGAGCCTTTAGCGAGCCCCAGACTGCTCCCCATTACAGCAGGCTGGCATCTGTTGTCACAATCACCAAGGAAGGTCTGTGGAAGCAAGTTCCCTGGGAGTGATGTTCCTGAGATAACCACCAAGGAAGATAATATCTTGTAGCCGGATCCAGATGTAAACGCGGAGACAGATCCGCATAATCCCTGTTCCACTGTTTGAGCATGCATAACTGCAGAGGTCTGAGATGGAACTGGGCGGGAACGGAATGATGTCCATGGCAGCTACCATCAGACCAATTACCTGCATACATTGGGCCACTAACGGCCGAGGAGAGGACTGAAGGGCAAGACAAGAGTCGAAAATATTCGTCTTTCTAACCTCTGTCAGAAATATTTTCATTGATAAGGAATCTATTATGGTTCCCAAGAACACTACTCTTGTAGCTGGTATCAAGGAACTCTTTCCCAAATTCACCTTCCAACCGTGCGAAACCAGAAAAGATAACATCTCTGTGTGGGTGTTTGCTTGTTGAAAGGATAGAGCCTGAACCAGAATGTCGTCCAGATAAGGTGCCACTGCAATACCCCACAACCGGAGCCCCGCCAACAGGGCTCCCAGGACCTTTGAGAAAATTCTGAGAGCTGTGGCAAGGCCGAATGGAAGTGTTTGTCTATAAAAGCGAACCTCAGAAATGTGTTATGATCCCTGTGGATGGGAACATGTAGGTACGCATCCTTTAAATCTACTGTTGTCATGAATTGACCCTCTTGAACCAAGGGAAGAATGGAACGAATAGTTTCCATCTTGAAGGACGGTACTCTGAGGAACTTGTTTAAACTATTGAGATCTAAAATTGGTTTGAAAGTTCCCTCTTTTTTGGGAACCACAAACAGATTGGAGTAGAATCCCAGACCCTGTTCCTGCATTGGAAGAGGAACTATCACTCCTATGTCGGAAAGGTCCCGGACACAGTGTAAGAACCCCTCTCTTTTTATCTTGTCTACAGATAATCTTGAGAGCAGAAACCTGCCTCTAGGAGGAAAGTTTTTAAACTCTAGTTTGTATCCCTGGGACACGATGTCCACCGCCCAGGGATCGGGCACATCCCGAACCCAGGCCTGAGCGAAGAAAGTCTGCCCCCCATAAGATCCGGTCCCAGATCAGGGGAAGACCCTTCATGCTGACTTTGAGTCACTAACAGGCTTCTTAGATTGCTTCCCCTTGCTCCAAGACTGGTTGAACCTCCAGGAAGGCTTGGACTATTCCTGCTTGGCAGAGGAAGTTTTACACTTGAAGTTTCGAAAGGAACGAAAATTACTCTGACGTCCCATCTGCTTATTCCTCTTATCCTGAGGCAGGAAATGACCCTTTCCTCCCATAATGTCTGAAATAATTTCAGCCAAGCCTGGCCTAAACAAGGATTTTTACCCTTGTAGGGAATCGCTAAAAGCTTAGACGACAGATCCGCCAGTACGGCAAAACCAGAAATCTTTGCTCCCAACTTAATAACTTGTAGGGAAGCATCCATAATAAATGAATTGGCCAACTTGAGAGCCTGGATCTCCTCAAGGGGAGTATCTGTCTGAATAGATTTAGACAACGCATCAAACCAGTATGCCGCCGCACTGGTGACAGTAGCAATACACACCGCAGGTTACCATTGTAAAACCCTGGTGTACATACATCTTTTTAAGTAACCCTTCCAACTTCTTATCCATAGGATTCTTAAAGGAACAGCTATCCTCTATGGGAATAGTGGTTCTCTTAGCCAAAGTGGAAATTGCCCCTTCCACCTTGGGGACCGTCTGACAAGACTCCTTGATAGAGTCAGCTATTGGAAACATCTTCTTAAAAATTGGGGATGGAGAAAAAGGGATACCAGGTCTCTCCCATTCCCAAGCAATAATCTCTGTAGCCCGGTCTGGAAAGGGAAAACCCCCCACCGTGGAAAGAACGTCAAAATATTTGTTTAACTTACTAGACTTCTTAGGATTGACTACGACCGTCATGTCGGAGTCGTCCAAGGTGGCCAAAACCTCCTTAAGTAACAACCGGAGGTGTTCTAGCTTAAACCTGAAGGATACAGCTTCAGAATCAGAAGAAGGAATTACACTCTGAGACTTCACCCTCAGAAGCTACCAAAGTATCTTCTTCCTCAGACATCTGGGAAGGAACATTCAGACTAGCTACGACTGTGTCAGAAACCTTACTCACTGATTACTTAGATTTCCTCTTGCGCTTTCCCTGAAGCATGGGAAAAGCAGACAGCGCATCGGTTACAGCAGAAGATATGTGGGCAGTAATGTCTTGAAACGTAACTCCAACCGGAGTGGGAGAGGAAGCGAAGGGCACTGCATGTGTAGACGATAAATTTTGGGACACTTGAGGAGAAAGCTGCGGCATATCTTGAACAGGACTGAACAGCATCCGCCCTAGCTAATGATGACTCTTTAACTACCGCCAAACAGAAGTTCACTATAAACCTGAGACAGCCTCCTCACCTCAGTTCCTTGCTGAGGTGCCTACCTGTTCTCCTGGGAACCAGATTAAACTTTGACTACGATCTGGACTCAAAATACATCTGTTCAAAACTGCTATGAAATAAACACTCTTCCTTTAAGCAGAGACACAGCAAAACTACCACTCTGGGCCGGAACAAACAGGAAGTGCTCCGGAAAGGCGCACAACACTAAATTGCCGCCTCAGAAAACCCGCCCCATCCTATTCGTGGGCGTTCCTAACTAGAAAAGTGACCGGCCACCATCACTATCAATGCCAAAGTCTTTTCACATAGTAAAACACACTACCTTTGTCCCCAAAGTCTGGAATTAAACCGGAACAAATTAACTAAATCTGAGCCTCTCCAAAAGATTTTACGTCCCTAGTGCCTGCATACACTGCCTACTTAAATCCTATGAACCCCAAATAGGATTATTGGAGTTTAACATCCCAAAAACAGACTTAACTTATGAAGTGCCATATTTTCCATTACAAGAAAATAAAACTAGGCACATACCTGAAGATCAATCTGCCCGGCAGCAGGGCAGCTCACTTGGTATAAGATGGCATCTTCCTCACATGGACCCGTGGGAAAATTAGGGAAAGACTGAATAATCCTAATCAGGCTTTCAGGATAGGGAGGCGCAGTGAAGACTATACCCCACAAGTTCCCAATTGCTTAAAAGTCACCACTGCTCTGCTGAAGAGACTGACATGGACTACGGATAAACCCCAGAAAGGAGCAGAACAAACTTGCTCTGCTTCAAAATAATAAAATCTTGATTGAAGAATCTTCTTTCAGACACCCAAACCTTACCACCTCCATGCTTTTAACGTAGGCAAAGAGAATGACTGGGGTTGGAGGGAAGGGATACTTAACAGCTTTGCTGTGGTGCTCTTTGCCTCCTCCTGCTGGCCAGGAATGATATTCCCAATAGTAATTAGAGATGATCCATGGACTCACCGTGTCATTAGAAAGAAATAGGAATCATTTTTATTATTTTGGATAATTTTGTTTATTTTGTGCAATGTTAGTTTTTTTTTATTTTTGAAATTTATTTTTTTGCAATGGCAGTTTTTTTTTTGTAATGTTAGGTTTTAGTGTAAGGCAGCTTAGGTTTTATTTCACAGGTAAGTTTGTATTTATTTTAACTAGGTAGTTAGTAAATAGTTAATAACTATTTACTAACTAGTCTACCTAGTTAAAATAAATACAAACTTACATGTGAAATAAAAATAAAACCTAAGCTAGCTACAATATAACTATTAGTTACTATTAATTTATGCACCTGTCTAATTTTGTTTTGATGCATATTGTACATTTTCTGGTAATCCAAGAAACCTCATTTCACTACTGAAATATTACTGTGTCCTTCAGTTATTTGATAGATCAAAATGAAATTGCTGATCCAAACACCCAATTATTTATAAATGAAAATCATAGAAATTGTCAGGGGTGCCTAAACTTTTGCATACAACTGTATATATATTTTGTAAACACTAAAAAAATAAATCAATCAGGCAATAAAAAAATAAGCTGAGACAACTGCTTGAAGGACCTTCCTAAGAAATACTGCTTTAGAAAGACACAAAAACATTAAAATGGTAGCATTTAGTAAAAGTATGCAAAGAAGACCAAGTAGCTGCTGCAGTAAATCTGGTCAACTGAAGCCTCATTCTTGAAAGCCAAAGAACTGGTGACTGACCTAGTAGAATGAGCAGTAATCCATTATGGTAGAGGCTGACCTACCTCCAAGTAAACTTTGTGAATCAAGAGTTTCAACCAAGAGGCCAAAGAAAAAGCAGAAACTTTCTGTCCTTTTCTAGCAACAAAAAAGGGAATGTACAATCTAGAAGTCTGTCTAAAATCTTTAGTAGCATCAATATAATATTCAAATGCTCTAACAATCTCCAAATTATGCAACAATCTCTCTGAAGCAATCTTAGGATCAGGACACAAAGAAGGGACAACAATTTATCTGATAAAGTTATCCAACCTTAGGGAAAACAAAATCTGAAGTAGTCTGTAAAACTGTCTTATCCTGATGAAAAACAAGATGAGAATCACAAGAAAGAGCAGATAACTTCTAGCAGAAGAGATAGCCAAAAGGATTAAAACCTTCCAAGAAAGCAATTTAATATCCACCGTATGCATAGGTTCAAAAGGGGGAGCCTGCAAAACCTTTAACACCAGGTTAAGATTCCATGGTGGAGATATTGACTTGGTAACAGGCTTAATATGAGCTAAAGTCTGAACAAAACCATGAATATCAGGAAGATTAGCAATTTTTCTATGAAAAAACCCTCTGAAAGAGCAGATATCTGCTCCTTTAGAGAACCGGTAGATGATGAAACATAACAGCAGAGAATTTGGAATAGCAGTATATTGATGACTCAACAGAAGAAGACAAAGGACAAGTACCTGCAACACCTGTGGAAGGCTTACAACTAATTAAACACAGAGAGAAACACACTCTCAGGAACGAACAACCAGCTCAATAACTTTTTAGCTTGTTCTACGGTTGTTTACCTCCTGGGTGCAGCTTCTTTTTTTTTGTCCCAGTAATGCTTTTCACATAATAGGATTTTCCTGTATTATATCATTGCGATCCTGCCTATTAAGGTCAGTCCAGCCCCGAAATACCAGGCAATTTCTCTCTGAACAAGGAACACGGTAACCCCAGATGATCGTCTCAGGCTTGATTGCGCCTCGTGAGGTGTAGCCATAGTCCTCTAAGAACACGAAGCAAGGAGTTCACGTCTGGCTGCCCCCCTTTTTTTTTTCTTCATTCTTTACCTTATTCCAGCGGAGGCCAAGATCAGACTATTTACCAATAAGGTGGGCAGAGTTTTATGGAGCTATTGGAGTTTGGGAATCGTTGTCTCCTCCTAGTGACCAGGAAGAGTAATAACCAGAAGTAATGGATCATGGACTTTAACCTCATGTATGAAATAATTAACTCTAAGAAGAGATACAGAAAGCCTGGAAAATCAATTTATGTTTTTTATGGTTATGGAGCCCTAATTAAATCTACTCACCTTTCAATACAAAAATAAATAAATAAAGATGCCATTTAGTTGGGGACATATAGGTAAAAAAACGTATTCTGGGTAAGTAAAAACAAACCAACATCAACTCAAAAAAGCAAATGTTAATAACATAAAATAGTAACACTTAGGTGGATATTTTTTTTTTTTATTCGAGTCATAGTATTTTGTGTGTGGTTCTCATCTGTAGCAATGTCCTCACTACACTATTAACCCCTAACACGCCACAAGGGCTTTTTGTAGCGCATTGCCCTAAAGTGACTTAGCTCTTTAAAAAAAATATAAACAAATTAAAATTTGAAATCAGCCAATAGGAATGCAAGGGTACCCATATATAAAGGGCGTACCTTGCAATCAAAATTCATGAAGAAGACATCAGTGACAGAAGATATGAAGATGGATATAGATAGAAGACCGCCGCTGGGATGGAGCGTTGCCACCGCCAAGTAAGAGCCGGATTCAACTTTTGTGAGTAGTGTTAAGATTATTTTGGGTGTTTTTTTTTTTTTTTGTCCAGCAAAAGAGCTAAATTTAGAGTAGTTTTTTTTTTTAGATAGACTTTTTTTTTTTTTTTTAAAAAAGAGCTAAACAACCTTAGGGCAATTCCCTACAAAAGTCTGTTTAAGGGCTATTGCTATAGTTTACTGTTAGTATAGGTTTTTTATTTTGGGATTATTTTTTAGTGGGTTATTTCTTTTTTCATGTGATGCTAGATTTTTTTTTCTGGTTAGGTTTTTTTTGTTTTTTTAAGGTAAGGTTGGTGGTTTTTTTGGGGGGTTAACATAGGGGTTAGGTTAGGGGGATTAGCTGGTTAGGGGGTTTATATGTTAGTGGGTATTTTGTGGTGGGGGTTGTGGTGGTTTTAGGGTTAATATTGTAAAGGGGTAGTTTAATATGTTAGGGGTGTGGGAGTTCAGGGGTTAATAATGTAAAGGGATATTTGTGATGGGGGTTGTGGTGGTTAAGGGGTTAATAGAGTAGTTGGTAGTTTGCAATGTGGCAGTTGTGGCAGTATAGTGGTTAATAGTGTAGATTGGTAGTTTGCAGTGTGGTGGTTTAGGGGTTAATAGAGTAGTTGGTAGTTTGCAATGTGCGGGTGTGGTGGATTATGGGTTTATAGTGTAGAAGGGTAGTTTGGGATGCTGGTCATGGCGGTTAGGGGCTAATAGAGTAGTTTAGTCCAACTGTTTCCTCTGACCAAACCCTTTACGTCATGTAAACATTTTGAGCGTTCAAGCGATTGCATTTACTTTTAACTTTTATTACGAGCGGACACTGCCACTCGTAACTGCCGGAAGAGAATATGGGCAGCATAAATTACTGTGAGTTTGTGCAAACACATTTGCGGTAATTTGAACATTGTGACACTTGTAATATGGATTCAAGCGTAAAGAACACTGCAATCTCGCGATTGCATTTACGTTCCTTGCGCTAATGATATTGCTCCACTCATTATCTGGCCCTAAGTGTTTAACTAAGATGCCCTGAAAAGCTTTATTGAACAAAAAAAAGTACCAAATCTATCCAGCTCATTTTTTTCCCATGAGGGAAAGTTGAGGATGCATCAGATTATTCCACGGATTATGGAATTTAAAGGGTAACATAATAAGAGTCTGATGGATCTTTGAATACATAATATCTCAACCTTTTATCAATTATGTTGGTGCCAAAAATTGAAAGCTGTCACTTTCGTGCTTAGAGATAAGTTGTACCTAATGAAAAAGAGAGAAACATTTTGGCTTCCTGTCTTTATCTGTTTCTCTTTAATAGCTTCAAAAATGATAAGGACAGGTAAAAAAAAAATCCCTCTTACCCTTAGTCTGGAAAACTCTTATGAGTGCTTCTGAGGTTTAACACTCTTTACTTTGCTCTAAGGCCAGGAGGACAAACTTAAATAAAAACATACCAAAACCATGTAGAGTAGTAAACCATGTAACAGCTATCAAGAATTTACATTAGATATAAAAAAATATTCTTTTCAAAACAACATATAAAACTCAAAAGGCAAATTCATAGTTATCATGCCAAGTTTGTGATCATAATTAGTCCAAGTGTTCAGCTTTTGTTGATCTGTATGGAATTGCCTTTGTCCACGAAGATGATACTTGACATAAGTTTGAAATAAATGCAAAACATTCTCTGCTTCTGCAATATTAGAAGGATTATTCTCTAACACAAAAGACCAATTTCCAGTAGCTCAAATAAAAGACAAACATTGCCAATATATAATGAAACACAGAATCCAGTTGTATGTATTTTTTTTTGGTAAGATGAGTAATTGAAGCATCAACAGCAGAAGTGTTAGTGAACAAATAAATGATAGACCGGGGTAATGGTAAATAGCTTTTCAGATCAAAGGGACATTGTACATTCGATTTTTCTTTGCATTAGTGTTTTGTAGTTGATCAATTTATATATAAAAATGTATAGTTTTGCTTATTTTTAAATAACATTGTGCTGATTTTCAAACTCCTAACCAAGCTCCAAAGTTTTAGATGTATACTAATGTCTACAGACTCCTGGTTGTGTAATGGGTCTTTTCATATGCAGAGGAGGCGGGAGTGTCTACTGTTCCTGCTTTCCTAGCCCTTTTCAGTGGCTGTCCCAGCTTAAACTCATCAACAGTGCTAAACTGGGAGCATCTAAGTAAGTTTTTAAAATGTTTTATATAGTATCTGTGCATATTCTTCCTTATAGTAGTGTCTATTGCATGCAGTTATATGAAAATTGTTGTATACTGTCACTTTAATTCAGATGCTTTTCAAGTTTACAAAATCCACCATAAAATGTTTTTTTTTAAATCTGAATTGGTCTGGGTCAGCACAGGTGCTTAAGAATTTAGTTTACATAATATAATCACACTTTGCAGGAGAAATACGATTCAATGCAACCAACACAAGCAAAATAAATAAATAAATAAAACACAGACCAAACAACAACACATATGTGCATAGTAACAGGATTTATGTATAAAAGTAAAATAATGCTAATACTGCTGTGATGTCAGTGTGAAGAAATACTTTCATCCAGATATAAGTGTTTTTTTCATATGCCTTGTCCAATGCTGATTATAATCTGGGGCAAAAAAAAAAATAATTCTTGCAGTTGAACTACATAAACACCTGCTATAATTGTGTGGCTGATAGGAAAATAGCGATAATTAACATATGTTCCTTAAAA